>NW_011494734.1:2814639-2824943 GCF_000754665.1 Bison bison bison
GATCAAAAAGAGGTTACCTGCATTTATTTTAAAAATTTTGGTTTCAGACAAAGAATGCTACAGAAATAAATTACCCTAATTTTCTTTTAGTAAATTTAAGTTTTACAGTTAATTGATATTAAAAATGATGGCCACCAACTATATACTCAATAAAAGAAGATAACTAACTTTTCTGAGGAATCAAATTAATGTCAGAAGTTGATTATTAAATGCAAGTAATGACACATGTTTACTGAATACCTTGATTCAGGTTATGAGCCCATAAACTAAGTTACAGTTCAGGAATGCAGTATTACATCAATATTAAAATGCTATAGTTATTTTAGTCTATGTTTGTAATAAATATTAACAATAAACTTAACTATTTCAATGATTTCTTATAAATGGGAAAATATATTTTGAGAACCCAATATATATAACCTGCAGCTTCTGTTTTAATGGGAAGTAGAAAGAGTGTTCCAGGCATAAAAAGAACTCGAAATCCCTAGAGGAGGAAGGAAAATGCACATGTGGAAAACTAAAGAAAGCTTGTGAGACTGAAAAAGAGAGAATACAGAGGAGAGTGGCATAAAAGGAGTATAATTAAATGCTGATGAGAAGAAATAGAGTAAAAAAACAAAGACATGAGAGACAGAAATATGAAGGAGATATGTTTCCCAAGAAAATGGGATCCAAAAAACGGGATATAGAGAGGCACCTCTGTGAAGTAGAAATTAAAAGCATCTGCCTTAGTTGGTGTGTGGGGTGAGAGGGGAAGGTTGACGGAAAGTGGAGAGTCTAAAATAGTCATTTCAGAAAATGGAAAAAAGAGAGTTGGCCAGAGAAAAACAAAAATTCTGAGGAGTTGGTTTAGATTAGTCATTCCATGGAGGCTTCCCAAAGAAACTTTAACACTATAAAAATTACTGTTTTTATATAAATTGCTTCACAAATTGTCAGATGATTTAAAATGCACTTATTTAACATAATTAGAATAAACTGCTTGGTCCTACTGAAGAAAGAGGAAAAGCAGCGACCCCAGACCATGACTCTACTACTTGATAGCTAACTCATCTGCAGTTAATTTCCTAACCTTTCCAGGCCTTTGTTTCCTTAACTTAAAAAGTGGATAATTATATCTTCCTCACATAATTGTTACTGTGGTTGAGATAACAAATGTAAAGTGACTAACACAAAGCCTGGCAGAGAAGGAGCATTCAATAAAGGTTAGTTTCACCCTGAATTCCTATACTGCCTGCTGGGACAGCTGCAGGACACCTCTGATGTGCTGCAGGAAAAGGAAAGAGGCTCCAAAACACAAGCACTTTCTGCTAAGACATCCTGGTTCCTGAGAACATTATCTCAGGGACACCGTTACTGATAAGGGTATAATCTCATCCTGCTAAGCCAGAAACCTGACTGTGTGAAAATAACCCAGAGGACCCAGGTCTGAGGGAGATAGACACACATGACTAAATTCAGACATAAATAATGCTATAAATACAAATATCAATTTACACATGAGGAATGTTGTAAAACGGAGAAGGCAATGGCACCCCACTCCAATACTCTTGCCTGGAAAATCCCATGGACGGAGGAGCCCGTAGGCTACAGTCCATGGGGTCGTTAAAGTTTCAGACATGACTGAGCGACTTCACTTTCACGCATTGGAGAAGGAAATGGCAACCCACTCCAGTGTTCTTGCCTGGAGAATCCCAGGGACGGGGGAGCCTGGTGGGCTGCCGTCTCTGGGGTCGCACAGAGTCGGACACGACTGAAGCGATTCAGCAGCAGCAATGTTGTAAAAATTGTGAAATGAACCAGAATGCTAATACTGGCAAGACAGTACATTTTCTCCCTTTAGGAAAATTATGGAGAAGGCCAAATTATACTCAGAAGGTTACTTTATATCTATGGAGTTTAACAAGAAAAATGAATTTAAAAATATTAATGGTTAATGTCAGCAATCTATAACATAACTGGTGGCTCAGATGGTAAAGAACCTGCTTGCTATGCAGGAGACCTGGGTTTGATCCCTAGGTTGGAAAGATCCCCTAGAAGAGGGTATGGCAACCCACTCCAGTATTCTTGCCTGGAGGATCCCCATGGACAGAGGAGCCTGGAGGGCTACAGTCCACGGAGTTGCAAAGAGTTGGACATGACTGAGAGACTAAGCACAGCATAGCCTTAACAAAGAGACAATATTCCCATCCACTAAGCAGAATCTATTTTCCTTCAAATCACACTGAAACATACAACAAAATTGTAGTTCTTTAGTTCCATGCAGATCATTCCACATCTACCCATATAGATGCACAACATTTAAAAATTTTTTCTTCTTTATCCTCATAATTTAGATATAGGCAATTGGCTAAACAATACTTACCCACTTAAATAATCTTTTGGTTAACTTCATAAATCTGCATATATAACACTACCAATATTTAAGGAATATTAATTTCTTAAAAGTTGATTAGTTTAATTTCAATGTGATTTAAAAACTGAAGTAAAGTCATATTTGACAATTATTAAAATGGACATAAAGTAACAACATACATAAAATAGAGTTTGCTTAGGAACTACTATCCTAGAAAATATTTTCCCATTTTAAATATATGAGAATGTAATAAAACAAATTAGTCTTTAAATGATAATCATTTCCCCCATCTCTATTAAAAATAGTATTTGAGTTCTACAAACTGTGATACTATTTCCTTTCTACCATTTTGGTTTTCATTTCCATGACTCTAAAATACAGTAAAATATTAAGAATTGTATAAATCAAAGACATGCATACATATGCATATATACATAGCAATAAAAACTTCACAGGTAAAAAATATTAAACAGTACATATAAATAAAGGTTTAATCTCTGATGTAGTGATATTACGAACATTAGAGGAATACAAAAATTCTTACTTCCTTTCTTGTAACTACATGAGCTGGGCCAGCACCAATTTTCTATAGAAATATTCATGTTAATTCAAAACTGACTTGGAATTCCTTGAATATTTCTTTAAGAATGAGGTATCCTCTCTTATTTGATGTAGACAAGTATTTTTCAACAGTATGAGCATTTTATCTCCATAGTAAGACCAAGAGTTAACACATAATTGGTGGCAGATAAAACTAAACTCCAGGTTAGAAGTTAGAATCAAAGTTATCTGTGGGAAAGGAGAGAGTAGTGATTGTGAGTCAGAGTGAAGAGACACCAGGAGTGCTGGTAATGTCCCATATTTTGACCGGTGTTTTGATTTCACAAGTGTGCTCACTTTGAAGTATTTCATTCTACATGTGTGTCTATGATTTGTTCACTTTTCATTATATATACATGATAATCAACTTTAAAAGTTCATTTAAACATAACTGACATTCAGTTATTTATAACTACAACAGCTAAGAATCAGAAATCAAATATTTCCTGATTTTGAGACTGAAGAACTGAGTATTTATAAAGTTATTTCTGTCCAATACAAATGTGGAAAATGAAATTTTATTTTTCAAAATAAAACTTTTGGTTTAAAGAATATGAATTAAAATTTGGGTCCAATACAAATGGAGCAACTATCTGGGTGCAATGCAAATACAGAACTGAGATTTATATTTAATTTGCTGATTCTACTACATCAATACCATTAGGCTGTTCTAATTCAGAAAATTAAGCATCAGGAAAATGGTATCTTAGGAGAAATCTTGAGAAATTTCTAAAAAAATTTATGGCACCGTGATTATTAAGAGTGGCAAACTAAACCGTTTACTAGATGTATAACCTTTGACCAATTATCAAGCTTTCAGTTTCCCCATTTGTAAAATGGAAATAGCAGTCATACCATCCTAACTGGGTCATTGAAAACCTTAAATGAGTACCAGTGACTTGGACAAAGGAAGCCTACTCAGCATCTATTAACCATCTATCTACATATACATATGATATTTAAAATACATTTCATATTATATATAGTACACATTAGACATCTTAGAATCTATTTTAAGTAGAATTAAATAAACATACTTTTAAAATTTTTCTTGTACTTACATTATGCCTACTCTTGAATTAAAATCATAGACATAGTTCCTCAGTAATAAGGACATACATTATTTTAAACACAAAATCAAATGTTCATCTATATTATGACATTTTTCACATTAAAAAAGTAATATTATTTTTATTACCTGAGTCTCCACACCCTGCTCCAGTAGGCGCTTAGCTTGATTTTCCACTTCAAGTCGAGCTCTTGCAACAAAAAGTAGATCATTTTCTATCACTTCTATTCCAGAAAGGTCTATTCCTTGAGAAAGATAATCTATTTAAAAAAATACACACATTTAAATATTTCAATACTGAATAAATATAAAGGTATCAAAACATCATGTCTAACTTCTTCAAAATGTTAAAAACTTGCTGTTGAACACTATTCCATTTCAAAATCTGTATTTTAAGAAACAGAATTACCCAAACATTCCCTACCTAATGAGAACTTTACTCTGGAGGAAAATGTTTCAAATATTATAGAATTGATAAAGCAAGAATTAAATTATGATTATTATAAATTCAAAGTAATATCAACAGGTTACAAAAAAACTGTGCCAAATTACTATAAATAAATATCCTGATGAACTTTGAAATTTCTCAAGTTGCATGACAGGGAATGGCTACCCACTCCAGTTTTCTTGCCTGGAGAATTCCTTGGACAGAGGTGGGCTACAGTCCATGGGGTCACAAAGAGTTGGACACAACTGGACAACTAACACTTTTCACTTTCATGCTAAGTTTAATAAATTTTAACAAAAAAGTAACATGGAAAAGATTTAAAATACATAAAATGTGCTAAAATGCCAAATTTTGAAATATGAGACCACTACTCACACTTAACAATTAAACCTTAATAAGTGTGGAATAGAAAGCCAGAACTACCTTTCTAGCCACTCAATACTAATCTCTGTTGAGTCATTTTATGTACAAAGAATATATGTGAGAAAACGAAAGTGATCTACTTGGATTTAACATATTTATCCTCTCTTTAGTAAGAAAATGATAAGACTAGTAATTTTAGCAGAAAAGAAATGATACTACTCAAGTCCATGTTTACTTAAATTGAGAAAATCTAATTAAAGAAAAAGAGATTCAACTGAATGACCCAACATAGGTATCAAAAAAATGAGTAGGACTTTTATTTAATATAGTTTGGAGGTCCTATCCATATCAATCAGAGAAGAAAAATAAAAGGAACCCAAATTGGAAAGGAAGAAGTAAAAATGTCACTGTCTGCCAATGACATGATACTATACATAGAAAACTCTAAAGATGCTACCAGAAAACTACAAGAGGTTATCAATGATTTTGGTAAAGTTTCAGGATACAAAATTAACATACAAAAATCTGTATTAATCAACGATGAACTATCAAAAGAGGAAATAAGGAAACAATCCCATTTACCACGGCACCAAAAAGAATAAAATACCTAGGAATAAATCTACCTAAGGACTCAAAAGATCTAAACTCCAAAAACTGTATGATGCTGGTAAAATAAATTGAAGACAATACAAACAGATGGAAAGATATACCGTATCCTTGAATTGGAAAAATCAATACTGTTAAAGAAACTATACTACCCAAGGCAAAATACAGGTTCAATGCGATCTCTATGAAATCACCAATGGCATTTTTCACAGAACTAGAACAAAAAATTTTTAATTTGTATGGAAACACAGAAGACCCTGAATACCAAACAATCTTAAGAAAGAAGAATGGAGCTGGAGGAATCATACTCTCTGACTTCAGACTATACTACAAGGTCATAGTAACTGAAACAGTTTATGTATGCATGCCTGCTCATTCGTGTTCAACACTTGTAACCCCATGTACTGTAGCCCACCAGGCTCCTCTATCCATGGAATTTTCCAGGCAATAATACTGGAGGGGGCTGCTATTTCCTTCTCTAGGGGATCTTCCCAACCTAGGGAGCAAACCCTTGTCTCTTGTGTCACCTGCACTGGCAGGAGAACTCTTAACCATTGAGCCACCTGGGAAGCCCAGTATAGTACTGGTATAAAACAGACACATTGATCAGTAGAACAGGATAGGTAGCCCAGAAATAAAACCACGCACTTATGGTCAATCACCCTACAACAAGAAAGAAAAATGTACAATGGAGAAAAGATAGTCCCTTCAATAAGTGATGCTGGGGAAACTGGACAGTTACATGTAAAAGAATGAAACCAGAACATTCGCTAACATATGTGAAAACAAACTAAAAATGGCTTAAAAACCTAAATGTAAGACATGACAACATAAAACTTCTAGGAGAGGACACAAGGAAGATGTTCTTTGACATTAGATCAGTCTCCCAAGGCAAAATAAATAGAAGCAAAAATAAACAAAGGGGATCTAATCAAACTTGCAAGCTTTGTCCAGAAAAGGGACCGTCAATAAATGAAAAGACAACCTACAGACCAGGAGAAAATATTTGGAAACAATAACCAACAAGGTATTAATATCCAGAATACATAAACAGTTCAAACAACTCAGTACTATAAAAACATGCAAACCAATCAAAAAATTAGCAGAATACCTAAATCGATGTTTCTCTAAAGACATACAGATGGCCAACAAGCACATGAAAAGATGCTTCAACATCACTAATTATTAGAGAAATGGAAATCAAAACACAATGAGGTACTTTTTGATGGGTAGTCATTCTTACTCATCTTGATCCACTCCCATTTATGGAATCTATGGCTTCTTTAGTGACTAGTATTATCTCCTTCCACAAATCCTCCTCTGCAATACAAATTTGCAATACAAATCTAAGATTTCAAAATTCTTACTGCTTCTTCTTTTACTAGCATCCTTCTCTGTTTAAAAGAAAACAAAAAGAAGAGAAATTATACTTTGCTAAATAACTCAGCTATGCATTTACTTTTCCTAATAATGTTAGCACCATATTATTTATTTGGGATAAAAGAGATGAGGGAAGAGTACACATGTGAGGTTTGGATAGTGCTGGAAGCTGGAAGAAATAAAGGAAGCTAAATTTTCATGTTTCAAAATGAGACGTCAAAGAAGATAAAAATTAAGAACTAGAAATAAAGGCAGGTGATTTAGAGCTATGGAGGTAAATACCGAAAAATCAGCAAAAATGCTGAAAATGGTGGCCTCCAGGGGAGAGTAAATGGGGCAGAAACAAGACAAGCAATTGCTATTTTTAACAATAAGTTTTGTAGAACTATTTGAGTGTGTTACACATGTATAACTTTCTTAACAAATAAAACATGGGAAGAGTACATGGTAAGTCAAGAAAAACAGAACTTTAAAAAAGATGGCTAGTTAATAAAAAATTTGTATCCTCTAAATTAATGATTGTTTCTAAAATAAGTAATATTTAAAAAGAAGAAAAAAGTGAATAATTTAGACAAAAAGACATTTTCTACTATGTTAACTGTAAAAATAAATATATACATACATATAAATAAATGTGCACATGCATGTATATATGTGTATATATATATACATGTGTGTGTATATATACATATAAGAAGAAACATTGTAAATAAGATAAAAACACTTCAGAAATCAACCAGGATAAGCTAGTAAGATTCCATATGAATACCCCATTACTAAAACCTACCATTCCTAAGCTCATTCAAATTTGGAAAATCCAGCAGTGGCCACAGGACTGGAAAAGGTCAGTTTTCATTCCAATACCAAAGAAAGGCAATGCCAAAGAATGCTCAAACGACCACACAATTGCACTCATCTCACACACTAGTAAAGTGATGCTCAAAATTCTCCAAGCCAGGCTTCAGCAATACGTGAACCGTGAAATTCCAGATGCTCAAGCTGGTTTTAGAAAAGGCAGAGGAACCAGAGATCAAATTGCCAACATCCGCTGGATCATGGAAAAAGCAAGAGAGTTCCAGAAAAACATCTATTTCTGCTTTATTGACTCTGCCAAAGCCTTTGACTGGGTGGATCACAATAAACTGTGGACAATTCTGAAAGAGATGGGAATACCAGACCACTTGATCTGCCTCTTGAGAAACCTATATGGAGGTCAGGAAGCAACAGTTACAACTGGACATGGAACAACAGACTGGTTCCAAATAGGAAAAGGAGTACGTCAAGGCTGTATATTGTCACCCTGCTTATTTAACTTCTATGCAGAGTACATCATGAGACACGCTGGGCTTGAAGAAGCACAACCAGGAATCAGGATTGCCGGGAGAAATCTCAATAACCTCAGATATGCAGATGACACCACCCTTATGGCAGGAAGTGAAGAGGAACTCAAAAGCCTCTTGATGAAAGTGAAAGTGGAGAGTGAAAAAGTTGGCTTAAAGCTCAACATTCAGAAAACGAAGATCATGGCATCTGGTCCCATCACTTCATGGGAAATAGATGGGGAAACAGTGGAAACAGTGTCAGACTTTATTTTTTTGGGCTCCAAAATCACTGCAGATGGTGACTGCAGCCATGAAATTAAAAGAAGCTTACTCCTTGGAAGAAAAGTTATGACCAACCTAGATAGCATATTCAAAGGCAGAGACATTACTTTGCCAACAAAGGTCCTTCTAGTCAAGGCTATGGTTTTTCCAGTGGTCATGTATGGATGTGAGAGTTGGACTGTGAAGAAGGCTGAGAGCCAAAAAATTGATGCTTTTGAACTGTGGTGTTGGAGAAGACTCTGGAGAGTCCCTTGGATTGCAAGGAGATCCAACCAGTCCATTCTGAAAGAGATCAGCCCTGGGATTTCTTTGGAGGGAATGATGCTGAAGCTGAAACTCCAGTACTTTGTCCACCTCATGTGAAGAGTTGACTCATTGGAAAAGACTCTGATGCTGGGAGGGATTGGGGGCAGGAAGAGAAGGGGACGACAGAGGATGAGATGGCTGGATGGCATCGCTGACTCGATGGACGTGAGTCTGAGTGATCTCCGGGAGTTGTTGATGGACAGGGAGGCCTGGTGTGCTGCGATTCATCGGGTCGCAAAGAGTCGGACACAACTGAGCGACTGAACTGAACTGAAGCTCATTCCATATAACTCAGAGAAGTTCTTAGATTTGTACATTGGAAGATATGTACAAGAATGTTCATAACAGCACTGTCAAAAACAAAACAAACATGTATAACTGAAATGGAAATAATGTATATATACTCAGATAAGGTGTATAACTGAAATCAACTGGAGAACAAACAAAAGCATTCTTTCAAAATACTACTACAGAAGAGTAAAACCAATGACAAATATACACGTCAATGTGTCTCTCAATAACATAATATTAAGGAAGAAGAAGACATTTTAGAAGAATACACACAGCCAGAGGTAATTTATAGTAAAACATGTATGATTAAACAATATACTATATACACATACAAACAATGACATTTTGCAAAGTTACAGAGAGAGGTGATACAACACGCTTATAATATTCTAAAACAAACTTGTTAGGTAGTATTTGTATTTTATACATGTTAAGTGTTTTTTGCATTTTTACATTTTTCTATTGAATATTAAAATACATGAACCAATGGCACAGATTACAGTACAATAAACAAGAACTTACAAGAGTTATAACTGTATTTCATGTGTTCAAAACAGAAAAGATTAAACACATTAGTAAAAACACGTGTAATAAAGTAAGGCACAAATTGAACTTCTAGAGATAAATTCAAATTCTAAAAGGGATTAATGGCATATGAGACACTGCAAGAAAAACAGAATATACTGTCTCATGAAGAAGAGTTTGATGCTAGAATACTTAACTGATAACTGAATAAAAGGTTTTCTTTTCCTTTAAAAATATCATGCTCTTGAAAGAATTTTTGAAAATCAGGAAACTATTTCAAAAGGGGGAAATTATATAACCCCAGAGCACAGAGGCCACAACTGCCAAGTGGATTATTGGAATATACATGAATATGTCTGAGAAATTTATGAATCCTCAAATTCTCAAGCAGCATTAAAATAGCATATTTCCTCCCCCCCAGATATTTATGTAAAAAAGAGCAGAAAAAGCAAAAACTGACATACAGGGACTGGGCAGCTGGCTACACTGATGAAAGTGACTCCCTCCTACACACCAACTTTGCAAAGAGCACAATGCAGATAAGTGCCTCAGAGAAATTTCAAGCAACCTTCAGATGTTCCTAAAATACTTAAAATCTTGTTTGTGCTTAAAATAAAAGGTCTACTATATTCCTTTAAATTCTTACCCTACTTTTTAAACCACCCACAAGTTATTGTGTTCCTGTTTTTATCTGTAATTATATTTATTTACAATGTCTTCTTTATTAACAATGTTATAAACATTCACCCATAATAT
>NW_011494734.1:2825043-2832579 GCF_000754665.1 Bison bison bison
TAATACTTATAAATATCAGCTCTTGACAACTGCCCAATATTTCATCAAACAAATGATCAAAAATTACTTAATCATCTGCCTAAATGTAATAATTATTTATAATAAATACATACAAAAACTTTAAATATCTATAATTATTTCCTTGAGAAACGAAAAAGAATTAATGGATCAAAGTAACAATTTTAAGCTGGTTGATAAAAATTATCAAACTACTTTTCAAAATGACTGTACTACTTCAAACATTCTCCCAATAATCTATGGGAGTTACTTAATCATGTACTGGATATTACCACTGTATTGAGTATTTCATATGCTGCTAGAAGGTTCTTATTGATGGTCTCACATGAATTTCTAAGTGATAAGGCTGAGTAACTTTTACTATCTGTATTTTCTTTGGGGAATGTCTATGTAATTTTTACTCCCTATCTTTTTATATTACATCACCGTGTATTAATTATATAATAATATTCACTGTTTGCCTATCATATTTGCTATAAATATGTTCCCAGACTGTTGGCAACATGTTTCTTTATTTATTTATATATTACTTCCTAACACCATTTCCAGAACACAGTCATTCAATTATATTATCTAAAAAGCTCTGTATTAGATTTTTTTGCAGAGCCCTGATTACTTAGAAATTTCAGATTAAAGCCTGTCTTTTACAAAAGCAAATAGCAACATCTAAGGCTATGATTTATATAGAGTTATCCAGCACATTGATGAATAATACTCTGGAGAGGAAAGCTGTCATTGTAGACTCGATTCAACAAAAAGTTTATCTTTAAATTAAAATAAATAGTATTATAAGATCAGCATTCATTACAACAATTACATTTTAACCTGTTCTGCTAAAAACACAGTTCCTAGAGAATACTGAGCTCAATAACAAATTTAAATTAAGACAAAACAAACAACTATCACAAAACACTGAACAATATGGATGCTTCAGGGTTACAATATTGATAAAATTAACTTGTCCAATCAATAATGAGATCTACTGTCCAATTATTGAAGGTATCATCACCATCATCATAATAAAAACAACATCATCATCTTCATCACAGAATACTAGTTTTTTACTTGTTACAAATGGCTAAGTCTAAGATAGGATTGTTTTAAAAGTCCCTCCCTCCTCAGTAAAAAAAAAAACTTTCAATAAAGAAATCTTAGAAAAGACATAAAGAGAAAAAGGTCAAAAACTCCAACTAAACTTCAACAATGACATCTACATACACACATTGATTTTCATTGGTTTGTTTATATTTGACATATTTTAATCATATTTAAGTTTACATCATGAATCTGATGACAAAACAGGTCTACAAGAAAAATTCTTTTCAAGAAAAATGTTTAATACATACACAGTGATTTCAATAATGTGTGAAATAACTGAAACATAACTATATCAAAATATGAAATATATGAATATATGAAAATATAATTGAAATTATAAAGCAAAATTTTTCAAAAGTAATGTGGCATTTGCATAAAAGTAAAACTGACAGAACAGACAACAAAATAACATGGTGTTTAAAAGGTATAAGATTTTAATATATAATAACCAAAATACAACTAAACAGATTGGAAAATGTATTTTTAAAAAGTTATCTCACAATACATAACACCAACCATAGAAAAAAATTTTAATAATTTAAAACATCTGTTTCTACCATAGGGGAAAGCAATTATTGAATGAAACAAATTACAAGAGAAACTTCACAAATACTAACATATACATTTTCTAACTTTTTCTAATATAAAAATAAAATCAGAAAAAGAATAAAAATAATTTGAAATCAAAACATAAAGGTAAAAACATATAAGAAGTCATAGTTATCTATGGGCAAATAATCAAAGGATATCTAAAAACAAATTCATGGAAGAGAAAATTCAGGATGAAGTCAATGTCTGAAAATTTATTAAACCTTTCTAATAATCTCTGAAATTTATTCTTATGTAAAATTAAATAGTATAACACATGATCACTGGAGTACATATAAAATCTATAAAATATAAAGTATAAATAAAATATACTTTAAGTAAAGTCAATTCTATTCAAGAAAACAGATATATCCTTTCAAAGGCACAGTATCACAGAAAGAAGGCTAATTAGGAATGAGAATATCTAAATTTTATTCTACCCAATTTTATGACCTGAGGAAACAATCACTTAACCTTTTAGAGATTCCAAAATTAAAGAATAAAGAACCCGTGTTACAAATCTCACAGGGTTGTATGGATCGAATGAGATAATATGCATTAGGAATGTTTTGTAAACCACCAAAAACATGTAAATAGTGATAACATTTTCATAAATGGTGTCTTAGTTACTAATCTCTTTTTTTCTTTTTAAAATGAAGGGGAAAAGGCCTTGAGACACATAATCTAAAGTTTGGTATTATGCCCCTCTCAAAAAAAAAACCCACCAAAAAACATAAATGTGAAATTTACATGTTTCTAACAGATCCTCAATGAATTCTACTGCTTGAACTATGCACAAAATAAGCCTCACACTTAAGTAAAACCCTTTGGGTGAAATCTTTATACTTTTAGTCCAAAGCACTTCTCAGGGCACGCTGATCTTTCTTGTTCTTCAAAGCTTCAGGAAAATTTATTATCAAATGCCTTATTTTTGTTCTGGCTCTCACTTTAGGGAGGAGGAAAACCCTACTATTAAAATGGGGATGGGTTTTTCCCTTCCAAAGTCTTACCCATTTTTTCAGCTAGCACCCAAAAATTGCTCAGGGCCTAAACATATAAATAAGACAGTGTATTATCTTTCCTTTGGACATAGTCTTTTTTTTTTTCCTTTTCCCTTCCACTGACTTTCTAACCATGGTGCATTTTGATATGGTATTGGAATTTTAAAACAAGGATTTAGAAAACGAACCTTTTTTTCCCCCTTCCAGAAAGGTATTTCAGGTGTTATATTTACTGCCTATCTTCCAGTCAGTATCTAACCAGAGGTAAGAGTCAATACCTCTCCCTCAACAACTGAGAAGCACTAGATAAAATCAACAAGGAGCAGAAAAATGACCACCATATAACAGGCGAATCTAATAACATCAACAGAGCATTCCACCCAATAAAAACAGAATATACATTCTGTTCAACTACAGGTGGAACATTAATCAAAACAAAGCATGTCCTAGGTCACAAAACAAACATTTTAAATTTAAGAGAATTGAAATCATACACTCAATTGATCATAATAGAATCAAACTAAGAATCAGTAATAGAAAAATACCTATAAATTTCCCAAACATTTTGAAATTGAACAACACACTTCCAAATATTCAAGGGACCCCAAAGGCTCTCAGAGGAAATTTTCTTTAAATATTTAACTACATGAAAATGGAAAATCAACACTGAAATCTCTGGGATTCAACTAAAGTGGAGTTGGAAGAAATTTAATATTAAAGGTATTCTTAGAAAAAGATTTATTATTAGGGGAAAAAATTCTCAACAATGCAATTGTTTACTGCCTTAAACTAGAAAATGGAAACAAAATGAAAACAGGAATAGCAATACTCTTATCAGACAAAACAAACTTTAAAACAAAGGCTATAAAGACAGACAAGTAAGGATACATTATACTTCTTGACATATATACACCCAATACAGAGCACCTAAATTTATAAGGCAAATACTAACAAACATAAAGGGAAAGACCAACAATAATACAATAACAGCAGGAGACTAACACTCCACTGACATCAATGGACATACAGACAGAAAATCAATAAGGCAACAGAGGTTCTAAATGACACAGATATGCTATATTTCATTGATGTGTTCAGGACACAACATCCAAAAACAAAAGGAGAATATACAGTCTTCTTAGGGATGAATAAAACATTCTTTAGGATAGATCACACACATGGTCACAAAGCAAGCCTCAACAAATTTAAAAGGATAGAAATTATTTCAACCAACTTTTCTGATCACAAAGGTATGAAATTAGAAATCAACCACGGGGGAGGGGAGGAATGAAGAAAGAACAAACACACAGAGACTAAATGACACACTACTAAGAAGCAATGGGTCAATGACGAAATCAAAGAATAAACCAGAAAATACCTTTAAAAAAATGAAAATGAAAACACAACTTTACAAAATCTATGGGATGCATTGAAAGTAATTCTAAGAGGGAAGTTCATAGTGATACAGGCCTTCCTCAAGAAACAAGAAAAATGACAAATAACTATCACTTCAGAGAATTAGAAAACAAAGTCCAAACTCAGCAGAAGGAAGGAAATAATTAAGAGCAGAGAGAAATGAATGTTGAAAAAAGTAGAAATGATCAATAAAATCAAGAGCTGTTTTAAAAAAAAAAAAAAAATGACAAATCTCTAGCTAGACTCACCAAGGGAGAACCCAAATAACAAAATAAGAAATGAAAGAGGAGAAAAATCAACTGACACCACAGATATAAAATATCATAAGAGAATACTATGAGCAGTTACATGCCAATAAACTGAACAACCTAGAAGGGAAAAGGTTCTAGAAACATCTGCCAACAGAGGGTCACAAAGAAAACAGATAATGTGAACAGACCAATCACTAAAAGTGAAATGGAATCTGTAAACAAACTCCCTGCAAACAAAAGTCTAGGACTGGATGCCTTCATTGGAGAATTCTATGAAACATATAAATAAGAACTTGTAACTATCTTTCTCAAAACTATTCCAAAAAATTAAGTCACTGAGGCCATCATCATCCTGATAAAAAAGCCAAAGAAACTATCAAAAAAAATAAAATTACAGGCCAGTATCTTTGATGAATACAGATGCAAAACTCAATAAAATATTAGCAAACTGAATCCAACAATACATAAAAAGGATCACACAACATAATCAAAGTGTATTTATTCCAGGGTCACAAGAATGGCTCAACTATGCAAATCAGTCAATGTGATACACAATAATAACAAAAAAAGAGACAAAAACCACATGATTATCTCAATAGATACAGGAAAAGCATTTCACCAAATCAACATCCATTCATGACAAAACGCTAACCAAAGTAGAAAGAGAGAGGCCATATCTCAACACAATAAAGACCATTTATGACAAACCCACCGCCAATATAATATTCAACAGTAAAAAGCTGAAAGTCTTCCTGCTAAACTCACAAATAATACAAAGATGTCTCACTGCTACTATTCAACACAGTATTGGAAGTCCTAGCCACAGCAATCAGAGAAGAAAAATAAAACAAAAAAGGAATTCAAATTGAAAAGGAAGAAGAAAAACTGTCACTCTTGGCAAATGACATAATAATGTATACAAAGAATCCCAGAATCTCCACAGAAAAACTAGTAGAACTAATAAATGAATCATCAAGGTTGCAAAATACAAGATTAAAATACAGAATCCAGTACACTTCTATGAACTAAAAATGAAATACCAGAAAGTGAAAGTTAAAAAACACATGCATATAAAATTGTGGGGAAAAAAAAAAAACCTAGGAATAAACTTCAACAAGGAAGTGGAAGACCCATATTGTAAAAACTATTAAGCACTGATAAACGAAACTGAAGATAATTCAAAGCTCATACTCTTGGATTCCAACAATACTGTCAAAAGGGACATACTACCCAAGGCAATCTAAAGATTTAAAGCAATCCATACCAAGACAGGACATGTTTTATATAGAACTAGAACAAATAATCCTAACATGTATATGGAACCACAGAATACCCAGACTTACCAAAGCAATCCTAAGAAAAAACAACAAAGGGAGACAAAAGCCTTCAAGACTTTAGATTATACTATAAAGCTACAGTAATCAAACAGTATGGTACCGGTACAAAAACAGACGCAATAGATCAATGGACTAGAATACAGAGTGCAGAGGTAAACCAATACAACCACAGTTAATTAATCTATGACAAAGGCAGCAAGAATATACAATGGAGAAGAGAGTCTCTTCAACAAGTGGTGTTAGCAATGCTCGACAGCTACATGTAAACCAATGAGCTTAGAACATTCCCTCATACAATATACAAAAATAAACCCAAAATGTTTTAAAGACATAAATGTTAGACATAACACTATAAAACTTATACAAGGGAACGTAAAATATAGGCAAGACATTCTTTGACATAAATCACAGCAATATTTTCTTACAACTGTCCCCCAAGGCAAAAGAAATAAACACAAAAATAAACAAAGAGGATTTAATCAAACTTAAAAGCTTTTGTACAGCAAAGGGCAAACTCCAGAAGAAAGTGAGGAAAGGGAAGCCTGGCATGCTGTAGTCCATGGGATTGCAAAGAGTCTGACATGACTGGCTGACTGAACAACAACAATAAAAGCAAAGGAAACAAAGTAAAAAGACAACCTACAGACTGGGAGAAAAATACCTGCAAATAATGCAACTGACAAAGATTTAATATTTAAAATACACAAACAGCTCATACAACTCAATATCAGGAAAGAAAAAAAAAAACATACAATCCAATCAAAAAAATGGGTAGAAGACCTAGAGAAATGTTCTCTAAAGAAAAGATACAAATAGCCAAAAGGCACATGAAAAGATGCTCTGGTTATTTTACATCAATTATATCATAATAAAGCTATGGTTTGTTTTTTTTTTAAAGAAAAAAAACTGCAACAGAAATACATCAAACAGAATTAAAGGGTTTATTCAACAACCAAAATAATCATTTCCCATTTTCATCTTACTTATGAAAGACATGAAGAATTATCTGTACGACTTTGATTTTTTTTTCCTCTCAAACTGCCATCTAAATGATTCCTATGTGGTAAGTTTCTTACATATATATAGAAAACAGACACTAATCCTACCTTCAAAACACTTATATTATAGTTTTGCTGACAAACTCCAAAACAGAACAACAATCCAGGCAGTTCACTTAACCAAAAAGTTTAAAAATAAACTTACATGTTAAAAGATTTTTTCCCCCAGAGAGCTAAAAATAAATATATAATTCCTAATTATGGACATAAGAGGTACTACTTCTCTAGGGCCCTGGCACTCCAAAAGATTAAATGTTTGCTGTACAGTAACTTGACTCTATACATGGACATCACCAGATGGTCAACACCGAAATCAGACTGATTATATTCTTTGCAGCCAAAGATGGAGAAGGTCTATACAGTCAGCAAAAAGACCAGGAGCTGACTGTGGCTCAGACCATGAACTCCTTATTGCCAAATTCAGACTGAAATTGAACAAAGTAGGAGAAAACCACTAGACCATTCAGGTATGACCTAAATCAAATCCCTTATGATTATACAGTGGAAGTGAGAAATAGATTTAAGGGCCTAGATCTGATAGATAGTGTGCCTGATGAACTATGGAATGAGGTTTGTGACATTGTACAGGAGACAGGGATCAAGACCATTCCCATGGAAAAGAAATGCAAAAAAGCAAAATGGCTGTCTGGGGAGGCCTTACAAATAGCTGTGAAAAGAAGAGAAGCAATAAGCAAAGGACAAAAGGAAAGATATAAACACCTGAATGCAGAGTTCCAAAGAATAGCAAGAAGAGATAAGAAAGCCTTCT
>NW_011494734.1:2832679-2840986 GCF_000754665.1 Bison bison bison
CTGTGAAAGTGCTGCACTCAATATGCCAGCAAATTTGGAAAACTCAGCAGTGGCCACAGGACTGGAAAAGGGCAGTTTTCATTCCAATCCCAAAGAAAGGCAATGCCAAAGAATGCTCAAACTACCGCACAATTGCACTCATCTCACACGCTAGTAAAGTAATGCTCAAAATTCTTCAAGCCAGGCTTCAGCAATACATGAACCGTGAAATTCCAGATGTTCAAGCTGGTTTTAGAAAAGGCAGAGGAACCAGAGATCAAATTGCCAACATCCGCTGGATCATGGAGAAAGCAAGAGAGTTCCAGAAAAACATCTATTTCTGCTTTATTGACTATGCCAAAGCCTTTGACTGTGTGGATCACAATCAACTGTGGACAATTCTGAAAGAGATGGGAATACCAGACCACCTGATCTGCCTCTTGAGAAATTTGTATGCAGGTCAGGAAGCAACAGTTAGAACTGGACATGGAACAGCAGACTGGTTCCAAATAGGAAAAGGAGTACGTCAAGGCTGTATATTGTCACCTTGCTTATTTAACTTCTATGCAGAGTACATCATGAGACACGCTGGACTGGAAGAAACACAGCTGGAATCAAGATTGCCGGGAGAAATATCAATAAACTCAGATATGCAGATGACACCACCCTTATGGCAGAAAGTGAAGAGGAACTCAAAAGCCTCTTGATGAAAGTGAAAGTGGAGAGTGAAAAAGTTGGCTTAAAGCTCAACATTCAGAAAACGAAGATCATGGCATCTGGTCCCATCACTTCATGGGAAATAGATGGGGAAACAGTGGAAACAGTGTCAGACTTCATTTAGGGGGGCTCCAAAATCACTGCAGATGGTGACTGCAGCCATGAAATTAAAAGACGCTTACTCCTTGGAAGGAAAGTTATGACCAACCTAGATAGCATGTTCAAAAGCAGAGACATTACTTTGCCAACAAAGGTCCATGTAGTCAAGGCTATGGTTTTTCCTGTGGTCATGTATGGATGTGAGAGTTGGACTGTGAAGAAGGCTGAGCGTCGAAGAATTGATGCTTTTGAACTGTGGTGTTGGAGAAGACTCCTGAGAGTCCCTTGGACTGCAAGGAGATCCAACCAGTCCATTCTGAAGGAGATCAGTCTTGGGATTTCTTTGGAGGGAATGATGCTAAAGCTGAAACTCCAGTACTTTGGCCATCTCATGCAAAGAGCTGACTCATTGCAAAAGACCCTGATGCTGGTAAAGATTGAGGGCAAGAGGAAAAGGGGACGACAGAGGATGAGATGGCTGGATGGCATCATTGACTCAATGGACGTGAGTCTGAGTGAACTCCGGGAGTTGTTGATGGACAGGGAGGCCTGGCGTGCAGCAATTCATGTGGTTGCAAAGAGTTGGACACGACTGAGTGACTGATCTGATCTGATCTGATCTGAACTTCATTGTATTAGTAGATGTTATGACAAATTTAGGAAACACTGAGTTAAAACCAAATAAACCTGGTTTATTCACCACACTGTTCCTTGTCACTATTAATATGCACTAAAATCAACCAAAAGAGGCATATACAATAATATATAATAATATACAATAATATTTCCCAAATCTATTTGTTTCTCATCCCCCGCCCCCCAAATTACATAATATCTAGTAGGACTAGCACTCACAGAACACACTTAAGAAAACACAGTAGCTTGAACAGAGTGGTTTAGGTACAATACTAAAGAAACAAAATCCATCTAAACCCACTGATAAAACTCTTTCATTTACCCTTTAAAAATCTCAATAAAGGACCTTATTTACACTGTATAAAGCACAAAGAAGCAATAATATAAATAAGGAAGATACATAACCATGTATTCTATTCTTGTATGACTAAAGTATCCACTAAATATTCTAGTAGCAGGGAGGCATGTAATATTCTTCCCTCAAAGTCCTGGCAAGAAATGATGAAGGAAAAGATCAGGGTGATGCTTCCACAAGCCAAAGAACACTGAAGATTGCCATAAATGACCATAAGTAGGGGAGAGGCACATAACAATCTTCCTTCAAAGTCCTAGTAAGAAATGAACCCTACCAACATCCTGATTTTGGACTCTCAGAGGGACCAGAACAAGTGATCCCAAAATGTGCCACCAGGCATGTGGATCATTTTGAGCTGAAGGTGAACAAGACCTAACAGACTAGGGAAAAGTTTATTTTACCCTTCCCTTAACCACCTCAAAGGATTTAGACAGAGAGTCTGTACCCAGAAGAGAGTTAAAACCAGACATAACATTTTACATCAGAAAGGATTACCTGCATGGCATGGGAAACATTTATTTGGCAAATATTTCCTCTTCCCATCTTCCTGTTAACTGCCTTCCTCCTGTGAAGTCTCAGACCTCTAGTCTTCTCTCTTCCTTAGCTAACATTGGCATATAAGCCTCAACTGCCTGACTGAGAGCCTCATATCTTTTTGGGTCTCTTACATATGAAATTAAATCTTTCTCCTATAAATCCCCTGTTCTATGTTAATTTAATTGTTAGACCAGCCAAAGAACCCAAAATGAGAATGGAAAAATTTCTCTCTCCTACAACTTCTAGCCTCCAGATCTGTGAGACAGTAACTACCTGTTGTTTAAGCCACCCAGTTCGCAATCCTGTTAAGGCAGCTCTAGCACACTAACATATGATACCAGGTGTCCAGACACTGTTACAGGAACGTGTATATTACTCATTTAATGCAACAACCCTTCAGTTAGGTATTTTCATCTATCTCACTTTACAGACATCAAAACTGAGCACAGAGCAGTTAACTATCTTCCCCAAGTTCACAATTATTAGGTTTCAAACACAGGATTAGGGAAGTAACACAAATGGTGGTGTCCTGTAGCATGGCAGAATATTTCAACTCTCTGGCTAACAATACCAAAGTTTGAATCTCTGGACCTCTAAAGCTTTATTCTCGTCATATACTCTCTAAAATCTTCTAATTATTCCTTTCTACTTGAAAGAGTAGGAGTAGATTCAGTTGGCCTCAACAAGGAACCCTGACTGACAGATAAGGAGATTTCCATTAGGACCTGGAGTGAGACTCAAAAAATACTGAAGTGATTTCTAACTACAACTTGTCATATAGATTTTGAGTTTTGCAGTGAGGTAGTGAAGGGCCTATCTGAAAACCTGGCCACAAAACTTAGTTCCTCAAAAAAGATGTTAATGACCCAGATAATCACGATGGTGTGATCACTGACCTAGAGCCAGATGGCCTGAAGTACGAGGTCAAGTGGGCCTTAGGAAGCATCACTATGAACATAGTTAGTGGAGGTGATACAATTCCAGTTGAGCTATTTCAATCCTAAAACATGATGCTGTGAAAGTGCTGCACTCAAAATGCCAGCAAATTTGGAAAACTCAGCAGTGGCCACAAGACTGGAAAAGGTCAGTTTTCTTTCCAATCCCAAAGAAAGGCAATGCCAAAGATTGTTCAAACTACCACACAATTGCACTCATCTCACACACTACCAAAGTAATGCCCCAAATTCTCCAAGCTAGGCTTCAACAGTACATAAACCAAGAACTTCCAAATGTACAAGCTGGATTTAGAAAAGGCAAAGGAACCAGAGATCAAATTGCCAACATCCTTTGGATCACTGAAAAAGCAAGAGAATTCCAGAAAAACATCTACTTCTGCTTCACTGACTATGCTAAAGCCTTTGACTGTATGGATCACAACAAACTGGGAAATTCTTAGAGAGACGGGAATACCAGACACTTTACATGCCTCCTGAGATATCTGTATGCAGGTCAAGAAGTAACAGTTAGAACCAGACGTGAAACAATGGACTGGATCCAAATTGGGAAAGGAGTATGTCAAGGCTGTATATTGTCACCCTGCTTATTTAACTTATATGCAGAGTACATCATGAGAAACACTGGGCTGGATGGAGCACAAGCTGGAATCGAGACTGCCGGGAGAAATATCAATAACCTCAGATATGCAGATGACACCACCCTTATGGCAGAAAGCAAAGATGAACTAAAGAACCTCTTGATGAAAGTAAAAGAGGAGAGTGAAAAAACTGGCTTACAACTCAACATTCTAAAAACTAAGATCATGACATCCGGTCCCATGGCAAATAGACAGGAAACAATGGAAACAGCGACAGACTTTAATTTCTTGGGCTCCAAAATCATTGCAGATGGTGACTGCAGCCATGAAATTGGAAGAAAAGCTATGACCAATCTAGACAGCATGTTAAAAAGCAGAGAAATTACTTTGCTGACAAAGGTCCATCTAGTCAAAGCTATGGTTTTTCCAGTATTCATGTGTGGATGTGAGAGTTGGACCATAAAGAAAGCTGAACGCCAACGAATTGATGCTTTTGAACTGTGGTGTTGGAGAAGACTCTTGAGAGTCCCTTGGACTGCAAGGAGATCAAACCAGTCAACCCTAAAGGAAACCAGTCCTGAATATTCATTGGAAGGACTGATGCTGAAGCTGAAGCTCCAATACCTGATGTGAAGAACTGACTCACTGGAAAAGACCCTAATGCTGGGAAAGATTGAAGGCAGGAGGAGAAGGGGACGACAGAAGATCAGATGGTTGTATGGCATCACCAACTTGATGGAAATGAGTTTGAGCAAGCTCTGGGAGTTGGTGATGGACAGGGAAGCCCGTTGTGCTGCTGTCCATGTGGTCACAAACAGTTGGATATGACTGAGCGACTGAACTGAACTGACTGACTGACTGACTGACTTATCTTAAAGCACTTCATCTATTATGACCATAAACACTTCTAGATCTTTCTCTAAAAGCAAGGCTATATATACATAGGCCACTTGAGAGGAGGAGGGTAGGGAGCAATGGAGAAGTTCACACTACCAGGGGAGACAAGAGATCAGTGTTACAGCTTGGCTTTTCCTATATAATAAAGTTGACAATGGCCCAAAGCTGATAATTTCTTCTCTTTTTTGTCTTTCATGCTCTTTATCTAATTCACTTCATGTTAACTCCCTGTGAAAACACTGTGCCCACAAATCAGTTCACAACTTGACAGTTAAATATATTTTCAAACAAAATGCATTATTCTATTATAGACTGAATTATATCCCACAAAAAGACATGTTAAAATCTTAGCCCACAGTACCTATAAATGTGACCTTATTCAGAAACAGGTTCTCTGTAGATGTAATCAAGTTAAGACAAGGTCACAATGGATTAGGATACGCTCCACTTCAATGACCGGAATCCTAAAATGAGGGGAATTTAGACACAGACACACAGAAAGGAAAATGCCACATTAAAACCAAGGGAAGAAGGCCACATAAAGACAAAGGCAAAGAAGAGAATGACACATTTTATAAACCAGGTAAAACAAAGGATTTACAGCACCAACCAAAAACTAGAAAAGGTAAGGAAATATCTTCAGAGTCATGTAAATAGCCTTGATTTCAGACTTTTAGCCTCCAGAACTGTGAGAGAATAATTTTTCGTTGTTTTAAGTCACTTGGTTTGTGGTAATTTGTTAGAGTAACCCTAGGCATCTAATACATCTTCTCTCCAATATATTCACTTTTTCCCATCTTTAATCAAGCCCCAATTTAGGCCTGAAGCTATAGACCTAACAAGTTAATTGAGAACTGAAGTCAACGAAGGTTCCACAAGCAGAGCAGCTGCAGGATGAGCCATTTAATCTTCTACACAATGTTCACTGGCCCATTACCAGCAAGTTCCCGTATTCTTAGTTTAAGAGCTCTTGAGCAACTGAATACAATTTTCACAATGAATGAATTATGCTTGTAAAAAGGAGTTAGGAAAATGGAACAGAAAACTGTTTAGGCTTAAAACACAGATATTAGACACTTTGCTAAATAAAATGGAGATCATGATCTCAATTCCACCACTAGTGTTTCTTGTCCATCTGCTTCATACTGCAAGAAAATATTCAAACAATTATGCGTAAAAAACCAACTGGAACAATGAAAGATACTAAGTACTAGAATATATTGCTATGTGCATGCCATGCGTGCTAAGTCACTTTAGCTGCAGAATGTTTCTAACTACAAAAGTTATTAGAATTAGTCCTCCAATAGTCCCAGGAAATTCTGGGTGACTAGATGATACATTAAACCATGATCATATCAAATAAACTATGTACACAAGTTGTTACCCATTATAAGAGGTAAAGAAAATTCAAAAACCAAAATATTCTAATGATTCAATGACTCATCCACTTTAAGAATGAGTATAGTAAGATTTAAAATGGATAACCATTAAGGACCTACTGTATAACACATGGAATTCTGCTCAATGTTATATGGCACCCTGGATGGGAGGGGAACTTCAGGTTGAGTGAGTGTATATATATATTTATGTATGTATGGCTGAGTCCCTTCACTGTTCACCTGAAACTATTATTAACAACATTATTAATTGGCTATACCCAGTACAAAATGAAAAGTTTGAAATAAAAAACAAACAATGAGTCAAGTAATGGTACAGTTTCCAGATGATTTTATAAAACAATCTCTCAGGTATTTTTGATTTTGTTTTTCCTTTTTATTGAGATTTACGTCACATACCATCAAATTCACCCATGTGAACGATATGTGTGTATATATAATACATAAAGACTATATATCCAATATTTACATATTCAGAGCTGTATAATTATCACCACAGTCTAACTTTAGAACATTGTTATCACCTCCAAAAACAAACTCCATGCCGATTATCAGTCACTTCCTATTTCTGCTTCCCCTCCAACCCACTTTGCCCCAACCTAAAACAACCTACTTTCTGTTCTTATCGATTTTCCTATTCTGGATATTTCATATAAATAGAATGATATAATTTGGTCTTTTCTGATTGGCTTCTTTTACCAAGCATAATGTTTTCAAGGTTTATCCACAAGGCAGCATGTATCAGTACTTCATTTCTTTTTACTGCCAAATAATATTCCACATATGAATGTACCATGTTTCTTTATTTACCATTTGATGGACATTTAGACTGTTTCTAATTTGGGACCATTATCAATAATGCGGCTACAAATATTCATGTATAAGTTTTTGTGCAGACTTACGCTTTCATTTCTCTTAGGTACTATGAGTGGAACTGACCAGGTGTATGGTTACTTATGTTTAGCATTTTGAGAAACAAGCAAACTCTTTTCCAAATGGGTGCACCATTTAACATTCCTATCAGCAGGATAAGAGAGTTTCAATTTCTTCACATTCTCACCAACACTTACTAGAGTATGTCTTTTTAATTTTGGCCATTCCAGGGAGTATGAAGTGGTATTCTATATGGCTTTGATTTGCATTTCCCTAACGACTAATGATGTTGAGCATCTTTTCATGTGCTTATTGGCCATTTGTGTATCTTCTTTCAAGAAACATCAAGTCCTTTGTCCATTTTTTAATTAGGTTCTCTTTTTTAACTTTTGAGTTGAAAGGCTCTTTATATATTCTGCATACAAGTTCCTTGTCAGACATATGATTTACAAATATTATATGGGCTATTTATACTTTCTTTTTTTAATTAATTAATTTATTTTAATTGGAGGCTAGTTACTTTACAATATTATAGTGGTTTTTGCCATACATTGACATGAATCAGCCATGGGTGTACATGTCTCCCCCATCCTGAACCCCCCTGCCACCTTCCTCCCCATCCCATCCCTCAGGGTCATCCCAGTGCACCAGCCCTGAGTGCCCTGTTTCATCTATCAAAGCTGTACTGGCGATCTATTTCACATACGGTAATATACATATTTCAATGCTATTCTCTCAAATCATCCCACCCTTGCCTTCTCCCACAGAGTCCAAAGGTCAGTTCTTTATCCCTGTGTCTCTTTTGCTGTCTCACATATAGGGTCATCGTTACCATCTTTCTGAATTCCATATACATGCATTAATATACTGCATTGGTGTTTTTCTTTCTGACTTACTTCACTCTGTATAATAGGCTCCAGTTTCATCTACCTCATTAGAACTGATTCAAATGCATTCTTTTTAATAGCTGAGTAATATTCCATTGTGTATATGTACCACACCTTTCCTATCCATTCATCTGCCAATGGACCTCTAGGTTGCTTCCATGTCCTGGCTATTGTAAACAGTGCTGCAATGAAAATTGGGGTACACATGTCTCTTTCAATTCTGGTTTCCTCAGTGTGTACGCCCAGCAGTGAGTGGGATTGCTGGGTCATATGGCAGTTCTATTTCCAGTTTTTTAAGGAATCTCCACACTGTTCTCCATAGTGGCTGTACTAGTTTGCATTCCCACCAACAGTGTAAGAGGGTTCCTTTTTCTCCGCACCCTCTCCAGCATTTAT
>NW_011494734.1:2841167-2845532 GCF_000754665.1 Bison bison bison
TTTCTGATTGGGTCGTTTATTTTTCTGGAATTGAGCTGCAGGAGCTGCTTGTATATTTTTGAGATTAGTTGTTTGTCAGTTGCTTCATTTGCTATTATTTTCTCCCATTCTGAAGGCTGTCTTTTCACCTTGCTTACAGTTTCCTTTGTTGTGCAAAAAACTTTTAAGTTTAATTAGGTTCCATTTGTTTATTTTTGCTTTTATTTCCATTACTCTGGGAGGTGGGTCATAGAGGATCCTGCTGTGATTTATGTCAGAGAGTGTTTTGCCCATGTTTTACTCTAGGAGTTCCATAGTTTCTGGTCTTATATTTAGATCTTTAATCCATTTTGAGTTTATTTTTGTGTATGATATTAGAAAGTATTCTAATTTCATTCCTTCACAAGTGGTTGACCAGTTTTCCCAGCACCACTTGTTATGTTTATCCTTTCTTAATGGTGTCTCACCTTTTCTGTTCCTTAATGCTGTCCTTTGATGGACAAAGGTTTTTAATTTTGATGAAGCATAATTTATCTATTTTTTACTTTTTCATTTAACCTCTTGGTATCTCGTCTAAGAAACCAAGGTTACGAGAATTTACTTCTGCTTCCTTCTAGAAGTTTTTGGCTTTAACTCTTATATTTAGGTATATGATATATTTTGAGTTCCTTTTTTGCATAGTATAAGAAAGAAGTACATATTTATTTGTTTGCATAGAGATATCCATTTAGCCTTGGTGGCAAATGGTGACTATCCAATAGTCCTTGGTAAAGAGGCTATTCATTACCCACTGAATTGTCTTTACAGCTTTGTAAGAAATCTATAAATGTAAGAGTTTGTTTCTGGACTTTAAATTCTACTTTACTGATCTGGAGTTCTATCCTTATGGCAGTGCCAGACTATCTTAATTACTGTAACTCTGTAGCAGGTTTTTAAGTCAGAAAGCTCAGGTTCCCCAACTTTGTTCTTTTTCAAGTTTATTTTGACTATTCTTTTTCAAACTTGTTTTAGCTAATCTGGGTTGCTTGCATTTCAATAGGAATTTCAGGATTATTCTGTCAATTTCTACAAAAAGATCAGTTGGGATTTTGATAGGGACTGCACTTAATCTGTCAATTAATTTGGAGAGTTTGACCATCAGTGGGGTCTTAAAGATATCCATATCCTAATCCTCACAATTTGTAAATATGCCACTTTCCACAATAAAAGGGACTGTGCAGGTAACTGTGATAAATTAAGAATCTTAAGATAATCTCTCAATTATCTTGATTACCTGGGCGACCCCATGGTAAACACAAGTGTCCTTATAAGAGGGAGGCAAAGGGAGATTTGACTATAGAAGAAGGTAATGTGAGAATGGAAGCAAGGGGAGGTAAAGGTGATGGGAAGCACTTTGATGAGCTAAGGAATGAAGAGAGCCTCCAGAAACTTGAAAAGACAAGAAAATGGAGTCTCCCCTTTACCATGTAGAAAGAACTAGCAGCTAAAACTTTTAGTCTCATAACACTCATTTTTAACTTCTCCAGAATTGTAATAAATTGGTGTTGCTTTAAACCACAAAATTTGTGATAATTTGTTACAGCAGCCCTAATAAACTAATACACCTAACACACTCCAAATGTTTTTGCACTTAAGAGTTCAATATACATGAAATCAAAACTACTTAAAAAAAAACTACAGCTATACTTAGATGTTTCTATATCCTTTTCTCAGTAAGTGACAGACCAGGCAAATGGAAAATCAGTAAGGATATCTATATACAGAGAGATAATACAAACATTGCCAATTTTTTACAATGGGTAAATCCAGGTTATTAATAATAAAGGCAAAAATAGAAACTAAATATTAACTGTACAGGGGACAAGCCTGGCAGATATAATCTTAACTTCATGATCAAGGTTAATGTTACCAGTAATTAGATGGCAAATACATGGAGAAACAATGGAAAAAGTGACAGACTTTAATTTCTTGGGCTCGAAAATCATTCTGGACAGTGACTGTAGCCATGAAACTAAAAGACGCTTGCTCCTTGGAAGAAAACCTTTGATCAACCCAGACAGCATATTAAAATGCAGAGATTTTTTTTGCCAAAAAAGGTCCATCTAGTCAAAGCTATGGTTTTTCCAGTACTCATGTAATGTTGAACCATAAAGAAAGCTGAGCACCAAAGAACTGATGCTTTTAAACTGTAGTGTTGGAGAAGACTCTTGGGAGTCCCTTGAACTGCAAGGAGATCAAACCAGTCAATCCTAAAGGAAATCAGTCCTGACTATTCATTGCAAGGACTGATGCTGAGGCTGAAGCTCCAATATTCTGGCCACCTGATGTGAATAACTGACTCACTAGAAAAGACCCTGATGCTGGGAAAGATTGAAGTCAAGAGGAGAAGGGGACAACAGAGGATGACTTGGTTGGATGGCATCACCGACTCAACGGATATGAGTCTGAGTAAGCTCCGGGAGTTGGTGATGGACAGGAAAGCCTGGCATGCTGCAGTCCATGGGGTTGCAAACAGTAGGACACAACCGAGCAACTGAACTCAACTGAAATCCAGGTTATAAAATAAGGGGATCCATTTTATTATCTCCTCAATTTTGCTCTAGTTTGAAAACTTTCAAAATAGTAAGATGAAAAAGGTTCACTGAAGTAAAGAGAATACAATATATAAAAGACAGCCTACTTTCATTTTAAGCATCAAACTCAATTATCTTACCATTGAGGTATTGTTATTTACTATAAAAGTCCTACTATTTGCTATACTAATTTTTAAACAAGGTTGAACCTCCAAACAAAGTCTAAAGAACTGTTATTTTGGACAGCAATTCTGTGGATTTTCTTTAACATTTTATCATGAAAATTCTTAAAAAGAAAAGAAAATGGTATAACAAGCCCCCTGTTTCAGCAACTCTCATTATCTAATTAATTGTATTTTGTCCATATCCCCACTCCATTATTTGTTTTGCTGAAGCATTTTAGGCAAATCTAAGAAATCAAGTTATTTCCCCCATATATACTTCAGCATAAGCATTAAATATTAAGTACAAAAAGAATTATCAAGACGAATATGTCAAGTGAAAAGCCCAAAGTATGCTCTAAAACTAGTTGCTTTTTAGTCGAAGAAAGTTGAAAAATTAAGCACAAGGAGAGCAGACAAAAAACACTGCTAAAAGAAAATAAAATTTAAGCTGATAAAATACACCATGCCAGGTAACATTACGTCAGTTCAAAACTGACATATCACACACACACGTGCACGCACATATGGAGTAAACAAGATGGAACCATCAAATGCACTATGGGTATAATCTTAGAATACTAAAATAATATAACTGGAAGATAGCCCAGAAGGCAAACACTATAATACACATAATAAAAGGCAACAGTTTCAGTGTAAGTATCTCAAGTAAATCAAGAATTACTCTCACAAAAGATATCCAACTAGCCTTGTTAAGAAAAGCTGCCTCTTGATGAAAAGTGTCTTTCCTCCTTAAATAACAAGTCAAACTAGAAAAATGAGGATTTCGAAAGTGACATAATGTTTAGAGAGGCAACCTTAGGAGATATTGTGGGTTCAGTTCCAAACTACCACAATAAAGTAAATATCACAATAAAGGGAGTCAAACAAATTTTTTTAGCTTTCCAGTGCATATAAAGTTATGCACATATCCTTAACTTAAAAAAAATGCACTGCTTAAAAAAAAGAAAAAGCTAACCATTATTTGGCAACACAAGGTTACTGCAAAGTTTCAATCTGTTAAAAACAAAAAAACACAGTATCTGTAAAGCACACTAACACAAAGCACAACAAAATGAAGTATACCATATTACATATATTCTGTGCATGTATGCTAAGTTGCGTCAGTCTTGTCTGACTCTCTGCAACCCTATGGACGACATCTTGACACCTTGTACCTACATATGTGTGTGTGTGTGTGTGTGTGTGTGTGTATGTATGTATGTTCAAAAGCATCACTTCTTCGGCGCTCAGCCTTCTTCACAGTCCAACTCTCACATCCATACATGACCACAGGAAAAACCATAGCCTTGACTACACGGACCTTTTTTGGCAAAGTAATGTCTCTGCTTTTGAACATGCTATCTAGGTTGGTCCTAACTTTCCTTCCAAGGAGTAAGTGTCTTTTAATTTCATGGCTGCAGTCACCATCTGCAGTGATTTTGGAGCCCAGAAAAATGAAGTCTGACACTGTTTCCACTGTTTCCCCATCTATTTCCCATGAAGTGATGGGACCGGATGCCATGATCTTCGTTTTCTGAATGTTGAGCTTTAAGCCAACTTTTTCACTCTCCACTTGCACTTTCATCAAGAGGCTTTTGAGTTCCTCTTCACTTTCTGCCATAAGGGTGGTGTCATTTGCATATTTGAGG
>NW_011494734.1:2845789-2846345 GCF_000754665.1 Bison bison bison
TGAGGTTATTGATATTTCTCCTGGCAATCTTGATTCCAGTTTATGTTTCTTCCAGTCCAGCATTTCTCATGATGTACTCTGCATAGAAGTTAAATAAGCAGGGTGACAATATACAGCCTTGACGAACTCCTTTTCCTATTTGGAACCAGTCTGCTGTTCCATGTCCAGTTCTAACTGTTGCTTCCTGACCTGCATACAAATTTCTAAAGAGGAAGATCAGGTGGTCTGGTATTCCCATCTCTTTCAGAATTGTCCACAGTTGATTGTGATCCACACAGTCAAAGGCTTTGGCATAGTCAATAAAGCAGAAATAGATGTTTTTCTGGAACTCTCTTGCTTTCTCCATGATCCAGCGGATGTAGGCAATTTGATCTCTGGTTCCTCTGCCTTTTCTAAAACCAATTTGAACATCAGGAAGTTCAAGGTTCACATATTGCTGAAGCCTGGCTTGGAGAATTTTGAGCATTACTTTATTAGCGTGTGAGATGAGTGCAATTGTGCGGTAGTTTGAGCATTCTTTGGCATTGCCTTTCTTTGGAATTGGAATGAAAACTGA
>NW_011494734.1:2847144-2858209 GCF_000754665.1 Bison bison bison
GACTCGATGGACGTGAGTCTCAGTGAACTCCGGGAGTTGGTGATGGACAGGGAGGCCTGGCGTGCTGCGATTCATGGGGTCGGACATGACTGAGCGACTGATCTGATCTGATCTGACTGTAAAAACCATAGCTTTGACTAGACGGATCTTTGTTAGCAAAGTAGTGTCTCTGCTTTTTAATATGCTTTCTAAGTTTTCCATAGCTTTTCTTCCAAGGAACAATACACTAGAAGGAATCAGTAGCAGAGGAACTGAGGCATAAGAATGGATAAATGACCTGGAGGACAGAATCGTGGAAATCACTGCCACAGAACCGTATATAGAGAAAAGAATGAAAAAGATGAAGACAGCCTAAGAGACCTCGGGGACAACATTCACATTATAGAGGTTCCAGAAGGAGAAGAGAGAAAGGACCTGAGAAAATATTTGAAGAGATAATAGCTAAAAACTTCCTGAACATGGCAAAGGAAATAGTCAACCAAGTACAGGAAGCACAAAAAATCCCAGGAAGGCTAATCCTAAGGAGGAACACACCAAGACACATAGTAATCAAACCAACAAACATTAAAGGCAGAGATAAAATATTAAAAGCAATAAAGGAATAAAGACAACATACAAGGGAACTCCCATCAGGCTATCAGCTGATTTCTCAACAGGAACTCTACAAGCCAGAATGGAATGGCATGATATATTTAAAGTGGTGAAAGGGAAGAACCTACAACCAAGAATACTCTATCCAGCAAGACTGTCCTTCAGATTTGATGGAAAAATCAAAAGCTTTCCAGACAAGCAAAAGTTAAGAGAATTCAGCACCACCAAACCACCTTTACCACAAATGCTAAGGGAACTTCTCTAGGCAGGAAACAGAAGTGAAGGGAAAGACCTACACAAAATAAACCTAAAACAATTAAAAAAAATAAAAAAGACAATAGTATCATATATATTGATAATTACCTTAAAATGTAAATGGATTAATGTATCAACCAAAAGACAGAGACTGGTTGAGTAGATGAAAACTTATGCATGTATTCACTTCCACATATTATCACATTAGTCTGCTTGACCCCCAAATTATGTGTATTTATTTTCTACTGTCATGTTCCCATTATGGCTTGCAATTATAATTATCTTTTGTTTTTTGTCTGGCTATTGATTGTGAAAACTGATAAACATCTTTTACTATTGTGGTTATGTAACTATTACTCACTTGATACCACTGTATCATGATTGGTAAGAGAAAAATAATAGTACTCTATGGCATCCAGTCCCATCACTTCATGGGAAATAGATGGGGAAACAGTGGAAACAGTGTCAGACTTTATTTTGGGGGGCTCCAAAATCACTGCAGATGGTGACTGCAGCCATGAAATTAAAAGACGCTTACTCCTTGGAAGGAAAGTTAGGACCAACCTAGATAGCATATTCAAAGGCAGAGACATTACTTTGCCAACAAAGGTTCGTCTAGTCAAGGCTATGGTTTTTCCAGTGGTCATGTATGGATGTGAGAGTTGGACTGTGAAGAAGGCTGACCACCAAAGAATTAATGCTTTTGAACTGTGGTGTTGGAGAAGACTCTGGAGAGTCCCTTGGACTGCAAGGAGATCCAACCAGTCCATTCTGAAGGAGATCAGCCCTGGGATTTCTTTGGAAGGAATGATGCTAAAGCTGAAACTCCAGTACTTTGGCCACCTCATGCGAAGAGTTGACTCATTGGAAAAGACTCTGATGCTGGGAGGGATTGGGGGCAGGAGGAGAAGGGGATGACAGAGGATGAGATGGCTGGATGGCATCACTGACTCGATGGACGTGAGTCTCAGTGAACTCCGGGAGTTGGTGATGGACAGGGAGGCCTGGCGTGCTGCGATTCATGGGGTCACAAAGAGTCAGACACGACTGAGCGACTGATCTGATCTGATCGGATGTATGTATGTATAAGTATCATTTTTGCAGCAAAAATTCTACAAAAAGCTTTATATTCAACTGAATATAAAGTACTGAAAATAAAGTACTGAAGTCCCAGAAAAAGCAATTAGACAAGAAAAAGAAATATAAGACATCTAAATTGGAAAGGAAGAAACAAAATTATCTTTGCTCATAAAAACATGATCTGATAAATAAAACCCTGAAGTGTTAAAACCAAAAAACCTGTTAGAACTAACAAATGACTTCTTCCAAAGTTCAAAGATATAAAATTAACAAAGATCACTGCATTTCAGTATACCAGCAACAAATAATCTGAAGAGGAAATTTAAAACACAGTCCTGTTTACACTAGCATCAAAAGGAAAAAAAAGAAGAATTATTTAGGAATTAATGAAGGAGAAAAAAAATTATACTCTGAAAACTACAAAATGCAACTGAAATTCAGATGACACAAAATAAATGAAAAGACATCTGAGTGTTTATGAATTGGAAGATTTAATGGTATTAAGATATAAATACTACTCAAAGTGATCTACAGAATCAATGTAATCCCTATCTCAATTCCAATGGCACTTTTTGCAAAAACAGAAAAGGTCATCTAAAATTCATATGCAATCTCAAGGGACCCTGAATAGCCAAAAACAATCTTGAAAAAGAATTACAAAGTTTGAGTTTTCATACTTTTTTATTTCAAAACTTATTACAAAGCTACACTAATCAAAACTATTGGTACTGGCATAAAAATAGGCATACAGACCAACTGAATAAAACAGAAAGCCCCAAACAGACCATGACACATATGGTCAAGTGATTTATTACAAGGGTAGGGTGCCAAGGCTATTAGTGGGGAAAGAATGGTAGTCATTAAGTCATGTCCAATTCTTGCCACCCCATGGACTATAGCCCATCAGGCTCCTCTGTCCATGGGATTTCTTTGTCCATTGCAAGAATACTGGAGTGGGTTGTCATTTCCTTCTCCAGGGGGATCTTCCCGATTCAGGGACTGAACCAGTGACTCCTGCATTGCAAGTGGATTCTTTACCATCTGAGCCACTAGGGAAGCCCAGTCTTTACAGTAAAGAACAGTCTTTATAGTAAATGAAACTGGGAACACTTGACATTCACATGAATAATGAAGCTGGGCCCTGATCTTACATGATACACAAAAATTATCTCTAAATGGATTAAAGACCTAAAAGTATGAGCTAAAACTATAAAAACTCTTAAAAGAAAACAAAGGATAAAGCTTCACAACACTAGATTTGACAATGATTTCTAAGATATGGCACCAAAAACACAGGCAAGTAAGAATAAAATTGGACTACATCAAAAATAAAAACTTCTATGCATTAAAGGACACAATGAACTAAGTGTAAAGGCAACCTACAGAATGGAAGAAAATATTTGTAAATCATGTATCTGATAAGGGATTATTATTTTAAATTGGTAAAGAACTCCTACAACTGAACAACAGTAACCAAAAGATACTCAATTTTAAAAAGGGCAAAGGACTTAAGTAGACACCTCTCCAAAGATGATATACAAATGGCCAACAAGCATATGTAAGGATGTTCAACATTATTAATCATTAGATGAATATAAATCAAAACTACAATGAGATATCACCTTATATCCATTATGATGCTCACTACCAAAAAACAGAAAATAAGTGTTGGCAAGTATGTGAAGAAATTGGAAACCTTGTGTACCATCACTGGGAATGTAAAATGGGCTACCGCAATGGAAAATGGTATGGAAAAGCCACAAAAAAATTAAAAATAGAATTACCATATGATCCAGTAATCTAATTTCTGGAAATATATCCAAAAAATTGAAAACAAAACCTAGAAAACATATTTGCAAACTCATATTCACTACAGCCTTATTCTCAATAACCAAGAGGTGGAAGCAATTCAAGTATCCACTGATGGATGAATGGATAAAGGAAATGTGGTATATACATTGACTAAAATATAAAATAGACTTTAAAAAAAAATGCAGGAATTCCTGTCGCATGCTACAACATGGATATAGTTTGAACATTAAGACACAAAAAGACAAAAGTTGTATGATTCCATTTACAGTTAAAAATCATAGAAACAGAAAGAATGGTGGTTGCCAGGAGTTGGTAGGCTGAAATAAGTTGTTTAATGGGTATAGAATTTTATTTTGCACAACACTGAGAATACAATTAACACTGCTAAACTATAAACTTTAAAATGATGATGATGGTAAATTTTGTGTTATGTTTTTTTTACCACAACTTTGAAAGAAAAAATAAAACAAAATAACAATTGTTGGAGAGGATATGGAAAAACTGCAACCCTTCTACATTACTGGTGGGAATACAAACTGGGGCAGCCTCTGTGGAAGATAGCACAGCAGTTTCTCATAAGACTAAACATAAAATTACCATATAATTGACCAACTATAGTGTAAGCCCAGAAGATTCTAAAGCAGAAACCTGAACAAGTATTTGTATACTTATGTTCACAGCAGCATTATTTACAATATTTAAATAGTGAAGCAACCCAAATGTTCAAAGAGATAAAGGGATAAAGAAAATGTGGTATGTACATAAATATTATTCATCCTTAAAAAGGAAAGGTGAGACGTATGGAGACAGTAACATAGAAACTTACATTGCCACATGTAAAACAGATAGTCAATGGGAATTTGTTATATAACTCAGGGAACTCAAACAGGGGCTCTGTAACAACCTAGAGGGGTGGGATGGGGAGGGAGGTGGGAGGGATGTTCAAGAAGGAGGGGACAAATGTATACCTATGGCTAATTCATGTTGATGTTTGGGAGAAACCAACAAAATTCTGTAAAGCAATTATCTTTCAATTAAAAAATAAATCAATTTTTAAAAAAAATTTTTAAAGGAAATTCTTACCCATACCCAATGTGAATGAACCGAATTGAATATGTCTTTCTTTTTGCTGGATAATTATTACTGAATAGCCACTGTGTAAAAACTGTACCTCTAGATCTCATTGTTGAGATAGAAACTGTAAGACTTTAACATGATTTTATATGCCTATTTTCTTTATCATGTCTTAAATATTATTTATTAGATTAAAAGCTTCATTTTAACATGTATCCTAAAATGCTTTGTTTAAAATAATAAAAGAATCAGATATTCCTCATGGAAATGACAATTCCTATTTTCCCATAACAGTAGTATTCTAAGTATTGATTTCTGTTAACAGCCGTCACTGCAGGTTGTCAAACCAATATCTACTTTTCCCTTCTTCATTACTAACAGAACTTCAGTTTTGTTCAGGGCAGTGAGTTACCCAATCTGTCAACGATTTCTGAGCAAGTTTTACTTCCTCAGATAGACTACACCTTTTCCTTTGTAAACTTCTTTTTCCTGCCTGGAACAAAGACGTGATATTTCGAACTGCAGCAATCTTACTGAGGCCTTAAGGATAAAAATAAGAATGGTGGAATAGAAAAACAGAAGAAACTTGGTTCCTTGACATTATCCACAGTTGCTTTATACCACTTTTGAACTACTACATGAGAATGATGCACCTGTTACTTTTAAGCCATGGTATGTATGGCTAATGTTCAAAATCCTTCAAGCTAGGCTTCAACAGTATGTGAACTGAGCACTTCCAGATGTACAAGCTGGCTTTATAAAAGGCAGAGGAACAGGAGATCAAATTGCCAACATCCGCAGAATCATCAAAAAAGCAAGGGAATTCTGGAAAAACATCTGCTTTATTGACTACACTAAAGCCTTTGTGTGGATCACAACAAACTGTGGAAAATCTTATAGAGATGGGCACACGAGACCATCTTACCTGCCTCCTGAGAAACCTGTAGGCAGGTCAAGAAGCAACAGTAAGAAGCTTACATGGAACAAAACAGACTGGTTCCAAATTGGGAAAGGAGTATGTCAAGGCTGTATATTGTTACCCTGTTTATTTACCTTATATGCAAAGTACATCATGCAAAATGCCAGGCTGGATGAAGCATAAGCTGGAATCAAGATCGCCAGGAGAAATACCAATAACTTCAGATATGCAGATGATACCACCCAAATGGCAGAAAGCAAAGAGGAATTAGTCTCTTGATGAAAGTGAAAGAGGAGTGTGAAAAGGCTGGCTAAAAACTCAACATTCAAAACACTAAGATCATGACATCCAGTCCCATCACTTCATGGCAAATAGATGGGACAACAATGGAAACAGTGACAGACTTTATTTTCTTAGGCTCCAAAATCACTGCAGACAGTAGCTGCAGTCATCAAATTAAAAGATGCTTGCTCCTTGGAAGAAAAGCTGTAACAAAACTAGACAGAGTATTAAAAAAGCAGAGACATTACATTGGTGATAAAGGTCCATCTAGTCCAAGCTATGGTTTTTCCAGCAGTCATGTATGGATGTGAGAGTTAGTCCAGAAAAAAAGCTGAGCACTGAAGAATGATGCTTTTGAACTCCAGTGTTGGAGAAGACTCTTGAGAGTCCCTTGGACTGCAAGGAGATCAAACCAGTCAATCCTAAAGGAAATCAGTCCTGAACACTCATTGAAAGGACTCATGCTGAAAGTGAAGCTCTACTAATACCTGATGCAAAGAGCCAACTCATTGGAAAAGACTCTGATGACGGGAAAGATTGAAGGCAGGAGGAGAAGGGGACGACAGAGGGCAAGATGGTTGAATGGCATCACTGACTCAATGGATATGAGTTTGAGCAAACTCCGGGAGTTGGTGATGGACAGGGCAGGCTGGTGTGCTGCAGTCCATGGGGTTGCAAAGAGTCAGATCCGACTGAGCGACTGAACAACAACGTCAAGGTGTATGTTATCCAGAGCTAAACGAAGTGTTGATACATGGTACTGACAAATGAGTAATTACAAACTATGACTTAAGTACTTAAAAAGAAAAGACCATGAGAGGAAGTATAGAAAGTCACAAACTGTATGAAGAAAACAAATTTATACCTTATTATTCCAACTGAAACTTAGCTCTCCTCCCATTTGTTTTACAGATATTCATCACAGATTAAGGACACCCCCTACTATTTCTTGTTACCATAACTCTTTATTTTAAGAAGATGTTAATATATTGAATACTTTTTCTCCATCTATATAATATTTTATTTTGTCATTTTAATTGTCAAATGTAATTAACTGATTATTCCAATACTGAATTAAATTCGCAGTCCTCAAACTCAACTTTCCTGTGATGATGCTATATCCTTTTTAAACACTGCTAGATGCCCCATTATTCCCCCCTCACTCCCAAAGCCACAGTTTCCAAGATTTCTAACAAGGAGAGAGTTTTCTGGGCTATCAAGTATCCATAAGGCATCCAACACAGGCAGAATGTTTTATTCCTTTCCTTTATCCACAAGGTTTCCAGAAAGTAGAGGCTTACAGTGTTGAGGCCAGAGAAAATGTCGTTCTGAACTCAAGGTATTAATTAAATCACAATGGGTTCCCAAGTGGCTCAGGGGTAAAGAATCTGCCTGTCAACGCAGGAGAGTACAGACATAGGTTCAATTCCTGGGTCGGAAAGATTCCTTGGAGAAGGACATGTCAATCCACTCCAGTATTCTTGCCTGGAAAATGTTCATGGACAGAGAAGCCTGGAAGGCTATAGTCCATGGCGCTGTGAAGAGTCAGACACAACTGAGCACACACATGGTGGTTAACAGATTGGAAATTATGAGGCACAGGATCCTGCATGAGAGAATAGTCAGAATGGGTTGTACTCTACCAGAATCTAAAAAACTGAGCAAAAGAGGAATGTGCCAAAATGATTTCAAAATGAGACAGGCTGGAAACAAGGAGGAGAGGGGAAGGGGAGGAGGAAGAAGAGCAGAAAGAGGAGAGTGATGGGAAGGAAGAGAGCAGCAGTCTAAGTATGGTAAAGTGAACTGCAAAGGGGATAGACAATGGATGACAGGACCAGAAAAGAGGCCTATGCTCTTGCTGGAGAAGAGATCAGTTTCTAGGATCATTACCATCCACATACTACTGACCCTAAATTTATATCCTCAACCCCAAACTCCCCACTGAATTCCCTTACTGAATCATCTCCTCTTGAGTAGCTAAAAGGTATTCCAAATTTAATTATGTCTAAGATGAACTGTCATTTCCCCCATATATCTGTTCCTCCCTCAGTATTCCCCATATCAGTAAAAAGCACCATACTGTATTATTTACTTATCAAACTGCCCCATATATCATGCCTGTAATCCCCTTGAGAGTAGAAATGTGGCTGTGATATTCCTAGTTATGTCAGTCGCTCAGCCATGTCCAACTCTTTGCAACCCCATGGACTGTAGCCTTCCAGGCTCCTATGTCTATGGAATTCTCCAGACAAGAATACTGGAGTGGGTTGCCATTCCCTTCTCCAGGGGATCTTCCTGCCCAGGGATCAAACCTGGGTCTCCTGCATTGCAGGCGAATTCTTTACTGTCTGGGCCACAAGGTTATTCCCAGAGGTTAGGACTATATCTAAGAGGAGAACTTTGATAAATACTTGTTTAAATTAATTACCAGATTAATTCTGGTAAGTCTTAATTCTAAACTCTTCCACAGAAATCAGTAAAGGAATTAAAACTTCTGGCAGCTACAGGATAGACTAGTTTTAGTTCTTCCTTCTGGTAAAAGAAGCAAAGAAGAATGTGTATGCATATGCTCAGTATGAAGCAGAGAGGAAAACAGGGTAGAAAAGCATGAAGAAAACAGAAGTTTCCTTTACTAAGCGTGCACACGCGCGTGCGCACACACACACACACACACACACACACTCCATCTCTTTCCCACACATCTCTCTCACACATACACACTTATAAAGTGACTGAAATATATTTGTGGCCATTATCATGATGGATGAGCCCAGAACTGCTTTAACAAGATTATAGTCTTACAACACACAATTAGAGAGGAGATTTACCATGCAAACACTTTATTCAAAGCAGATTCTGGTAAGAAGAAAACCCAGGGCTAAAACCAACAGGGCTTTACCATTAAGGAGGAGAAATGATTTACCCCAAAGAGAACTAAACAGTGCCAGAATGCTACTTCATTTTCTTTTATCTTCCCTAGATTTAGAGCCACCATCCTATTTTGCATCCCAGGTAGCTCAGCTGGTAAAGAATCTGCCTGCAACGTGAGACCTGGATTCAATCCCTGGGTTGGGAAGATCCCCTGGGGAGGGCATGGCAACCCACTCCAGTATTCTTGCCTGGAGAATCCCCATGGACAGAGGTACCAGGCAGGCTACAGTCCATAGGGTCACAAAGAGTTGGACATGACTGAGCGACTAAGCATACAACATAACTATTTTGCAGTTATTCCATATCTGTCCTGATAACCTTCAAATGACCATATGAATGGATCTTAGGGAATGTTTAGTTGCTAATAAAGGGAATATTACTAGTCAATGCACCTATTTTCCAACACCAAACTGCTTTTCTCTAAGTTCTAAGTGGTGACTTATAAAAAATTCAACATAGCCCCTTCTTTCTAATCCCACCATCCCTCACTCCATCCTCAAGAGCTGTTGCTGCTGCTGCTGCTAAGTCACTTCAGTCATGTCAGACTCTGTGCAACCCCATAGATGGCAGGCAGCCCACCAGGCTCCCCCGTCTCTGGGATCCTCCAGGCAAGAACACTGGAGTGGGTTGCCATTTCCTTCTCCAATGCATGAAAGTGAAAAGTGAAAGTGAAGTCGGTCAGTCCTGTCCACCCCTCAGCAACTCCATGGACTGCAGCCTTCCAGGCTCCTCCATCCATGGGATTTTCCAGGCAAGAGTACTGGAGTGGGTCACCATTGCCTTCTCCTCAAGAGCTAGGTCATGTCTAATCCTGAGTCTTGCAAATTTCTACGGGTTGACAAGCTTCTTCCTGGCTTCACCCTTTGCAGGTATTTACATTTCCACTTTATACCCTTTAAAAATTCAATCACCCCTCAGCTATCTGATTTTCATATATCAAAATTCTTTAATTTCTCTCATCTACTGTATCATTTTTTGCATGCCCTGTCCTTGTGAGTTTATTTCTTTTTAGTCCTTTATTGATATTTTAATGAATTTTAAGGAGGAGGCAGAAATAAAGGTTGTACATTTAATTCACTATATTTAACCAGTAATGTAGAGCTTACAGTTTAGTCAAACTGGAATACTAAACACTCTAACCCTAAATGCTTCCACCTTTCCAATTTCCAAAATCCTGATAAAGTCCTATGTTTGGTGTTAATTACACACATCTTTTCTACTCTCCTAAACTGTAAATAATTTATCTTCTGAATTTTCACAGCATATTACTTGTATTTCTTCTGGCATTTACTTAAAACCATATGTGCTAAATTTTAATGACTAATGCTGAAAAATCTCCCCCATTGCCCAAAGTTATTCACTCACTAAAACACTTTAAATTCCATCAGTCAGAAATTTACTTAGCAAAATAAGTGAACTTCTAAAAATCCAAAATACTCCTCAAAATGATGTCTACCATTATATTAATTTAATAAGACCCTTTCCCTCTACACCAAACTATGACCCATGATCTGAGCAAATGTGTTATCCGACACATAAGGAAAAGAAACTTTGCACAATTTCAAGGACTAAGTCTCTGAAAAAGGAAGAAGCAGGACATGGATAGTTTAGAATCTCTTCTGACTCCAGCTGGGACAGGTTCTTCACTTTTAAGGGTTCATGTATTAAACTGAGTCTGTCCAGATAATCCAGGATAATCTTTCCATCTCAAGGTTGATAATCTTATTCATATTTGCAAAGTCTCTTTTAATAGGTAATGTAATATATTCACAGGTTTTGTGAAATACAATGTGAACATCTTTCAGGGGCCATTATTCTGCCTACCACATCCCCAGAAACACAGTGATTTAATAAATGTTGATGGTTTTAAACTTTTAGCTAATTTATTACACAACAGACAGAAAAAGTACCCTGAAATTATTAACCAGACCAACCAGTCCATTCTAAAGGAGATCAGTCCTGGGTGTTCATTGGAAGGACTGATGCTAAAGCTGAAAGTCCAATACTTTGGCCACCTCATGCGAAGAGTTGACTCACTGGAAAAGATTCTGATGCTGGGAGGGATTGGGGGCAGGAGGAGAAGGGGATGACAGAGGATGAGACGGCTGGATGGCATCACCG
>NW_011494734.1:2858309-2864510 GCF_000754665.1 Bison bison bison
GGGGTGAACTCCAGGAGTTGGTGATGGACAGGGAGGCCTGGCGTGCTGCGATTCATGGGGTCGCAAAGAGTCGGACATGACTGAGCAACTGAACTGAACTGAACTGATATATGATTACATATAAGGTAGTCAATATATCACATATTTACAAACACACATATACAACTGGTCAGGCATTATGCTAACTATTTTTTCATATATTATTTAACTTATGTCAATAATCATATATTATCTATAAAAAAGTCTCAGTACTTGGTAGAGTTAGATTAAATTTCAGTTATTACAAATCCAAACTGCATTTATGACACCTATTTGTCTTTTGTAAAGTTTTAAATTTGATCAAGAATCAGATTTTTATTCTAAGTACAAAATCTTCAAAAATAATTTTTCACACATTTATTTTATTCTGACACCACTCATGAAATGCTTTATAGCTACACTTGACAACTGAAATGACTTTTCCATTGAAAGGGTCATATGGAAGTTATGCTTACACCAGTGTTCAACTGATCTCAATGCCTGTGCCTGCTAAGTGCCTCTGTTGTCTCTGTGGTCTTCTGTTCCTATATCCACCCCTTACATACTATAATTTCTCAGCGGTACGGCTTACTTCCACTCCCTTTGGGGGATCCAACTCCATAACTCTTCATATTCAATCACCAACTATACATAGAATTAACTTTCAGATCTGTGCCTTATGCCCTTTTTTCCACCCTGGGCTTCAAATCCACACATATGATTCCCTATTGGATACCTACATTTGGGTGTCCAACAAACACCTCAAAATTAACAAGTTCCAATGTACACTTTAAATTACCCCACAAAAAACCAAGAGTCACATCAGGGAGTAGCCCTGCCACCCAGTTAACTTGGCAAGATAGCCCTACTCCTCTCACTAAATCTCAGTGCTCTGTGTCTCCTTAAAATGGATCCTACTACTTTGTGCCACCTTTAATACTACAATAATTCTTACCACCATCAACTCCTGCCTAACACACTACATCTCCTTGTCTCTAATTACACTCCCAATCTTCACCTTCTTATCCATTTGACATTGCCATCTAAAATCCAAGTCTGACCATGTTATTCTTTTTTTTGTCATGTTATTCTCTTACTAATACTTAGAAGCCTTTACTGAAGTCAACATTGCTCCTCTATAGAAGTTCAAATTCAAGGCTTGCAATTTACATGACCATTTACTACTATCTGGCCTTATCTCTCACCACCGTCCTCTTCCTCTCCTCTTCCTTTGTCTTCTCTTCCTCTAACCTCTTCTAGGAAAGGCTGTCTGTTTTGTCTGGTATGCTTTCACTAATCTGGACCAGTACCCATTGCCTTGGTCTGGCTAATATCTGAATATCCTATGTCAGCTTATCCACTTCCTCTGGAAAGCTTTCTCTGATCATCTTCCACCATAACACCACCCCTCTTACGATTCTACAGTATCTCACACTGGACCTTTAGCACTGTACTTACTTTGTACCATCATGGTGTATTTTATTTGTCTTTCTTACTAAACTACAAACTTCTTATTGCTTCCCTAGAACTTTATGTACTATTTGACAGACAAAATGTACTAAATAATATTTGTTAAATATCTAGCTGAGTTATCAGACTTTCCTATGGTGATTTTGATATCATTTAAAATAACCTCCTGAACAACAGTCCACTCCAGTCTCCATGAATAAAAGTAAGAATTATAGATCAAAGTACAGGAGTAAAATCTCTCTTATTAATATAGTACATTCAAAAGATATAAATGAGAGGAACTTTAAGAAGTCCCTAGTTTTTAAATATGACCTTAGGAGAGTTACTACACATAATATCATTAATGAAAATTAGATAAATATAAAGAACTAACCAATATAAGACTGGGTAGGAAGGCAAGGCTAGGTTCAGATATTAACTGAAGCACTTTCCAGGTGGCACTAGTGGTAAAGAACCCACCTGCCAATGCAGGAGATGCACACATATATAGTTATTATAACTAAATGACTCCCTGAACATCAGGAACTCCAACATGTGTTTCATACACTTGTCTCAATAAAGAAAAAAATTAGTTTAAAGTCAAGGAATCTTCCAAGACAAGTAAAAAACATTTACGACCTAATGTGTTAAGTCATCTAATGTTTTCACAGAACAATTTCCCCAGGTAACTTAAGCCTCTTACTGGTCTCCTTTCAAAAACTAGTGAAAACAACCATATTTTTAACTTAATCTGAAATATCTTCAGTACCTCACATGTTCAAAAAAAGAGCGTAACAGCATGGCACACATTTTGATTCTACTAGTTTAAGAGCTCATCTGTGAGTCAACAGATTTAAATATCTGACACATCTATTACAATATTGGTAAATGTGTTTCTTTATTCTAGACTCAAATACTCTCAAATCCAAGAGTAAGGTCAAACATGCATTTTAAAACATTAAATTATTATATTATGATTCCTTTCAGGTCACTCAACACTGTTCTTCAATTTTTAATAACTCAGTTATATTTACATATCTAAAACATCTAATTCAAAGCAAATTTTAGAAATTTACTCAAATAGATCAAATGTTCATAAACAGTGCTATTATACATCCATTAAAAAGAGGGAGGGACAGGAAAATTCAAGAGTAAAAGACTGTTACAAAGAAAAATACAATCAAATAAGACAAAAGCAAGCCATTAAAATTGAAAAGACTCAAAGCATTGCCAAACTGCAGTATTTATGACTGCAAAAGATAACAAATACGCCTAACAAATACAAAGTCTTACTACAAAGTATAAATAACCTCTCTATGAGGTAGTCACTTAATACAACAACCTAACATAAATACAGCCCTTGAAAGCTTAAGATGATTTCAAATCTTAATTTAACACAAAAAAAATGACATGAAATCTGAAAAGTAACATCTACAGATGGAAGTCTAGTACTGCGCGTTTTACCTCTGGGAGCTGCAGGCTGAACCACGATTCTATTCTTACATTACAAATCTGTTGTGTGGGGAGCGGGGGAGGAATAACTGTGTTACAGAAAAAAGAAAGAACAAATTGTTGTAAGAACATGTAGTTTTTAAATGTGTCTTCATTCTTTATAAGTAACCTTATTCTTTAATGTTTATTTTTTACATTAATGGACTCATGTGTATTTAAAACACCTAATGCCCTTCATGTTTCTTAGCACGAGAATGAGCCAGAAGTCACTGCTAATTAACTCACATTACTGTTTTTTTAAAACCTGCAGTAGCATAAGAAAAATGAGGAAGGGATTCTTCTGTATTTTTTCTTTCCCTATCATAAACCAAAACACCAATGCAATCCACTACCAAGAAGAGGAGAGAAAAGAAATTGGTGGGGACAGCAGCTGTGTTGAATCTCAGAAAGGACATGCGTTGGCAGATTTGTGAGGTGATGCTTGCAACACAATGTGCCTAGATCTAGTCTGATTTCAAATTTTTTTAATAAAAAATTCTGTACTTGATGTTTTGCTTTTTAAAGAACTAAATCCCTACCCGTAACAGAACATTTTTGCTTGAGATGTTCTAATCTACTAGTCTTATATTGTCATTGGGGGAGCAGGGAGGAGCTGTTAATTTACAAAATGAAGAAAAACGTGGCCAAAATCAACCCAGAAATGAGTATGTACCATAAAAACACCTTATATCTCTATACTTTATTACATGTAAAAGCAAGCTTTTAATATTTTCAATTTAAGTTCAACTAAAAGTACCTAAGATAGACTGTTCCAATGGTTTGGATTTTTCCCTTAAAAATCAACATTTTAATATATAAATTCAATACAGCAGGACAGATAGCAAATATGCACATACTGATTGAGTACAGTTAGAAGAACAAGGGAAGATAACATATATGATAGCAAGACGGAACAAGATATAAATGAACTTGGAAGAGGATGAAACAGGAATCCAAGTAGTAGGTTTAGGCTTAAATGAAAGAATAATAGCATAATGATTCTTCATTTGACACAGAATGAAAGGTGGACAAATAACCGAAGATCTAGGAAGGGTTTTAGATGGATGGAAGAAGGTGACAAAGTTCAAGTCTCCTTTTTTTTTTTTCCCCCGCCGTGAAGAAGTAAGGTCTTTTGGTAAAAATGAGGCAGAGGGAAAAGTTCCTTGAACAAAGGTGTGGTGGTCCATGTCCAGAGTGATCAAACTAAGGCCCACAGGCGAAACATATAAGTTAAGAATGGGTTTTTACATCTTTAAAGAGTCAGCAAGAAAAAAAGAATACATATTACAGACTGTATGTGGCTCCAAAAGCCTAAAATATTTACCATCTGGCCGTTTACAGAAAAAATATCAATCCCTGGTCTAATAGCACCTGTGAAAGCGGGGAAATGACTATAGAGATTAGAAGACAGAAATCTACAAAAGCATCAATCTCTATAGCTTTGTGATCTCTTTTCCAGCAGTGTTATCTTCTTCTCCAACAGGGAAAAAAATTAACAGAGGTACTCATGAAAGAAAACTGTGCAGGAGAGACATCTTAAATGGAAAGAATGGAATTACATGATACAAAATATTATCAGCCTATAATTAAGACTATAATTTAAGAAATTAAGCGTGAAAGTAAAAATTAAAGATTTTAATAATTTTAGGACCATGATAAAAGGAATGCCACAAGACAGTTCATAATCAATTGCCAAAAGAAAATTCCATGATAATTAACATTTAAAACAAATTTGGAACTTCTGCTTGCAAGCTAAAGAGTAATTAGTACAAGGCTTACCTAGAAAACAGGACAGAATTTATGAAAATACTATCTTTAGATATTGGACAACAGCAAATCCAAGACTAAAATTCCTGGAAACAAATGAAGTGAAATAATGATCAAGTCTTTCTGCCTAAATACACTTCGCTCTACAATCAAGTGAAAACCCTAGTGGAGTACAATGGGTCTAGAGGAATTGAAGGGATGAATCTGAGTTAAGGAAGGCTGAGGCAGCCAGAAGCTGAGGCACAAAAAAATAAGCTAAGCAGAGAGACAGCTCCAGAAATTTCTATATAGGGCTTCTTGAATATTCAAAGGAATATTATGCTATGAATATATATGGTAAGACTCAAAAAGGTCAAATGAAGAACTATTAGAAAATCTGCAAGCCAATCAACTCTACGGGCTCAAAGAGATATCTGAGCAAGATATTCCAGCTTGGAAAGCCAAAATGAAAGGACATCACTGAACAAAGGGGAATTCATTACAAAGCTATGAAGGATTATGCCTTAGTGGTAAGGCTAAACAAATTTCCACTACTGGTAAGGAAAGAGAGAGCTTCCCGGGTGGCTCAGATGGTAAAGCGTCTGCCTACAGTGTGGGAGACCCGGGTTCGATCCCTGGGTTGGGAAGATCCCCTGGAGAAGGAAATGGCAACCCACTCCAGTATTCTTGCCTGGAAAATTCCATGCACTGAGGAGCCTGGTAGGCTACAGTCCATGGGGTCGCAGAGTCAGACACAACTGAGCAACTTCACTTTAAGGAAAGAGAAAGTATCAGTATGATCCTACAAATACTAAAATATGAGAAAACTTTCCTCATATGCTCCTCAAGTGTTCCTTTAAAAGTTCCTCTAAATGCTCCTTTAAAGGTTCTCATATGTTTTTTTTTTTAATTTTATTTTATTTTTAAACTTTACATAATTGTATTAGTTTTGCCAAATATCAAAATGAATCCATCACAGGTATACATGTGCTCCCCATCCTGAACCCTCCTCCCTCCTCCCTCCCCATACCATCCCTCTGGGTCGTCCCAGTGCACTAGCCCCAAGCATCCAGTATCGTGCATCAAACCTGGACTGGCAGCTCGTTTCTTACATGATATTTACATGTTTCAATGTCATTCTCCCAAATCTTCCCACCCTCTCCCTCTCCCACAGAGTCAATAAGACTGTTCCATACATCAGTGTCTCTTTTGCTCGTACACAGGGTTATTGTTATCATCTTTCTAAATTCCATATATATGCGTTAGTATACTGTATTGGTGTTTTTCCTTCTGGCTTACTTCACTCTGTATAATAGGCTCCAGTTTCATCCACCTCATTAGAACTGATTCAAATGTATTCTTTTTAATGGCTGAGTAATACTCCATTGTGTATATGTACCACAGCTTTCTTATCCATTCATCTGCTGATGGACATCTAGGTTGCTTCCATGTCCTGGCTATTATAAACAGTGCTGTGATGAACATTGGGGTACACGT
>NW_011494734.1:2864610-2887183 GCF_000754665.1 Bison bison bison
TGCTTCCATGTCCTGGCTATTATAAACAGTGCTGTGATGAACATTGGGGTACACGTGTCTCTTTCCCTTCTGGTTTCCTCAGTGTGTATGCCCAGCAGTGGGATTGCTGGATCATAAGGCAGTTCTATTTCCAGTTTTTTAAGGAATCTCCACACTGTTCTCCATAGTGGCTGTACTAGTTTGCATTCCCACCAACAGTGTAAGAGGGTTCCCTTTTCTCCACACCCTCTCCAACATTTCTCATATGTTTTTTTAAAGGTTGCTCTAAAACTGCCTCAATATAGCTTAAAACAAACCTCTAAAGAATTAAGTTGATCCATAACTTTACTACCTGAAGGAACAAAATACACCATTCACTAAAAGAAGAAAACAAAATCCATTTACAGTGTTCAAACACAATGGCCAGTATCCAATCAAAAATTATTAGAAATACCAAGATGCAAAAGAATGACGAAATTAAGCGATAAAGATATTAACATCTATTATAATTATGTACACAGGTTTTTAAAAAAATATGAACACAATGAAGAGAAAATGGAAACTATAAAAATTGATCAAATAAAACTTTTAGAGCTGGAAAAAACAGTATCTGAACTGAAAAATTCACTAGAAGAGCTCAATACAGATCAGACAGTACAAGAGAGAAGACGAGTGAACCTGAAATCAGAGCCAGCAAAACTACCGAAACTAAAGCTGCAAAATATAAGCGACCAGAGCCTTAATAATATGTGGAACATCAGTATTCTTGCCTGGAGAATCCCCATAGACAGAGGAGCCTGGTGGGCTACAGTCCATGGGATCGCAAACAGACATGACTGAGTGACTAACACACACACCAAGGGCCAAAAATCATGTTATCAGAGTCCCAGAAGAAAAGGAAAGATATAAAAAAGAAAAAGTACTTGAAGACTGGTTTTTTTCAAATCTGATGGAAAAAAAACAACAAATAGCAAAAACAGCAGCAACAACACACACCCAAGAATATAAGCAAACCCAAAAGAAGGTAAACACAAAGAAACTACACCAACACAAACCACAGTGAAACTATGGAAACAATGAAATAAAAAGGAAATCTTAAAAATGGCCGGAGGAAAAAAGACAAATTACATAGCAACGTACAAAGGTAAGATCCATCACAGACCTCTCATCAGAAATTATGCCTACAGGAAAAAAAAAAAAAGTTTAATGACAAAAGAAAAAAAAGTCAGTATAGCTCTCTATGTAAAATGAAAATAAGAAAAAAATGAAGACAGAATAAGAACCATAAGAACACTACTCATTAAGAACATGAAGCCGAAAGCTGGTTATTGAAAAGATTAGCAAAACTGATAAACTTCTAGGTAAACTGACCAAGAAAAAAGAAGATACAAATTTTCAATACTGGTAATGAAAGGGAAGGTATCAGTACAATGGTACAAATATTAAAATATGAGAAAAACAAATCAATGTCAATAAATTTGACAATTCAAATGATACAAGAATTTACTTGAAAGATACTTATCACCAAAACAGACAAAAGAAAAATAGAAAATCTGTTTCTATTACCTATTAAATCACTTGAGTTTATAATTAAAATCTTTAAACAAAATAAAACCTCCTGGCTCATATGTTTTCTCTGTTTTGTTCAGTCACGAAGTCGTGTCTGATTCTTTGCTACCCCATGGACTGCAGCAGGCCAGACTCCTCTGTCTTCCACTATCTCCCGGAGTTTGCTCAAATTCATGTCCATTGAGTTGGTGATGCTATCTAACCATGTCATCCTCTGCTGGCCCCTTCTCCCTTTGCCTTCAATCTTTCCCAGGATCAGGGTCTTTTCCTATGAGTTGGCTCTTCACATTAGGTGGCCAAAGTACTGGAGCTTCAGCTTCATCATCAGTCCTTCCAGGGAATATTAAAGGTTGATTTCCTTCAGGATTGTCTTCTCTATTGAATTCTATTAAACAATTAAGGTAAGACTAGCACCGATCTTACATAAATGGTTTTAAAACTAAAGGAAGAGGAAACGTTTTTCAACTCATTATGAACCCAACATTATTGCCCTGATTTCAAAACCAGACAAAGAAAATACAATAAAAGAAAAGAACAAACCAAAATCCCTCATGAACATACAGGCAAAATACCTTGTCCAAATAACTAAATAAAACCATGCAATTTCTAAAAGGGTAATCTACCAAGTACAGTCATTAAGTTAATGTATATCATCATGGTAAATAGCTCCCAGGAGAGCTGAGGTAACAAGGTAACCAATCAACCAACCAACCCAAACTCTAAGGAAAAACAGGTGCCCTGTAAAATAAATGTAGACATGAGCACTTGAGTACCTAGGGAAAACAATTCTAGACACAATTAAAAATAATTCAGCTAAAATTGTTATTAAATTCCTAAAGGCTGAGTGTGTGCCAGCAAGAAAACACAGAACCCATGAAGGCCACAACCCGTTCACGGGTTCTTCAGAGCCTCTCCAGGTTTGCATCAAAGAAAATAAAAGGCCAGGTGCAGAGTGAGAGGTCTAAGAAAGCATCCCTCATGCTTGGAATGACAAGAGCAGCTAATGAGAGAAAGGCATGAAGTTCAGCCTTGGTTCTTTCTTCCATCTCTAATATAAGGGAGAATAAAAGCCTAAAACCATTGGGGTACAAAAAACCTCTCATTTTCTGAACATTGTTGAAAATACATTCGAGGTAGGAAAAGGAAATAGCAAAAAAAAACCAAAAAAAACCTATTTTCCTAGGGGAGGAAAAAGCAGATATCTTGCTGTTTCTGATAACAGATCCAAGTGGAAATGACAGCTGTTGGGATGTACACACTCCAGTGACCAAAACTGGTGGTTGCAATTTGTTTCCACAGTTTGCAGTCCCAAAGAAAGATGCTTTTAACCTATCTTCCAAGTGATGCTATGAAGGCTATGCTATAGGCAACAGCCCAGGAGTCAGTAAAAATACAACATTAATCAAGAGAAGCACTGATCAGAGCTATGAGAGTGGAACAAAGTGGTCACCTCCAGTCTCAGTTTTCTGGAGCTGGCACTGAGGTTGAACAGCTGCAGCAGCATGATGAATATCATCAGCTTATAACTTGGCCAAACTTTCAGTGAGCCAGGCCCATGTACTTACAGGAACTTCTGTGCATCAAGGGCCCCAGGGAATGAGTGCTTTGCTTCAGGTGGTGGAATGAAAGAAAAAGTTTCCCCCAAAAGGGTTCACTTCTATTCCTTTATGTAAAACCAAAAGTACACTAAGCCCAGGCCAGCTGTACCCTTGAACAAACCACTCTCATTTGTTTCTTTCAGTTAAGTCTACTGGACCCTTTCCTTGTTGGCTGTCAAGTCTGAGTTAACCTACCCCCAAATGGTGACAGTGGACCAGAGAGTCACAAGACAACTATGTGTCAAATGTCTGGTTTGAACAAGACCTTAAGCAGTAGGACTGTTCAAAAGAGGTGCACTTGGCAGCTGGGTGAGGCAGGTGGCACTGCTGTGCTGAGAAATGGCCTGAACACTTTAGCAGCCTCAAATTCTTAAACTAAAGGTAAGGTTTTTTCTTTCCTCCTAGGATGATACATGGTGATCACCAGGGAGGGCATCATGCAGGGGTCCATGAATGGGTCAATCTCCTATGAATTTATAGACACTCACAACATGAGAATGTGAAAAATGTTAATACCAAATACATATTTGGCACAGGAAGCCAGAACAGTACACTAAATAAGACCAGAGGCTCCACCCACACTTTAGCTTTTCTTCAATTTGAGTGTCGTCGTGCCCCCCAAGACACACTCAGCACCGTGCAGGAACACAAACCAAGGAATTAAACACATACACAAAAGAGACTATAGCCTCAGCTGCCAGGAGACATTACCTTCTGACCAGGAGCAGGCGGAGTACAGGGCAGTGGAGGAGGCCAGCTTGTAGAAGCAGCCTGAGCTGGTGGGAGGCTTTTCTTCTGCTTGGCTCCTCACCCCAGAGTCAATGCCGCCTCCTCCCACCTACCTCGAAACTCTTTTAAGCCCCTGAACCTAGGGGCTGTTAATCTGCCCATGTGCACACTGCGACAGCTCCACCCTGCAGTTCTCAGTGCTTTCAGCCTCCCTGCCACCTACTGTACTTTCTCCCCCACAGGACAGGGTTGGAAAGTGCTTGGGCACCTCTATCCAACAGAGCTATAAAAGTTTGAGTCTCTCCCCTCTCCCTGAGGTCCCTGCCACACTTGGTGTCTACTTTAAGCAGCTGAGGTTGGAGTCAAGGGGGGAGACGAGTCGAAGGGCACAAAGGGAAAAAGTAGCTCTGCTCCCTAAGACTTCACAGCTACATTCAATTTCAAGCGGCTGCCTACCTAGACTCAACAAATGAACTTAAAATGTATTAAGTTTACCCAACGCTCTCTTCTCATTGCTGGCACCTTTTATTTTAGCTTTAGGGAGCCCTTAATCAGTAGCTACAGCTATACTGCCTTTTGTCTAGGCTGAGAGGCTTGCTGCCTCATTGGTATAATAATATTCTTTCTTCCTACAGCCTAGAGCCTAAGCAAAAACCAAAGTACCATTCGGGCAGCTTTGTTTAGTTCTCTCACTGCTTAGCTTCTAAAAACTCATTAACAGGTAAAACAGTAGTGCCTAGCCCACCCCTTAAACAAGAGCATTTGCTACCAGATCTCATACTCTCTAAACCAGCCCACAAGGGCCCTTGTCTTCTCTTTTGTAGGAAGCCATGTTTCAGTCAACATTATGCTTTTGTTCCCAAAATTGTCAAAAATCATGAAGGGTCTAGATTTTACCCTATTTGCAAGCTATGAAAGCTAGCTTGTTTCTGTCATGTATGCTGGCAGAAAGCTTAAGATGCCTGGATCAGACACAAAGGACTCAAAACACAGCAAGCAGCATGAGGGATCATGTCACTGACAGTTAACCTTCCCATCCAACTCTTCCTGACAGAGGAGCCTAGGCAGATACTCTGGATACAGTGGGTTTGCATCACAGCCAAAGAACACTAAGCTGGACAACTTACCACTTTTATAACAAGCAGAAGAAACTCTTTGCAGAGTTATTATTGCATCACTTAAGGATGCTAGCTTCAAACACAACTCCTTTATCCTTGAGAAATGGATCAAGGAAAGAATAGTCAGGTCTTTTCATTCTTAGTATGCCCAGCAACACCAGCGTGTCCTAGGACCTTCAGGAATGCTCAGAGTCCATGGCAGAGTCTTTCTCCTAATATAAAATCTAGTAACAGATGTCCTACACAGCATAAGGCAAGATAAGAAATAAAAGTTATACATGGTTCAAAAGGGAGTCAACTTTCTCTATTTGCAAATGACGTTAACTGTCTGTATAGAAAATACCATGCAATTCACAAAATAATTTCTCAAGACTAACATATAAATGGCAACCCACTCCAGTGTTCTTGCCTGGAGAATCCCAGGGACGGGGGAGCCTGGTGGGCTGCTGTCTATGGGGTCACACAGAGTCAGACACGACTGAAGTGACTTAGCAACTTAGCAACAACATACGCGTTTAGTAAATTTGCAGGACACAAGGTCAATATACAAAAAATAACTACATTTCTCCACACTAAAAAAAAAAAAAAAAAGAGGAGGAGAAGAAATAAGCAAAGGACCCATAACAGAACAGAAGAGGGGATCTGCCATAGCTTTGCTAAATATAGCATCTAGTTAATCAACTGACTTGGTTTCAGAACATAGAAATGAATTTGATTCTGTATAACCTACAGAATTACAAGAATATGTGAAGCAGCAACAAGGAAAAAAAAGAAAGAAACCGAAGTGAAAAAAAGCACAAACATGTTTGTGTAATTCTTTGGTTGAGATATAAGAGAAAAATGTCAACAAAACCTATAATATTTAAAGAGGCAAAAAGAGATACAGGCAGTGAAAAGAGTAAGCCAGAAAACTGGGTCAGGGGTGATAATGATTTGGACAAGGCCTCCAAAACAACATGCCAACAGTAGGACAACAGACGGAGATTAAAAAGTAGTAATAATCACAGGGTCCAAAATCACGGTTTGGATGAGAAAAACAAAAAGAAATGCCACATATTTATTTTTATAATAGATACTGGCAAATGACTTACAATTACATATTGTGAAAAATAAAAATGAAAAATTGAAATGCTCAACTAAGGTGAGGTAGGGAAGGATGGGAAAGAAGGCTTTGTGGAGTTTTTCAGTTCAGATATATAATTCTGATGCGTGTACTTTATTCAATTATAATCAGTTTTCAATTATCCTCCTTTGTAAGTAATGAATCACCAATATTGTTGACTTTGTACTACCCTGGTTACTCCTCATTTGATGGGGAGTTTTCAGCAGATGGTCTATTTCTATTTTTCTGATAAAACATTTGCTGTGAAAGAAATTTAAAGTTGAGAAGCCAAATGAAAATTTTGAATTAGCTGTATACTGAAATAATTCTTTCTACCTTGGCCTCCAATATTAGAGAGTTGAGAGTTAGCTACATTAAGTATTCACTGAAAAGTACCCTTGAAATAATACAACTTAAAAGTGATTTTTCAGCAATTAGAAACTGCTATTGCATACATAAATAAAGGCCACAGTGACACCAAGTCCTGTGAAAGGCAAGGGGAAAGTGGGTCGCCCCATAGCTTCACAGGCTCAAAGGAAAAGACTCCTCTTCCCAAAGAAGATGAGGAACCAGAAAGTCCTCTAGAAAAGAAAACATCTTCAAGCCCTCCACATGAGAAATTCGGGGATGAAGGGTCTGAAGATGAAGCCCAGTCTGGGCAATATTAAAAGTGATGATGGTTTGGGGAGAGATTTTAATTTAAAAAAAAAAGAGAGAGAGAGAGAGACAAGGAAAAAGAAAAAAAGAGGGAAAAAGAAAGAAAAGCTACTTAAGATAGAATATGGTTTAACTCATGGGCTTTCAATGCTTTTTTCCCCTCTTGTTGAAAATAACATTTTCTTCTTCTTCTTCTTTTTTCTTAAAGAAAACCATTGTGTGTTTAATTTACCTTTTTTGTCTATTGGTCTTCTCTTCATCATGACCCCCTCGTCCCTGTCCCCCCTTTTCTCAATGAAAGCCATGTTAAATTAATCACTGGATTGACTGCTTCATCTTTTTATTTTTAATGGAGGGTATGCCACAGTTGTAAAGCAATAAGATTTGAGGTAAACACTATGAGAATTTTGCTTTTTGCTTAATGGTAGCAAGTTGAATGGCAATCAAAAAATGTAGGAGGTTTTAGTTAAAAGTTATTGCTTCTTTCTCTACCTGAATTAAAAAAAAATACTACTATAGGTATTCATGTTTTTTTACTGTAGGGCAGGGCAGGGAATTGAGGTTACCTGACCTTGTTTGAGGATATGGATTTGTTTGTTTGTTTTTAGTTCCATCACTTGTAATCTCTAGAAGACGCAGAGCCAGTGATCCTTTTATTCTGCTACAGTCTTTAAAGAATTAAAAAAAAAGCAAGGCTGCCAAAACTTAAATCTTTCTTGATTTCCTATTTTATTCTCTAATGGTTCGTGTTTTTAAATATATATATATATATATGTATCTATTCTGTTTCTTGGATAAAAAATTTTACCAAGGATCAAAAGAAGAAACCATAGAATTAAAATGGGGAGCTCTATATATCACAGTGGATTTCTTCTCAAACTGACAATGTTTAAGTTTTAAGCAAAATAAAGTGCCAGTTAATCTGAAACTCAATCACAAAGACTTGTGTTTTTTTTTTTTTTTTTTTTGAGATTTTTGCTTTATGAAATCAGAGAACTGAAATTCTTTTACACCATAAATGTGCATTCAGAGTCCATGTGCCATGCTGTTTTTATTTAGGGATAGAATATTTTCCTGTCAGAGCCCATTCTTCTCATTTCTTGGTAGAAACAGGGTATGGTGTGCATCTCTTGACTTCCTGCTAGTGCACAGGACACTACTGCACAGCCCACTCGCAGTGCCTACCAGTCCTGTTCTAGGACATGATTTCTCCCGGCTCTGTTCTTCACTTACTTCATATCCTGTGCTTGACGGGAGTATGTGAAATGCCGCTCTGACACTATTCAATTAGCGTTTGTCTTTATACTGGTGCTCTTGCTTACTGCATGTGTTGCTTGCAGCAGCAGTTTAAGGGGCTCTGCAAGGCTGGAGAAACCATGCATTCAGGAGGCCGGTGTGTAGTTGATAACAGACCAGTTACATGCCTTATGAAGGTAGTCAGGAGACAGATCTGTAGGTTTGCTTCTCTACATTCTGATACCATGAGCTAATGGGAACAAGGTTTAGGGGGTCTTAGTGTGCTAATGGGTTTCCCAGGTGGCTCAGTGGTTAAAGAAACTGCCTACAATGCAGGAGACGCCAGAGGTATGGTTCAATCCCTGGGTTGGGAAGATTCCCTGGAGGAGGGCATGGCAACCCACACCAGTATTCTTGCCTGGAGAATCCCATGGACAGAGGAGCCTGGCGGGCGACAGTCCACAGGTTGCAAAGAGTCAGACACAACTGAAGCGACTGAGCACAGCACATTGCATACATACTTTGCAAACAGTTTCAAAGCACCATCAGTTGTGGTTAATTCCAACATTTCACAAAACTGAGTTTTTTATTTATAATTTCAAAATCATCAAAAATTCTGCAGCATCAGAACCAGACAGAAGCTAGATAAGAATGATCTGATATGAATGGTAAATTTAAATGTGAACAGTAAATTACTCTCTCATACTCAAAGTTGTCCAAACTGAAGGAGGCAAATATATAAAACTAGAAACCAAAGACTATCATATCAGGAATTTTAGTTTCTAAACTAAATAAAAATCAAAATGCTTTCAAGCAAAAGAAAAATATAATTTGTGAAAAAGGATTTTAATAGAGCTATTTCAAGGTTAGATTCATATCTGTTGCTTAGTCATTATTAGGAAAGTTAAACTGCCTTCCAAGGTTATTAATTAACTAATTAAGTAATCTATAAAATGATTTTTACAAAATTTTACAAATTTTATATTTGGTGTTAAATCACTAATTGCAGCATTTTTCAAAATTAGTATCCTACATGAACACAAAAAATATTAAAAACAAAACTGTGAAAGTCTGTTTCTATGGAAAGAAGAATCCTGTAAATTCTGATATTTATAATTTGATGTCATTTTTTTTCATGAAAAAATAAATCTGATTCTCAATCCAGGAGTTTAGATATTTTCTTCTTTGTTAAAAACAAAGGAATTTAGAATTATCCTGCTAAGAAATCAGAGAACCTTATATTCACCAAACCAATTTGTGGTTTTTAAAAAGAAAACTATAGAGGAGAGTCCTGGTGGCTTAGTGGTTACAATTTCGGCCTTCACTATCTTGGCCCAGGTTCAGTCCCTCATAGAGGAACTGAAATGCCACAAGCTGTGGGGCACAGCCAAAAAATAAAATACGAAACAAAAAGAAAACTATACCAAGCAATGTATGCAGTAAGAAGTAATTACTTGTAGTATCTTGTGTATCCCTAACCACAAGTCACAGGGAATAAAAAGTGTTGTCTAGACCTGAACATTCTTGCTGCCATTATGTCTTAGAGAGATTCCAGAATTTATGTTTTTTCAAAATAGTCTGAGTATAGCTTAGAAATACTGTCTCATAGAGAGCTAAACAAAGCATATAAATAAACATTAATTTAAAAAGTAAAAGCTATATGGTGACACAGAGAATATATGACTTGAAAGTCATGTAACTATTCAGTAGTGACTAAACCCAAATCATCCAATTTTAAGCCAAAAGAACCCTCAGAATTTTCCAAAGAGAGAAGGCCAGCTATATTCAGTTGGAGGGGGCTTTGCAGAGTTCCAACATCAGCTCTACTACTAACTTTCCTTTCATGTCCTTAAACTTCTCTATGCCTTTGTTTCCTCAACTTTATGGTGATATTGTGAGGATAAATATAAACAAAGACTTCAATTCTCTGGCAGGAAAGCACTATATGTATTCCAGTATGTTAGTAAACTTCTTAGCTCTACCATAAGTTTCAACTGATGCTACCTTTTCTATGGTTTTAGGTTTAAGCTTCAAACAACATTGCCTGTGTGTGTGCACGCCTGCACAACCTTTCAACATGGCTGTCTTTCTAAGATCCTTTTCTCCAACTTTCAAAATGCACATAAAGTGGAACAATATTTTAATTTTTATCATTACCAAAGTTCTGCCACCCAAAGCTGTGCAAAAAACTTCAGAAATTCACAGCAAAATTTTCTACCACATTATTCTCAACTCCTATGGAAATCCAACTCACAATCCACATATTATTTAGCCAGCTCTATGTGCAGCTTAAACACTAGCAATGGAAGATCATTAAAATGTATACTGACTTTCAAAATTATAAAGAATAATTACAATTATAAATTAAAAACCTAGTAGACATTTTCTTAAAAATGTAGATCATTAATATTCCTAAAATAATGGAAGCAGGTAATCAATATTCTAATAATTCAATGATGTGAAACATGTCTTCTGTCTTGTTGAGATATATAATCCAGCCATATTATATATTCAAGTCTAAAAAAACAATTTTCCTCAATAAAATGTGTTCAATATTGAAAACAGAAAATTATTCAGTCTGACACATCTTAGCAACTGAACAACCTAAACTAATTTAAATTTAAATTTAAATATTTTAAGTTACTTCCATCATTGCTTTTAATTCTTTTGATAGAATATCCCAAAAATAATTTAGCTTTGTAACTTATGAAGATACATAATTAACTTCCTTTACCAATATATTCACCCAATAACTTTAACATGCAGCTGCATATAATATTAAGGTATAGCAATCCACTAAAAGAACATATGTTAAAAACAGAAACAATCAGCTGAAATAAAATACAATGGCACATGACCAGTATGTATCTACCAAGCAAAATGGGTTACCAGAGGTGAAGGTTGAGTAGTAATAACAAAAGTAATACATGTGATTAAATCTTTACATACTTTTAAAAATAGCAATGGAATTTTAAAGAATATTTGTAGGGTATAAAAACCTTAAATCAAGTTTTATTGATATTTTGAATGAATGAATGAATGAAATGAATGAATACCTGAATGAATGACTACTGCAGTCATAATAATATTTAACACCTTTGGATGTTCACAAAAATTTGGAATACACAGAGAAAATGACTTGAATACAAACAAACTAGTTGAAATTCAACGTGGTTCACAGTAAAGATGCAATGGCTTTCTATTTGTAGAACAAAGAATCTCAACCTAAAACATATATACAACTAAAATATTTTCAAGTGCAATTACCCAAGGCTTTAAAAAGAATATATACATTTTACTATGTAATTCTTTCTTACCCCCTCCCCCTGCCACCTCCCTGTATTTTTTGATGTTTGGCATAAGTGAACAACAAACCAGAAAGGAATATGCATTTTTAAAGACTGATTTACTCATGTTCTTTTAAGAGCAACACACAACCATTTATAAATATAGCCTTTTAAAAAAGCACCCTTATATAAAACAGTGGGGGATGAAAAATCCCTGCTATACATACGAAGCACAATTTAAGCCCAATACAACTGACCAATCAAAATTAGTGAATGCACTGCATCTCTCTGCAGTGGAGAGAAGCGACAAGGTAGGCTGTCATTCTGCAAAAGCTGCCCAGAACAGGCTTTCCTCTGAAAAGCAGTGCCATTCCTTTTTAGAAAGACTGAATCTAAGTGTTGTCTCTGGAGACAAGAAGCCTTCAGTATGTTAAATTACTTTCATTATGTATTTTCAGATGCTTATTGATTCCACAGTAGGAAGAGTGAGAGACTGCAGCAGCCTCCAAGCAGCACTACATGTTCCATACATTAGCAGTACTGCTGAAACAATGGCATAGTACAGACACATATTTTCATTAAGGTCTCTTCCGAAGAGGTGTTTATGACCCTCTTTCCCGGTCCTCTACTAACCAGTGAACAAAATGAATCAATCAAAACTGGAAACGCTTCAACTACATCAAGAATCTTTCAAATCTTTAGCAGAGGTAAGCTGTGCTCCTTATTATAGTATTCAGCTGCTTTTGAACCAGCATAGTGGGGTAAAATTACTTTGAAAAATTTCAGCCTAAATTTTAAGAGTTTATTTGCTTAATTCTACTTATTGCTAAACATGTATCTTTTAGATCTATTTAAGATATGGTATATTTTAAATGTAATTTTTTAGGATGGTATGTTAAATATAAAGAATATTCTTTGTTGAATCACGATGAAGATTCCAGCTTTTTAAATCACTTCAAATTACTAAATATCCTAATGTCATTACTAGTCTTTCTCAAGTGTTCAAAAAACTATTATATTTCTTGAAAGAATCAGGTTTATTATTTAGCTATTATTACTCAATTTTAGCTTAAGTTTATTATTGGGCATGTTCACTGAAAATTATTTAATTTGCAGTTACATTTTATATCACCCTTTATATTTCAACTACATGAACATTTCATCAAGGAAATTTATAGTATTTATCATGGAATCTGTTTTAACCAGTTAAAATTCAAACCCTGTGCTAATAAGCAAGCTATAATATTTTACAGCAAGAAATACTGTTAAATTATTATAAAGACAAGAAGGAATGACAGTACTTTCAATGTATGCTAATTGCTCATAATCTCTGAAAATACACCTTAACTTCTAAAATGAGAGCAGAAATTGGTTTAAAAAAACACAATGTCTGTAATGTTAACTCTGTTACTGAATAACAATTTTTAGTCTTCGTTAGGAAAAGAGAATATTTTTACTTAAAGAAACCTTTAAATTTATGCATAAGCTATGGCTCTAATTATACATACAGTTTCCTTACTTTGATAACAAATATTGTGTATGGTGTTAAATAAGCACAACCAAAGTAACTTTCAATTAATTGAAAATTATTAGGAACCTTATTGCTTAACTACTTTTTTCTTTTTCACAAGGGCTCAAAGCAGCTAATTCAGTATTTACAACTGACAATATGAAGAATGCATCTGATCCATCATCTCCCTAGCTGTCTGAACCATAAACTGCAGGATATTCTTGCAACACATGATATTAAGACATTAAGGAGTTAAAACTGGAGAACAGAGGTCTACATGACTGCTGGGATTATAACACATCAATAGTAATAATACTAAGAAGATGCCATATAAAATAGCCACAAAATGAAAAACAATGTAACTGAAAAACCCTGAAAACAAAATGGTGAGCATTTTTAAAGGAGAACTTTATACTACAACATTACCAGAATCGTGGAGCCACCAATTCTTGAAGAAACAATGAAACATGGATTGCCAAAAGAAATGACATACATTATCAGCAAGCTAATGAGGCTTTATCAAGTATTTTTCTGCACTAAATATTCAGATATTCATATCAATTAATATTACTAAAGAATTTTTCCATCTGAGTTTTATGACCAATTATGTGTCCTCTTCTAATGAAAACAAACCAAATTAAATAGCAGATGGTTTTTATCAAGAGAACATGGACTGGACTTACAAAGCAAGTTATGTGACCAAGAAATCATTTCAAAGTAAGGAGGACTGCTATAGAAGTAGATTTACATTTGTAACAAAAGGATGTCTAAAAACATTTTAGAAGCTAGGAACTTTATGTTTCCTTTCTGTTTTCACATGTTCTGGAAAATAAAGAAACATCATCATAAACTCTCTCAAAGGGAAACATAACGCCTATCATTTGAGGAAGTTTCTCTCGGTTGTGACTTTTTAAGGTAAAACAAACACAAGTATTTTGTACTGGTCTTTAGAAATCCATCAGCCAACTAAATCTTACAATTCATGCAGTTGAAGTACTGAAGAGAAAAATGAAAGAATTCCTACAAGACATGAAATAAAACACAGCTACTTCATGTTGTCAGGTAAAAAAAATCATATCCAAATCTGTCAATGACATCATGTTATCATATTGTGGAAAACTGCTATAGTGAGCCAAAAGGCCCATAAGGCAACAACAAACAGGTAGGTCAGAAGATGCATGCAGCCCACAGCACTGTTTAACATTTACAAGAGAAAAGAATCTTGATCTACAGTTCAATGCCTTTCCCTCCGTTATTGCCTAAAATTGACACTTCTAACTGCTGTGACAAAGATCTGATGTTTTAATCTGTCAGTTCTGAAAATCTGGCACACTATAAAATTCTCATTTTTATAGGATTTCAATGCTGGCTAAGACTTTCACTTACTCAAATATATGCCTTTAGTAATACTTTATATTAAGCTCAAAAGAAATTAATGTTATCAGCATTTGTGTTTCTGAAATACTACCTCTAAAATAATATGCATAAATAAAACTGTATTCTAAAACTTGTCAAAGGTTACAACAAGTAAAAGGCTAACATAAGTTCTGAAAACTGTTAGCTTTTATAATTTGTTATGGTTTTGCAGGCAAAATGCTGTACTTGAAATGTGAAATATAGTTGGTTGTATCATTTATATTTTAATATATGAATTACTGACATTTTAGCCCAGCAAATCAGACATTATTTTTATAAATTACTCTAAACTTCTATATTAAAACATAAATATGCATGAATTAGCAAGAGTTGTTTTTTTTTTTTTTTAATTTTCCTTAAAATGATATATACTGGGTGATTTATACAAAAGGTTTTATAGGGAATGTGAAAATTTAATAGATTCCTCAGAAAATGGGCTTCAGATACTCCTTTTTCCCTAAAATTTCATTTTTTGTTTAAAAAAATTCTGCTTAATAAAATCAATTGATATATTCTTTTAAACCATCACAAAAATGGCTATTTCTTAAGTGATATTAAATTTCCATTTTCTCCTTCTAAATGATATGAAAGGGTGTGGTCACAAATCATTCATTCATAGAAGTGATTAGTGCTCTTTTACCAAGGTTTGTGGTGTTTTATTTCAAAATACTGTCTTTTTTCTTCCAATTTTTGCTCTTTGTAAAGTTCAGTGCAAAATATGAAATATTTATCATTTTCCTACTTCAGTGGGAAAAAACTCCAGATATCCCCAAGCACACTGTAGACTTCTGAATATGAATTTCAATCAGGAACAAGGACAAAGTGATTTAAAACAAACTAGGGCTCTGTGCCATTTATCATTTTAAATGAAGATTTCTCCTGTTCATTTGAAATCTCATGGGAATAATTACACCTACACTAATTGTGCCACAACATGTTAAAACAGCATTTATTTTCCACCTACTTACAATATTTAAAATGAAATCTTAAAACACTGGGCTAAAATTACTTTTGCATACTGGGTAGTTTTATTATACAAAAATACACTGTATCTCAAATAATAACCTTGAAAAACCCTAATAAGAAAAACCTTTTTAGTTTATTAAATAATTTCAAGCCATATAGAAGCAATCCCCAATAGTTATTTCTTCAAATGGACCAATTTCCTTTTACATCAAAACAATGTAATCTTGACATTTCTACATTTTCCATTAACAGTTTATAAAGTTAAAAATTAAACTAAGTACACAATAAAATTTTTTTTCACAATAAACACAGGTTTTGTACGTCATTTAAATTGCTGAATATCAAATAGTTTATTCTATTTCACTTTCTAGGGAAAAAACAGCTGCTCCAAAAGAATGTGTTTTTCTCCCATTCTGGAAATCAACATGCAGTCTGAATCTAACATTACAGTGCGAGATGACATTGATGACATCAACACCAATATGTACCAACCACTATCATATCCATTAAGCTTTCAAGTGTCTCTCACCGGATTTCTTATGTTAGAAATTGTGTTGGGACTTGGCAGCAACCTCACCGTATTGGTACTTTACTGCATGAAATCCAACTTAATCAATTCTGTCAGTAACATTATTACAATGAATCTTCATGTACTTGATGTAATCATTTGTGTGGGATGTATTCCTCTAACTATAGTTATCCTTCTGCTTTCACTGGAGAGTAACACTGCTCTCATCTGCTGTTTCCATGAGGCCTGTGTATCTTTTGCAAGTGTCTCAACAGCAATCAACGTGTTCGCTATCACTTTGGACAGATACGACATCTCTGTAAAGCCTGCAAACCGAATTCTGACAATGGGCAGAGCTGCAATGCTAATGATATCCATTTGGATTTTTTCATTTTTCTCTTTCCTGATTCCCTTTATTGAGGTAAATTTTTTCAGCCTTCAAAGTGGAAATACATGGGAAAACAAGACACTTTTGTGTGTCAGCACAAATGAATACTACACTGAACTGGGAATGTATTATCACCTGCTAGTACAGATTCCAATATTCTTTTTCACTGTCATAGTGATGTTAATCACATACAGCAAAATACTTCAGGCTCTCAATATTCGAATAGGCACAAGATTCTCAACAGGGCAGAAGAAGAAAGCAAGAAAGAAAAAGACAATCTCTCTAACCACACAACACGAGACTACAGACATGTCACAAGGCAGTGGTGGGAGAAATGTAGTCTTTGGTGTTAGAACTTCAGTGTCTGTAATAATTGCTCTCCGGCGAGCTATGAAACGACACCGTGAACGACGAGAAAGGCAAAAGAGAGTCTTCAAAATGTCTTTATTGATTATTTCTACATTTCTTCTCTGCTGGACACCAATTTCTGTTTTAAATACCACCATTTTATGTTTAGGCCCAAGTGACCTTTTAGTAAAATTAAGGTTGTGTTTTCTAGTCATGGGTTATGGAACAACTATATTTCACCCTCTATTATATGCATTTACTAGACAAAAATTTCAAAAGGTCTTAAAAAGTAAAATGAAAAAGCGAGTTGTTTCCATAGTAGAAGCTGATCCCATGCCTAATAATGCTGTAATACACAACTCTTGGATAGATCCTAAAAGAAACAAAAAACTCACCTTTGAAGATAGTGAAATAAGAGAAAAATGTTTAGTACCTCAGGTTGTCACAGACTAGGGAAAGTCTAAGTTTCACCAAACCCACATTCAAAATTTTAAATTGTAAAAAATGAATTACTGCCAAATATAAGAAAAACAATTTAAGTATAGGTTATGTTGTAAACTTTCAATGTAAATGTCAAGATTAGATTAGGTCATATATATTCAATTTCTTCATTACTTAATGTATTTGTTGCATGGCAGTTTGTTAAGGTAATATCATGTGTATATTTTGTCAATATTATGTCCATCAGAAGATATTCATGTAAGTCATATTTTCTAAAGAATAAATACATAGCCTTAAAACACTGTATAACTTTAAAATATAACTGACACAGGTATCCTTGCATTTTTTTATAAAGTGTATTTGTTTCTAAGCCACAAACTATAGATATATTTATATGTTAATAACTGGAATAGTGTTTTAATGTAAACCAAAATTATGGGTTCCAAACAATCAAAACAACCCAGGATTTTCTATACTGCTGTATTATGTTTTCTAACATAGTCTACTTGCTATAATGTTTGATGCATCAAAAGTAATGACCTATTTATGAAACTTTATCCTTTTTGGAATGTAGGAAATTGCAGGATTTATCAGGATTTTAAAATTCAAAAAGAAAAAAACAAACAACTGTATATGTACATCAAGACAGGGAAACTTTTGAAATTCAAGTTTATTATGAAGAAAAGTTTGATTTTTTAAGATCAAGGGCACTATGCCTATAATATACAAATGAACTGACAATAAAAAGAAGGAAGAAAACCAAAGTTTCTTTCTTCCTTCCTCACTTTGGTTGAGTTAAACAAAATGCTCTGGATTAATACAGTATACAGGCAAAAACCAGAACATTAAAATAAACTGACATCCTAACTTTATATTCAAGTTGGACTTCTTGTATAACAGAAATTAACTACTAAAATCTGAATTCTAGGAATGGGGGAAAAAAGACTTTATGTCATTATAGAAAAGTCACCTACTTATAATTTTAGATACATAGCAACTTTAGAGTAATAAAATTTATACAATGTTCCTACACTATCAGAGCTCCCAAGTGTTTCAAAATACTCTAGTTCTTTTCAACTCTGAAAATCACTAAAGTGGCAATAAATCTTGTGAATGTTTTTTACTCTACAACACATAAACTTAAAGCATTTGCCTACAATCCTCAATTCATATTAGAAAACTATGAAATTACTAATCCCAATTATAGATATCAGGTTTGAGAATCTTATATCAAACAAGGATTTTCCAAGTGTTATAATCTAATAGTAAGTGCTAATTATCATTGTATATGAAAACTAGCAATAAGTTATTTAAAGTAGGCAAATACTTGCTACCTTGTAATTGGTTAACTGAACAATTCTTTATTCTGTTTTTTCATACTGTATTCACTAAATTAAGTAGCAACTCATTTTTAAATAAAAAAATGTGTCAAACAATTCAATAACAATCTCTCATTGAAAGAAACTGTTTTCATCAGGTGGTCTTCTATAATTAAAAATTAAATGCTGGACTCTTAAGGAAAAAAACAGTAATACACCACTTTTGTGTAAATAAATGAAATTCACCCAGTCTAGTTTACTGAACTATCTTATATCTTGGGGAAAAGAGCACCATGCAATAGCTTGAATTCACTGAGATTACATGAGAAATTCAATAGTGATATATTTCTGATAATAATTGACATAATGTCAAATCTTAGCAAAGGAACAGTTTCCTTCTGCCTTACTTTGTACTCTTTAATAGAATTAAAGAAATGTCTCAATTTGACAATATGAAGCATAAACAAGTAGGACTAATATTTTGAAACTCTTAAGAGATATCAGGATTTCATACAGACATCAAAAAATTTTTTGTTAGATAAGTATATCTAGCACAGAGTATCTTCTAACATACTCCTTAAATTTTTTAAACTAATTTTATACTTGGATTTCTGAGCATAAATATTTTAATATCGAGTTTTTAATCTAAGTGAAAATCAGACTATTTTTAAAGTTTTCATATTAAGAAAAACTCTTTATGTTTTAAGTATTTTTCATCTTCAAGTCTATAAACACGCCAAAAAACTCAGTTAAAAACCACTTTTCTAATAAATCTGTCTAAACTGCCTTATTGCCTTCTTGTTCTCTGTAATAAGAAAAGTAACAAAATAAGAAATAAACAGCAAACATTATAATGTTTCCCTCTAAACTATTACTATTTCTACACTTGACACAAGAACAACTAACAAGCATTTCTGCCCACCTGTAGTAATCTTTCAGGTATATAGAAGTGTACCCAATGATCTATAATCAAGGATATTCATATTTACTAGATAACCTCTGATAGCTTGTTAGTGTTAAATAATGTGTAACTTGTAAACTAAAATAACATTTATGTTGAAACTTCAGTTTTTAAAAACAAGTCACAAATATGTTTGCAATAGCTGATCTCAGCTTAAAAAGAAAGAACGAGAAGCTTAGACAACCTTTTTTTAAATGCTTATTCAATGAAAAGGTGAATTATTTTTATTCTTCTTACAATGGCTCTTACCATAACATGTAAACTTTTTACTTTACTTCAAATAATTTTATTTTTAAAAGCATTAATGCAAATTTTTCATGTTAGAATGAAGTTTTAAATGCAAAAGCAATAAAGGTAACAATAAATTCAATATGGGATCTTCTTAAGATCATTTTTTTTAACCCACTTGCCACAAATCACATTCACAGATACCAATTGCTATACAGCTGTGTTAGTTCTTAAAAACTACAGAAACAACTATTATTTTAAAAACTAACTAAAGAAGAATGTTCAACAAGATATGGAACTACTATTTTTTTTATTTGTTTCCTAATTTAAGGTCATTGTTATTCTACCAACTTGTACCCAACAGATGTTCAAATATATTAAAAAAGAATTATTTACAATTATGCTTTAATTAAAAATGCCATTCCTAATAATTCTGTACTTCTCACTCATGATAAGTCAATTTTTAGGTATGTGGTCTGTTTTTTTAATCCCCCAAATAAAGTTATAGCAAAATTCAGCTGTCTGGACGGACATTAAAAAATCAAACTCCTGAGATTTTACTGAGATTAGACTTTTAAATGCAAAAACCTAAAAGTATAAGAAAGCAAGTGCTTTATTTGTAGAGCTTTCTTCAATACAGTAACTTCAAGACTACTTTCCAAAGCCAATAAAACTTTTGGCTTTATTATATTTTATGACTATACAGTCAAGTAAGCTTTGTAATTTTATTAACATTTGAATCCTTACAAAGTAGAAGGCATTATGGAAGAGAGTTATATGGCAGAAACTTATGTATTACCCTCAGAGCTTAAAAAATAGAATCAACGTAGTAAAAAGTATGAAAATACCTATAAAAAAATCAGAATGTGGTATTTTAAAAGAATCAAATTCTTGATAAGAAAAGAATTATGTTGGATTTAAGAACAGTAAAAATAAAAGGAAAGCTACTAAATAAGTGTATTCTGGAAACAGAAAACACAGTTCTTTGTAGAAGAAAAGTAATACAGCAGTGAGAACTTATCTGGTAAGTTAAATTAGAACCCCAAGACGGAGGTCTTCAGTGGGAGCAGAGAAATCTGAGCAGGGGAATAATGCAGTAGGAAGTGAGCTACAAAAAACAAACAACAACAAAAAAGCAATATGTAGAAGAGCTGATGAAGACACAGCAGTGGGAAACTGAAAAACCAAACAGTTGGGTAAAACCCAGGATAGGAAGCTGCTGCCATCACTTGATAGGTAATGAAAGACCCGGCAAAAAGTGCTGGCAGCTCTGCAAAGCAGCATATACATGTGACAGGCAACATTAAGGCAGAATCAGTGAAGTATCCAACTGACTAGAAAGCCAACTGGTATAAAAGACTGAAGAATTAAAAATGATGGCCGTAAGAAGGACCACAAGAAATGAGATTTCCTCAATGATCTAAGAACTTTTTAAACTATGCTTTGAATAAAGCATTAATACATAGGTAACAAGGACAAAAACAAAAATTTCTGGCAAAGCAGAAAATTCAATTAAGTAAAATAAATAACAGTATTCAAGAATGTTCTAGTTATTACAAATATTCAAAATGAAAACTCCAATTCGATGTTTTATATTATCTACTTTATATTTTTCACATATTGGTTTGTTGAGTTTTTCCATTAAACGTATTATTTTCCTCTTTGGTAATTTTTTTAACTACAAAAAATTTTAAACACTGGCCAAATTTGACACATACAAAGTAAAAAATATAAATATGATCCTTTGTGTCTTTCCTAATAATTTATTATAAATTACCCATCCAACTCATTATATACATATCACCTTCATTCTTTGTCAATGGCTACATAAAAATAATTTTTAAAAATTAAAAAAAATCATATAAGCAAAGTTTCTGAAAAACAATATTGATAAAATATCAAGTACTTAAACTTTTTTATAATATAATTAAATAGCTTCAAATTACATTTCAAAAAGTAAGAAAGGTAACTTAACAAATTATGGAACAGCTTAGTTTTCTAAATGGAAGTTAAAAGCAAGGGAAAAACACATAAAATAATCTATTTCTTTTCTTCATTTCCACTCTGTAAGATAAGAAATACAAAAACCAGAGAAAACTTTAGACAGTTATTTTCTTTACATTTCAGAGATGGATACCCATATATACCCCTTCTGGATAACAGCTGCCTATGGGACCAAAAGTGAACTCAAAGAAAGCTAAACATGAGATGACGAACAATAAATGTTAGGGAAGAGAGAAGCTCAGATCCTATTATAAACAAGAAATACAAGGAGATAATTAAACTCAGGAAAACTAGGGAAAAGATCCAAAAATACTCAGAGATGCTTAACTCTTAGAGAAATACAAAGAGAACATAGAATTACAGATCTGAGTTCACAAAAGACAAGTAATTTGAAGACTCTTCCTAAAAATCATTCAAAACAGTGAAAGAATTAAAATGCAGTCAACAGACTAGACAGAGCAGTAATATGATAAAGAATACTATAACAATTCACAAACATCTGGAACAAAACAGTACTAAGATGTAGAAACAAATGGAACATTGGGTTCATCATTTATACGAACGCTATCACCTTCTAAAGAATACTCATTTTTGCGAGAGAAAAAGATGAGCAAATTTAACACAGTAATATTTCTCCCCTGGCTCGTGATAAAATAACGTGTGAAAATAACCCTAAGTATCTCTACCCTTCTATTCACACTTTTCTTTTTTTAACAGACCTCTATACGCTGTATCTGTGGCTTTCAAGGATGACAGCTTTGTATTTACACCAACAAGTGGTAAAAAGTGCTGTCACTCCTGTCAGGGCCACCAATATTAACTTCATACCAGTATCAAACCCTGAAGCATCAAGTAAGATAGAAATGGAGAGCTGAGTTTGTCTGGGATTGAGGTCATTTTCCTCACCTTGCTTCCATGTAAGCAATTATTTAATGTCATATATTTCTGAGAGCCATTCAGCAAGGCAGACTACCAAAACACATCACCAACTTTTCAGGGAGAAAAGAAAAAGGAACAAGAGAAGATAATAAGGTTATGAGGAATCACTTTCTGCAGAGACAGTTTAGGACATACAATACTAGAAAGTGATGCAAAATGAAAACATATTAACAACATAAAATTTTTTTAATGTTAATACTAATAAATCAGAGTTCGGGCCATATGAGACACAGACTGTAGGAATGAGAAATATATTAATACATGGAACTG
>NW_011494734.1:2887283-2902729 GCF_000754665.1 Bison bison bison
TCCAAAATATAGACACACCAGCCATTAATAGTACACACAATCCCACATGTCATACTATCATGGAATACTGATTGGGTGGAGAAGAAACAAAGATATGTATTTCACTCTAATATTGTTAATACCTCACTCAGGGCAGGCTGAAATGTAAAAAAATCAAATTATATGTCTACACTTTAAGAATTTTCTTTCCAATTCTTAAAAACCTTTAGTCTTTCTTTTGCTATTAAATTTCTTCAAAGTATCACTTCTTACAAACAACAAAATGCTAGCAAACTGTAGCTACCTAACTTTATAAACTGTCTTTAACCCAAATAATACAATAATAGTCTGTAATACTAATGTAACCTTTCATAATGCTTCCCTAGAAAAAGGTGACTGATAAATACCAATGGATGAGTAAATATTTGAGAAACTGAAAGGAACAACTTTTAAACTTATTAATCTTGTTTCAGTTTCAGTTCAGTTCAGTCGCACCGTCGTGTCCAACTCTTTGCAACCCCATGGACTGCAGCACATCTCTTTGCAACCCCATGGACTACAGCACATCAGGCTTCCCTGTCCATCTTGTTTAGGAGAGTTTCTCAAAATATAGCCCCCTTTATCAGAATCTCCATGGTGTTTATCTGAATACTCCAATTTCTGGGCCCTACTTTTACTTAATGAAGCAGAACCTCTATGGCTGCATCCAAATAACAAGTTTTAATAAGTTCTCTTAGATTATTTGTGTGTTAAAGATTAAGAACCATTACTTTATATACTAGAAGATAGACTATCACAGCGACAGACATTCAAATAACTATTAAACCAAAAGATATAGAAGCAATTCTGAACTCATTTCAGGCCACAGTGCCTACTTAAGGAAAAAAAAATTAAGCACACTTCATTTTACCTTATAAAATTCTTAGTTGGACCTATATACAGTTAGGGGAAGCACACTGACTGAAACTGCCCACCCTGGCCAGGCACCACAGTAACCATTCGCATGAGTTGTTTTAGGACAGGAGGCCCTGGTAAGGAACACGGAGCTAATAAGCCATCACCAACAGAAAGAGTTCGGGAAAGGTCAAAAGGAGACACCACATGTCTGACCACCTCCCAGAATCCTTCTCTCTGGCATCCATCTTGGCTGAACAAGGCCTGCACCACCAGGAAGGACTCTGAGTCAGAATGACTGGCTAAAGACAACCCGGAAACTAATCCCATCACCATAACCCTAGACTGTGAGTCACTTGACAGAGCAGTTCTCCTGGGTTCCCTTACCCTACTGCTCTCCACCCGGGTGCCCTTTCCCAATAAAATCTCTTGCTTTGTTGGCACATGTGTCTCCTCGGACAATTCATTTCCGAGTGTTAGACAAAAGCCCAGTTTCTTGGAAGGGGTCCCTTTTCCTGCAACAGTACTACAGTTCACCAGGACATTTATTTCCTTAAGAACTAAAATTTGGGAATTCCCTAGCGGATCAGTGGTAGGACTTTGTGCTCATACTGCTGTGGGTCCAGGTTCAATCCCTAGGGTAGGAACTAAGATCCTACCAACCACACTGCATGATCAACGGAAAAAAAATTTATTTTCTAAAAAGAAGTTTTCTAGGCAACGTGTGTATACGTGCTTAGTCACATCCAACTCTTTGTAACCCGTTGGACTGTAGCCCACCAGGCTCCTCTGCCTGTGGGATTTTTCAAGCAAGAATACTGGAGTGGGTTGCCATGTCCTACTCCAGAGGATTTTCCTTTAAAAATCATACACTAAGATAAAATAATACCAAACACAAAGACAATACTATAAAGTGTTACTTCATTCAGCCATTATACTCAGTTAATTACAAATCGTACAACTACTGTCTGTCATAATGTTACCTTATTCTGACCAGAAAGTAAGCACTATACTTGCATGTTTTTATTCATTTCAATACAAAATTTATTACTTCTAAAATAAGTTCACAAGGAAAATACTAAAAAATTCATTTTGTGTATCTTTTGAACAGATGTCACTCAAATTAGGTAGACAGTTTCAGTCAAATATTTTTCCTATATTATTGAAATTTCCTTTGTGCCATCAACACAATTAAGGAAATATCAGCTACTCTTTGGTAGTTTATGACAACTTTAATTTCCTATTTGGTTCTATAACAGTTTAAGTAACACTGGTAATCAGTGTTATTTAAATACTTCAAAGAGTAGAACAAAAACACTACTCTGGGAACATTTCTTATTAACCTTACACTAAGAATTCTTTCCAAAAACACTGATATTATCTACTGCTATAATTCTTTTGCTTTTTAGCACTTTCACTGAATCAGAGAACTCCAGAGCATGCTGGTATTACTGAAAATGGGCTGCTAATGAATACAATTTAAATATACAAAGGAAGTTCAGGTGATTGAATATAGCCACCATACAGAAAAACATCTCCCCAAAAATACATTTCAGATAAACAATGACTTTGGTGCAGGATTTCCTGGAGTCTCTTAAGTCCTTTGAAATTGTGTGTAAAATTTAACAGGCATATGTGTGCATGTGTTTCTCTGGAACAAATCTCTACAAAACTCAGAAAGATTCTCACAAAAGCAAGTGACCCAAAACTAAAACTATGCTTAAAGTTAGGAAGTAAGAAAGGAAAATTGGTAAATATTATTTATATCCTATGTCATCCTAAGGGAAATACAAGACAAATTTTAAAGCATTCCAACTTTAGATACAATTAAATTAAATGAGAAAATAAAAATCAGAGCAAACAGAATGAAAAAAGTTAAATTAAAATTAATCCTGGTATAAAATAAAAATGCAAAACACTAATCATTAAGTCTTACATTCTTACAAGAGTGGGTAAAAAAGGTTGTTCCCTTTATTTTCCACTAGGTTGGATAAGAGAGAAAAGGGGTCAATCACTTAAATCAAATCCCATACGATTATACAGTGGAAGTGACAAATACATTCAAGGGATCAGATCTGATAGTGTGCCTGTAGAATGATGAAGGAAGGTTCGTGACACTGTATAAGAGGCAGAGATCAAAACCATCCCAAGAAAAAGAAATGCAAAAAGGCAAGAATGGTTGTCTGAGGAGATCTTACAAACAGCTGAGAAAAGAAAAGAAGCTAAAGGCAAAGGAGATAAGGAAAGATACACCCATCTGAATGCAGAGTTCCAAAGAATAGCAGGAGAGACAAGAAAGCCTAAATGATTAATGCAAAGAAATAGAAGAAAACAAAAGAATGGGAAAGACTAGAGATGTTCTCAAGAAAATTAGAGATACCAAGGGAACATTTCATGCAAAGATGGACAAAATAAAGGGCAGAAACAGTATGGACCTAACAGAAGCAGAAGATATTAAGAGGTTGCAAGAATACACAGAAGTACTATACAAAATAGAGCTTCACGACCCAGATAACCACGATAGTGTGATCACTCACCTAGAGCCAGACATCCTGGAGTGTGAAGTCAAGTGGACCTTAGGTAGCATCACTATGAACAAAGCTAATGGAGGTGATGGAATTCCAGCTGAGCTATTTTAAATACTAAAAGATGATACTGTGAAAGTACTACACTCAATATGCCAGCAAACTTGAAAAACTCAGCAGTGGCCACAGGACTGGAAAAGGTCAGTTTTCATTTCAATCCCAAAGAAAGTTCAAACTACCACACAATTGCACTCATTTCACATGCTAGCAAAGTAACACTCAAAATTCACCAAGATAGGTTTCAACAGTACACAAACTAAGAACTCCCAGATGTTCAAGCTGGATTTAGAAAAGGCAGAAGAACCAGAAATCAAATTGCCAACATCCATTAGATCATAGAAAAAGCAAGACAGTTCCAAAAAAACATCTACTTCTTATTTACTGACTACACCAAAGCCTTTGATTATATGGATCAAAATAAACTGGAAAATTCTGAAAGAGATGGGAATACCAGACACCTGACCTGTCTCCTGAGAAATCCGTATGCAGGTCAAGAAGCAACAGTTAGAACCAGACATGGAACAATGGACTGGTTCCAAATTAGGAAAGGAGTACATCAAGGCTGTATATTGTCACCTTGCTTATTTAATTTATATGCAGAGTACATCATGAGAAATGCCAGGCTGGATGAAACACAAGCTGGAATCAAGATTGCTGGGAGAAATATCAATAACCTCAGATATGCAGATGACACCACCCTTGTGGCAGAAAGCAAAGAGGAACTAAAGAACCTCTAGATGAAAGTGAAAGAGAAGTGTGAAAAGACTGGCTTAAAACTTCACATTCTAAAAACTAAGATCATGGCATTCAGTCATGGCATTCAGTCCCATCACATCATGGCAAATAAAAGGGGAAACAATGGAAACGGTGAGAGACTTTATTTTCTTGAGCTCCAAAATGCAGCCATGAAATTGAGACACTTGCTCCTTGAACAAAAAGCTATGACCAACCTAGTTCAGTTCAGTTCAGTTCAGTCGCTCACTCGTGTCCGACTCTTTGCAACCCCATGAATCACAGTACACCAGGCCTCCCTGTCCATCACCAACTCCCAGAGTTCACCCAGACTCACATCCATTGAGTCGGTGATGCCATCCAGCCATCTCATCCTCTGTCATCCCCTTCTCCCCCTGCCCCCAATCCCTCCCAGCATCAGTCTTTGCCAATGAGTCAGCTCTTCGCATGAGGTGGCCAAAGTACTGGAGTTTCAGCTTCAGCATCATTCCTTCCAAAGAAATCCCAGGGCTGATCTCTTTCAGAATGGACTGGTTGGATCTCCTTGCAGTCCAAGGGACTCTCAAGAGTCTTCTCCAACACCACAGTTCAAAAGCATCAGTTCTTCAGCACTCAGCCTTCTTCACAGTCCAACTCTCACATCCATACATGACCACAGGAAAAACCATAGCCTTGACTAGACGAACCTTTGTTGGCAAAGTAATGTCTCTGCTTTTGAATACACCATCTAGGTTGGTCATAACTTTCCTTCCAAGGAGTGTCTTTTAATTTCATGGCTGCAATCACCAGAAACATTACTCTGCCAACAAAGGTCTGTCCAGTCAGCTATGGTTTTTCCAGTAGTCATGTATGGATGTGAGTTGGACCTTAAAGAAAGCTGAGAGCTGAAGAATTGATGTTTTTGAACTGCAGTGTTGAAGAAGACTCCTGAGAGTCCCTTGGACTGCAAGGAGCTCAAACCAGTCCATCCTAAAGGGAATCAGTCCTGAATATTCATTGGAAAGACTGATGCTGAAGCTGAAAGTCCAATACTTTGGCCACCTGGTGCAAAGAACTGACTCACTGGAAAAGACCCTGATGCTGGGCAAGATTGTCGGCAGGAGGAGAAGGGGATGACAGAGGATGAGAGGTTGTAAGGCATCACCAACTCGATGGACATTGATTAGTTTGAGCAAGCACTGGAAGCTGGTGATAGACAAGGAAGCCCGGAATGCTGCAGTTCATGGGGTCGCAAAGAGTCAGACATGACTTAGTTATTGAACAATAACAACAATGGAGCCAAGCAGACCAGTTGGAAGAAAAAGATGGCACTTCCAACTGATAAGAAAACAGATATTCTTAAAAACAAAACAAAAAGGCACCCAGTAATTATGATGTACTTATTCCTTTCATCCTCACTTCCCCGCTTTCAAAGATTCACTGATTAATAGAAATGGAAAATTTGATTAACCTTCAGAAAAATCTTTCATAAATATTCTCTCTCAACGAAGTTCTAGAAAAACTCGGTGGCAGAAAAATGGTTAATTGCAAAACCACAAACCAAAAGAGCCACCTGAGCTAAGGCAAAGACTAACATCAGGAGAATGACACTTAGCAGAGATGGCTGCTAGAAAATTCCAAAATGAAAAGTTAATAAACTGAATTTTCATCAACTAAGTTTAAGATAAATCTATTTTACCCAAAATTTCTAGTCCTCATTAAAACATCTTACCTATCAATGATTCAAATATACAATATGAATAATTACAACGAACTAAAAAACAAACAAAAATAAAACTGCACTTTGAACACACGATAAAGGACACCATTAAATATTTTATTACTATTGTTAAATCCAAGAAGATGAGAAGCTTTTACTTCTTTTCTTCTATCACTATCATTTATATCAACAAATAGACTTACTGGTTCCACAACACAACCAACTTCTCAAACTACATAAATGTTTTTAAAATCTTAATGAATAACATATGTTACAGGATCTAGTAGACAGGTCATAAAATGCCCACTCAAAACTGTCAAGCAGCAATAGCCATAAAATCCTAGTTGCCATGATAAATAAGTCACCTATCTTGTAAGCATTTTTTTAAAATCATAAAAGCACTTTTATAAGGCTCATTATAATAGCACTTAGCCCTCACTTGCCCAAAGATTTCATAAAAGGTTTGGGCTGCAGGCACTTACAAAAGTAGTGGCAACAAGACTGAAATGTCAACATCAATATCACAAGGCCAAATATAACTACAAACAGGGTGTAAACGGGACTTCCCTGGTGATACAGTGGATAAGAATCCACCTGCCAATACAGGGGACATGGGTTCAATCCCTGGTCTAGGAAGATCCCACATGCCTCAGAGCAACTAAACCGGTGCACCACAACTACTAGCTCACCCTGCAGAGCCAGTGAGCTGAAACTACCAAACCCGGGTGTTGCAACTATTGAAGCCCAAGCACTCTAGGGCCCACGAGCCGCAACTACTGAGCCTGTGTGCCGCAACCACTGAAGCCTGCATACCCTAGAGTCCACAAGCTGCAACTTCTGAAGCCTGCGTGCCTAGAGCCCATGCTCTACAACGAGAGAAACCACTGCAACGAGAAGCCCACACATGGCAACGAGAAGTGGCCCCCACTGTTCGCAACTAGAAAAAGCCTATGCAAAGCAACAAAGACTCAGTGCAGCCAAAATGATTAATAATTTTTTTAAAGAGTGCAAACGAAGAACAATGGAGCACATGTCCCTGGATAAGCAGCAGAAAGGAAACAGCCTTGAAATAACTGACTGAGGAATAAGACTGGCTGATAGACAGTAACAGGTGTAACCATAAAGTTGTAAAAATTATACTTAAAAAAAAGGAAAGAGTAGGATAAACTGGGACATCTATAATGCAGAGCAATTTTACCTATATTTCGTAAAGAATACGTGTCTACAAACCAATACAGCAACAGGAAAACAGGCCAGTAACAACTAATTCATCAATGAAAAGCAAATGACAAACACAGCAAAAACAAAATGCAAATTAGAATAAGTTAAAAAATAAGTTAATATACTGTTTTTCACATGTGTGACTGGCAAATAATTTTTAAAAGCTAATGCCTATTAATGATGACAAAGTTACAGGTATATTTTCTCACATTAGTTCAAGAAAGAAGTTTCATTTTGAAACATTAAGCAAAAACCTTAAACATAACCTCTGACCAGGAATTCAACTTCTTAAATTTATCCTAACAATGAAATAATTATGCAAAAATATATCTCCAAGCATGGTCATCAAAGGATAGTTATACCAGTAAATAATATTAAAATGACCAAAGCAGTTAACAAGAATAGACTATTTACAGAAATTTTTAGAAAGTTTTCATCTGAATATTACTTAGCATTAAAATGATATATTTATGTTTATTAACATGGAAGTAATGTAATATTAATATAAAAGAATATAAATAATAGATGTTGTAATGTACAAGGAAATAGTTGAGAGATTTCCCAAAATGAATTCCTAGGTGATATGTACCTACACTTTCTAGTTTTTCAGAAATTAATATATACCTTAACTTTCTTGTTTTCACAAATAAAATATTATAATTTTAAAAATTCAAAAATTATTCTATTAAACCATTGATAGTAGTATGACAGTAGTACTTAATATTTTAAATAACACTACAATTGAGCTGATTATTCTGAAAAAAATAAAAATTCATAACCTATGGCAGGCCTTATCAAAATTCCTTCCTCAGTCAAATTTAGGAACTTAATAGTCATCAAACGTAAGTATAAAATCATATTACTATGTTGTGGAGCAATTAAGCCTGTGCCCCACACTACTGAGGCTGTGCTCTGCGGTCCAGGGAACCACAGCTCCTGAGCCCACACACCTAGAACCGGTGCTTTGCAACAAGAGAAGCCACCACAATGAGAAGCCTGTGCACTGCGGCTGCAGAGTAGCCCTGCTCTCCACAACCAGAGGAAAGCCTGCGCAGCAATGAAGACCCAGCATATCCAGAAATAAAAGAACAAAAATAATAAAATTATTTTTTAAATATTATTAAATGAAACTTATACAAGTAAAATTGAGACTGTGAAAGTCAAATTAATTGTTCATTAGGATGTATTAAAAATAGTCATTATCTTCACAAAGGTACTATGCAGATTGAGACTGCTTTTTTAATATTCAGATCTTGTTTCTCTTCAGCTTTATGTTACCTTAATTTACGAGCATACTTTATAAAATACTCCTACATTTAAAACAACATATTTTCCCAAATTTAAAATGTTAAATATATGAAACATGTTTCATTTTTAAAATTCTGGGCAAATCCATAAACATTGCACATTAATTGCAATTGCTCCAGCCTTTGGTATGTTCCTTTTGTAAGTTTTCTGATATTACCCTGTACTTTTAATTAGGTCAGATTATCAAATCTAAAAAAATTCATTAAAGTGTGTACTTGGTGCATCTTTTTTATAGTTAAATAAAGTGTTAAAAATAAAACTGAGATCTCTTTAAATGATGCCTCTTTTATGCGCTTAAATGTTTTCTAGAATAACCAGAAGCAAAAGACAAACCCCTAAGATGTATTTTTGTTTTCTTAGAATACTCAGAATGAACACATTTAAATCCCAGACCAATCTCGTATCTCAAAAGAAAAATGTAGGCAGCATCAATGGAGAAGAGGAACCATTCCATTAAAATTTTTTAAATTGTTTTTAAGCTGTAAAAGTCCTTCAACTTCTACTCACAAATAGTATTGTTATAGCTGCTACCCTATGTTTTTTCCAGTACTCAGGTATGGATGTGAGAGTTGGACTATAAAGAAAGCTGAGCGCCCAAGAATTGATGCTTTTGAACTGTGGTGATGGAGAAGACTCAAGAGTCCCTTGGAGTGCTAGGAAATCAAACCAGCCAATCCTAAAGGAAATCAGTCGTAAATATTCACCGGAAGGACAGATGCTGAAGTTCCAATACTTTGGCTATCTGATGCAAAGAATTGACTCACTGGAAAAGACCCCAATGCTGGGAAAGATTGAAGGCAGGAGGAGAAGGGGACCACAGAGGATGAGATGGTTGGATGGCATCACCGACTTGATGGACATGAGTCTGAGCAAGCCCCGGGAGTTGGTGATAAACAGGGAGGCCTGGCATGCTGGAGTCCAAGGGGTCACAAAGAGTCGGACACAACTGAGCAACTGAACTAAGCCTGTACCCAAAATTTACAAAAATCCCAACCTGACAAAATTATTTTGTCTTATAGCACTGTGGTTCTCATTAGCACCTCCACCAGAGAACAAGTAGAAGAAATAAATAAGTGCAAGTCGAAATCCTCTTCTTACTAGCTGTGTGACCCTAGGAATGCTGCTTAATCTCATTGAGGCTCTGTTTGCCCATCTGCAAAATGATAGCATCTACTTTATCTCACTGAGGTTGTGAAACCTCAATGAGATAAAATATATATAATGGTTAGCACAGTACTTGCCACAAGCAGTCAATGACAGCTTTTATCATTTTTCTGAAATTTTATTTTTTAATGTGTTTTCAATTATGTGATGTATTATGGTTGTAAAAAAAAAAAAAACAACTATGTATTAATTAGTCTAGTTACTCAAAAAAATACTTTTTCCCACTTCAGTATATGAGACTTAATGTGTTTAGATGTGTTTATTCACCACATCAGTGGTGCTAGTGGTGAAGAATCTGCCTGCCAATGCAGGAGACCCAAAAGACGCAGGTTTGATTCCTATGTTGAGAAGATCCCCCAGAACAGGAAATGACAACCCATTCTAGCATTCTTACCTGGAAAATTCCATGGACAGAAGAGCCTGGTGGACTACAGTCCATGGGGTCGCAAAGAGTAAGACACAACTGAGCACATAAACACATAGAGACACAGAGCCCACCTTTAACTTGAAATTTTTTATAGTAATGCTTCACTATTTTGTTACCAGAAAAAAATGCATAAAAACTGTATATTATGTGATTTTAAAAAATGAATGAAAAAGATGGCGTTTTTGAACACGTAAAAGTGGAACACACAACCACAGATAATGATGAATAACCAATGTGACTTCAAAATATATATTAACAAATTCATCCTTTAGTTCTATTTCTAAAGAAAGAAGGACAAAGGGAAAGCAATACTGAGGGACCTACTATATGCTAGGCAAGGTCGAAGACAATCTATAAATTTCTCATTAAATCTACCCAACAGTCCTTTGAAATCTGAGAGAGAATTTACTTTGTCAAAACTAACATAGTTAGCAACAGGGATGGAAATGGGATTTAAATCAAGCTCTAGATGGCTTCAAAGCCTATGTTCTCTTGTCTCTTAATCATAAACTATACACATAGCAGGAACAATTATGTTATTTTATGGTATAATTTTAGGATGTTTTGAAGTCTTTAAAGGGTCAGTAAAGAGAATATTACTATGATGAAAGAAAAGTTTGTGAATACTATGTTGTTCCAGTTATTACATTAAAAGAACTAGCCTCCAAGTGCCCATTCAACAAGATTTGTTCTTAAGTAATTTATCCTCAGAAGTCTTCCCGGCTACTCCTTTTCAGTTTTTATTTTCAGCGCTAGAAGAGCTGACTCACTGGAAAAGACTCTGACGCTGGGAGGGATTGGGGGCAGGAGGAAAAGAGGACGACAGAGGATGAGATGGCTGGATGGCATCACTGACTTGATGGACGTGAGTTTGAGTGAACTCCGGGTGTTGGTGATGGACAGGGAGGCCGGGCGTGCTGCGATTCATGGGGTCACAAAGAGTCGGACACGACTGAACGACTGAATTGAACTGAACCCACTCTGGAATATCACTTTCATTCCTTTGTTTTAGGTAGAAAGTCTCTACATCAATTAGTTGGCTATTCTTAAGCACCACCAAGCTTTATTAAAACAAAAAATACCTTCTCTGCCTCCTCCACCCTCTGTCCAGCAATTACCACAGCTCAGCATTTTTGGAGAAGACCAAGCACAATTCCTCATATCATAGTTTAAAAGCAAACAAGATATTGAACTACTAACTTTACTAGGAAATTAATTCTATGCAAAATGCCTTGTTCATTGTATTGAGATCCTGACTAAACATTATTCTTATTTCTGTTAGAAGTAACTATGTCACATAACCATGCTCCATCATGTGCCTATAATCCGATCTGAAATAACATCCTACAAATATCCCAAAGACCAAGAATGGATTTATTATTCAGGGCAATAACTCTAAAACAGTCTTAGAGGCAAGCATATAGTAGGGTTTTAAAACATTTATCAGTATAGAATTGATTATTTAAGCTTGTATGTGTTGTGTGTATGTGCTAAGTTTGTCTCCAACTCTTTGCAACCCATGGACTGTAGCCCACCAGGCTCCTCTGTCCATGGGACTTTCCCTGCAACAATACTGGAGTGGGTGCCATTTTCTCCTCCAGGGTATCTTCACCACCCAGGGATCAAACAGATTCTTTACCGCTGAGCTATCAGGGAAGCCATACATAAGTTTGATTAGAATAAATACTAGTTTTCTTTTACGCCCAAATCATTTACCTATAAAATCTTTAATGTGGCCTGAGGCCATTATTTGTTTCTTAAGAGCAACAGGGAAAAAGATATATCATTAGCCATGATATCAGAAGAGTATGCAGGATATTTTACAACCCCTATTCCATTACAGCTGTTAACTTTAAAAACATGTTAATCTTTCATATCTGTGTATAAAGAAAGTACCCGTTTCCTGAAAATAAAAAGTTATATAGCTTTGCACTTCTGTGCTTGTATGTGTATTTTATTTTGTTTTGATACGGTTTTCCTAGTTCAGAACTTCACAGATCAGCCACTCTCTTTCTTACAACAACAAATAATCCTTCATCCAGGTAGCTGATATGGTTTAGATGCATTTGCTTTTTATTTGCTACCAGAACAAGTTACCACAAACTTAGAAGGCTGAAAACTACACATTTATTATCTTCCAGTTCTGAAGGTTAGAAGTCTCAACGGGACTCAAAATGAGTCTCAATGGGAGAGAATCAAGGTGTTACCATAGCTACATTCCTTTCTCGAAGTTCTAAAAGAGATACCCTCTCCTTTTTCATTCATTATGTGGGCAGAATTTAATTCCTTCAGGTTGTAGCACTGAGGTTCCCATTTCCTTGCTGTCATTTGGGGACAGGTCCCAGCTACTAGAGGACATCTGCATGTCCATGCCTCCCTTCCTTTAATTTCAAAGCCATCTATGGTAGGTTAAGTACTTTCACGCTTCAAATCTCTCCAGCCTCCTCTTCTACCATTCCATTTCTCTGGCTCACTCTTCTGCTTTCCGCTTTCACGTTCAAAAACTCAAGTATTTAGAATGGTCCCATCTGGATAATCAGAGTAATCTCATCTCAAGGTCCACAAGAAACTACATCTGCAAAGTTCCTTCTGCCATATAAAGTACTGTATTCACAGGTTCTAATGGCACCCCACTCCAGAACTCTTGCCTGGCAAATCCCATGGATGGAGGAGCCTGGTAGGCTGCAGTCCATGGGGTCGCTAGGAGTTGGACACGACTCAGCGACTTCACTTTCACTTTTCACTTTCATGCACTGGAGAAGGAAATGGCAACCCACTCCAGTGTTCTTGCCTCAAGAATCCCAGGGACGGGGGAGCCTGGGAGGCTGCCGTCTCTGGGGTCACACAGAGTCCGACACAACTGAAGCGACTTAGCAGCAGCAGCAGTGAGTAAGATGCAGAAGGAAATGGCAACCCAGTCCAGTGTTCTTGTATCTTTGAGGAGACGCATTATTGTGCCTACCATACAATTGGTTTCCCTGGTGGCTCAGATGGTAAAAAATTTGCCTGCAATGCAGGAGACCTGGGTTAGATCCCTGTGTTGGGAGGATCCCCCAGAGAAGGAAATGGCAACCCACGCCAATATTCTTGTCTAGAAAATCCCATGGACAGAGGAGCCTGGAGGGCTACGGTCCATGGGGTCACAAAGAGTCGGACATGAACAAGCACCTAACACTTTCACTTTCACCATACTACACCATACTTGTTGAACTGCACTGACTTAAAGCAAGGAACAAAAGAGCATGTCACCATCTTTTGGCTAAATAAAAAAAAATTCCTAGACTAAACTACAGAGTTCAAAATACTCAGCAATCTTCATCAAATACTACCACTATCAAAGAATCCATCAATTTAGATAGACATTATCACTAAATCCTTACCTCTGGAAAAATGGAAAAATATGGAAAAATATCTAAGTATCTTAACGTACTCAAGGCTAACTCTACTTCTCACTGTGAAACAGCACTGGTTTCTACCACTGGCACTAGTTTCTACCACTCTCTGTCTTCACTTTCTTGATGTTCCACAAATCTTTATCTGGAAGAAAGCTTCCCACAAAGCTAAAGACACCCTGAAAGACACACAGGGTTAAATGAAAACTTCTGGAAAGCATGACACTTTTTATAGCCCAGAAACAAAAATCAGTAAGACCCATCAGTGCAAGACACAACCATCTAAAAACTTAGAATCCTCATATTAAATATATCTGAAAACTAGAGAAAGGGTGTTGCTGCTTTTAAACTAGCTTTGGCTAAAAGAAAGAATAACTTCTATGGGTACAGTTCTTCTGTTTCTCTTCTAAGTAAATGAAAGACTTGCCTCAAGAGAACTTGCCTTAGAGAACTGACTTATCTTAGTTAAACAGACAGAAAAAAGATCCCATAAAACTTTAAGTAAAAATTTTCACAAAATATGTCATTCTTTCAAAATAGAGTAATAACTTTTAATAGTAGTAGACTCAAAAGGCAAAGTAAAGACAAAATGAGTTGGCAACTTTATTGTTCTATATTTGCACATTACTTAAGACTCCGTGAATCATTCTTGTATCCATTCATTCTTTAGGAATACAGAGATTTTGTATACACAAAATTCAAGTCTGTACTGAACATTAACTCTAATCATATTAAAAAACTAATATTAATGCATGGATTCTCAACCTACATAGATTTTTATCAAAGCAATTTAAATTTACAAAGTTCATCTGACTTTATGGACTTTGACTGCATATGCATAAAAGGCAAATACAAATTATCTTAGTCTAGCTTTCACTAATGGCAGAGCAAATTGGTCAAGTATAGTTTCCTACAGATAATTTCTAAACCTAGATAAGCCATTTTATGTCTTTATTTTGTAATTGAAAGAAAACTGCTTTACAATGTTGTGTTGGTTTCTGCTCTACAACAACACAAATCAGCCATAATTATACATACATCCTCTCCCTCTTGAGCCTCCCTCTCCTCTTCCAATCCCACCCCTCTAGGTCAAAACAGTGTTATACAGAAACTTTTCTCCAGCTATCTATTTTACACATGAGAGTGTACAGATGTTGACGCTATTTTCTCCATTCATCCCACTCTCTCCTTCCTCTACTGTGTCCACAAGTCCATTCTCTACATCTCCATTTCTATTCTTTCCCTGCACACAGGTTCATCAACACCATTTTTCTAGATTCCAGATGTATATGACTTAATATATGGTATTTGTTTTTCTCTTTCTGACTTACTTCACTCTGTATAACACGTTCAAGGTTCATCCACCTCACTAGAACTGACTCAAATGCATTTTCATGGCTGAGTAGTATTCTACTACTACTGAACTATTTCAAATCCTAAAATGTGATGCTATGAAAGTGCTGCACTCAATATGCCAGTAAATTTGGAAAACTCAGCAGTGGCCACAGGACTGGAGAAGGACAGTTTTCATTCCAATCCCAAAGAATGCTCAAACTGCACAACTGCATTCATCTCACATGCTAGCAAAGTACTTCTCCAAGCCAGGCTTCAACAGTACATGAACCGTGAACTTCCAGATGGTCAAACTGTATTTTAAAAAGGCAGAGGAACCAGAGATCAAAATGCCAACATCCACTGGATTATCCAAAAAGCAACAGAGTTCCAGAAAAACATCTATTTCTGCTTTATTGACTATGCCAAAGCCTTTGACTGTGTGGATCACAATAAACTGTGGAACATTCTGAAAGAGATGGGAATACCAGACCACCTGACATGCCTCTTGAGAAATCTGTATGCAGGTCAGGAAGCAACAGTTAGAACTGGACATGGAACAACAGGCTGGTTCCAAATAGGAAAAGGAGTACGTCAAGGCTGTATATTGTCACCCTGCTTATTTAACTTATATGCAGAGTACATCATGAGAAACGCTGGGCTGGAAGAAGCACAAGATGGAATCAAGATTGCTGGGAGAAATATCAATAACT
>NW_011494734.1:2902829-2924777 GCF_000754665.1 Bison bison bison
TAACTTCAGATATGCAGATGACACCACCCTTACATCAGAAAGTGAAGAGGAACTAAAAAGCCTCTTGATGAGAGTGAAAGAGGAGAGTGAAAAAGTTGGCTTAAAGCTCAACATTCAGAAAACGAAGATCATGGCACCTGGTCCCATCACTTCATGGGAAATAGATGTGTAAACAGTGGAAACTGTCAGACTTTATTTTTCTGGGCTCCAAAATCACTGCAGATGGTGACTGCAGCCATGAAATTAAAAGACGCTTACTCCTTGGAAGGAAAGTTATGACCAACCTAGATAGCATATTCAAAAGCAGAGACATTACTTTGCCAACAAAGGTCCGTCTAGTCAAGACTATGCGTTTTCCAATGGTCATGTATGGATGTGAGAGTTGGACTGTGAAGAAAGCTGAGCGCCAAAGAATTGATGCTTTTGAACTATGGTGTTGCAGCAGACTCTTGAGAGTCCCTTGGACTGCAAGGAGATCCAACCAGTCCATTCTGAAAGAGATCAGCCCTGGGATTTCTTTGGAAGGAATGATGCTGAAGCTGAAACTCCAGTACTTTGGCCACCTCATGCGAAGAGTTGACTCATTGGAAAAGACTCTGATGCTGGGAGGGATTGGGGGCAGGAGGAGAAGGGGACGACAGAGGATGAGATGGCTGGATGGCATCACTGACTCGATGGACGTGAGTCTCAGTGAACTCCGGGAGCTGGTGATGGACAGGGAGGCCTGGCGTGCTGCAATTCATGGGGTCTCAAAGAGTCAGACACAACTAAGAGACTGAACTGAACTGAAATGATGGGTATTATCTGTTAAATATAAATTTGACTAACATTAAATTCAATTAGTTAAAAAATGAGGGTTTATCGGTATGTTATTTTATTGATAACACAATTATGTCTTCAACTACTGGCAGCCCTCAATATCAGCATAAACCCATTATTCTGGATTTGAGCACAGCATCACCCCGATCTGGGGGTAGCTGAATCCAGTCACATACGTAAGTATTTCCCCTGGTGGCTCAGACAGTAAAGAATGTGGCTGCAATGTAGGAGAACTGGTTGGACCCCTGGGTCAGGAGGATCCCCTGAAGAAGGAATGGCTACCCACTCCAGAATTCTTGCCTGGAGAATTCCATGGACAGAGGAGCCTGGAGGGCTACAGTCCGTGTGGTCACAAAGAGTCGGACACAACTGAGTGACAAACACTTTCACTTTGAGACCATCTAAATCATTGGAAAAGACCCTGATGCTAGAAAAGACTGATGGCAAGAGGAGGGAGCAGCAGAGGATGAAATGGTTGGATAGCATCACCGACTCAATGGACGTGAATCTGAGCAAACTACAGGAGACCGTGGAGGACAGAGGTGCCTGGAGTGCAGCAGCCCATGGGGTCACAAGGAGTCTGACACAACTTAAGCGATCCAAAACAACAAATCAAACACAGTCACTGAAAACATTTGTCATCATATGTGACCAATACTGTAGGTTTAAAAAGGCATGTATTGAATTTGCTATGTTGAAGCTATATATGTTTTAAATGCATTTAAGATATCATCTCACCTAAAGATCATCATATTAAGTGAATTAAGTCAGAAAGAGAAAGACAAATACCATATGATATCATTTACAGATTAAATCTAAAGTATGGCGCAATGAACTTAGCTATGAAACAGAAACAGACTCACAGACATAGAGAACAAACTTATTGTTACCAAACAGGAAAGGAATAAAGTAAGAGTTTGGGATGACCAGATACAAACGACCACATAGAAAATAAACAACAAGATCCTACTGTGTGTAGTATAGGGAACTATATTCAATAAACCATGATGAAATAAATCATGATGAAAAAGAATACTAAAAAGAACATGTGTGTGTGTGTGTGTGTGTGTGTGTGTGTAACTCACTTTGTTGTACACCAGAAACTAACACAACATTGTAAAACAACTATTTGTTGTTGTTGTTCAGTCACGAAGTCATATCCAACTCTTCTGCCAGCCAATGGACTATAGTCTGCCAGGTTCCTTTGTTTATGGGATTTCCCAGGCAAACCAACTATACTTCAACTAAAAAAGAAGTCATCTTAGACCTAATTTATTCCTGGAAACAGTTATATGGATTATTTACAAATTTCCCACTAATAAACAATTTTTAAAAGCCTGAAATAAAACTTCCTAAAATTTTCATTAACTATATCATCTTACAGACATCTCAAAAAAATTAATTAGTTCATCAGTTAATCACGTATTATGTGCCAAGACTATATAAATGATACTTTTTCCCACCTATGAATAAATCAAAAATGTTTGCATATAAGTGCTGTTTTATCAGATTGAGAAAGTATCAGTTATAAAAAGGATATTAATTGATAAAAGGAACTTAGACTATCCATTCCTTCCATAATAAATATTTCATAAAACGCTTCTGTGATAAATTTGGTTTTAAGAATATTTTCTCATGATATATGGTGCTAATATGCTGCAACTCAGCAACAAAATTATAAAACTCAGAACAGACCAGACGCAATGAAAATTAATGCAGGATATACTTTCTTTTTTTGACTGTGCCACTCAGCATAAAATACATTCACTGTATAAACATGGTATATCTTAAATGTGATTTAAGTGTATTGCCTTAACTAATGCTCCAAAAAAGACCGAAATTATCTACCCCCAAGACTTTTCCTGAAGAAGTCACAAATCATTGTGATACAATTTAATCTTGAAATCTGCACTAGTTTTTTTTTAACCATACATAATAATCTGAATGAAAACTACATATAAGTCTGCACTAAAAAAATTCTGCTTATTCTGTCAATAAGTTACCAGTTTGATTTTAATTTTTACTCCCCTAATGCCTAATGATGTTGAGTATTTTATATGCATATTTTCCATTGTGGTTAAGATGGTAAAAGCATCTGTCTGCAATGCAGGAGACCCGGGTTCGATCCCTGGGTTGGGAAGAGCTCCTGGAGAAGGAAACGGCAACCCACTTCAGTACTCTTGCCTGGAAAATCCCACGGACAGAGGAGCCTGGTAGGCTATAGTCCATGGGGTCGCAAAGAGTCAGACACAACTGAGCGACTTCACTTCACTTTCCATTCACATACATTCTTTGATGAAGTATCTGTTCAAAGAGTTTGCCTATTTTTTAATTGGGTTGTTTATGTTCTTACCAATGTTCAAAGTTTTTCATATATTCTAGATACAAGTCCTTTATCAAATATATACTCTGCAAACATTTTCTGTCTATGGCTTTTCATTCCTCTAACAGAATCACTCATAGAAATTTAAATTTAAATTTTGAGAATTAAAATTTAATTTAAATTTTGAGAACATCTAATTTACCAATTTGTGTGTGGTGGTGGGAGGAGGGGACTGTGCTTTCAGTTATACACCTAAGAAATCATTTTCAAAGCCATAAAAATGTCCTCTGTTTCCATTCAGAAGTTTTATAGTTTTAAGTTTTACATTTAGGACAATGATCCACTTTCAGTTTTGCTTTATTTTTTTAATATGAAGTAGGTCCGAATACAAGTTCCCTGTTTTACATGTGGCTATCCAATTGTTCCAGTACCATCTGTTGAGAACACTATCTTTTCTTCAATAAATGTGCCAAAAATCCATTTTTCTTACATGTGTGGATCTTCTTCTGGGCTCTCTACTTCGTTCCATTGACCTATCTCTTTGTCTTGGTTAGTAGAAGTCATTGCAATAGGTCTTCCAATCAGGTATGGTTAATACTCCAATTTTACTTTCTTTTAAAAGTTTTGGCTATTCTAGATCCTTTGCATTTGATTATGAATTTTACAATCAGTTTGTCAATGGCTAATAAAAGCCTGCTGGAACTCAGACTATAATTGTGTTGAATCTATACAAATCAATTTAGAGAGACTGGGCATATTAAAAACGATCAAGTCTTCCAATTCACAGACAAAATTTATTCACTTATTTAGGTCTTTTTTAATTGTTCTCAATAATGTTTTTAGTTCTCAGTATATAGGTCTTGTGTTCAGTTCAGTTGCTCAGTTGTGTCCGACTCTTTGCGACCCCATGAACCGCAGCACGCCAGGCATCCCTGTCCATCACCAACTCCCGGAGTCCACCCAAACCCATGTCCATCGAGTTGGTGATGCCATCCAACCATCTCATCCTCTGTCATCCCCTTCTCCTCCTGCCCTCAATCTTTCCCAGCATAAGGGTCTTTTCAAATGAGTGAAATGGCCACTTCTTCACATCAGGTGGCCAAAGTATTGGAGTTTCAGCTTCAAAATCAATCCTACCAATGAACACCCAGGACTGATCTCCTTTAGGATGGACTGGTTTGTTCTCCTTGCAGTCCAAGGGACTCTCAAGAGTCTTCTCCAACACCACAGTTCAAAAGCATCAATTCTTCGGCGCTCAACTTTCTTTATAGTCGAACTCTCACATCCATGCATGACCACTGGAAAAACCATAGCCTTGACTAGATGGACCTTTGCTGACAAAGTAATGTCTCTGCTCTTTAATATGCTGTCTAGGTCGGTCATAACTTTCCTTCCAAGGAGTAAGCGTCTTTTAGTTTCATGGCTGCAATCACCATCTGCACTGATTTTGGAGCCCAGAAAAATAAAGTATGATACTGTTTCCACTGTTTCCCCGTCTATTTGCCTCTTTTGTCAAATTCAACCCTAAGTATACAGGTCGTGTGTATCTTTTGTCAAATTCAACCTTAAGTAGTTCATATTTTTGATGTTACTATGAGTGGTATTTTTTAATTTCAATTTCCAATTGCTTGTTAATACTATTATGTAGAAATACAAGTAATTTTATATATTCATCACACATCCTGAAATCCTGCTAGATTCATTTATTAGCTCTACTAACTTCTTCTTGTGAACTCAAAGCAAGATGCTGCTACTGCTAAGTCACTTCAGTCGTGTCCAACTCTGTGCAACCCCATAGACGGCAGCCCACCAGGCTCCACCGTACCTGGGATTCTCCAGGCAAGAACACTGGAGTGGGTTGCCATTTCCTTCTCCAATGCATTAAAGTGAAGTCGCTCAGTCGTGTCTGATTCTTCGCGATTCCATGGACTGCAGCCTACCAGGCTCCTCCGTCCATGGGATTTTCCAGGCAAGAGTACTGGAGAGGGTTCCCATTGCCTTCTCCAAGCAAGATACTACTACATACCTATTAGAATGGCTAATATTAAGATGACTGACTGTAACAAGTGTTACCAAGGATGTAGAGAAAGTACAGTTTTCATTAACTTTGGGTTGAATACGTGGGCAATTTCAGATCATATACACTTAGTATATGATCTGGTTGTTCCATACCTATATTTTTTATCAAAGAGAAATGAAAGCAAATGTCTATACAAACACCTTTATATGAATGTTCATGATAGCCTGATTTGTAATAACCAAAAATTAGGAACAACTGAAATACAAATCTACAGGTGAATGAATAAACCAACTGGGGAATATCCATATAATGGAAAACTACTTAGCAATAAAACAGAATTAGCTATTGATACACACAACACAGACGCCTCAAAATAATTAAGCTGGTTGAAAGAGGCCCCCCCAAAAAAAACCCACATACAAACTATCTGATTCCATAGAAAGCAGATCCATAAATGCATGAGAAAAAATTATCAAGGGGCATAAGGAAACTTTGAGGGAGATAGTCATGTTCACTATAATACTGATGGCTTCAAGTCACAACTTGCCAATATGTAAAATTTCAATATGCTGCAGTTTACCGTATATCACTCAGACCTCAATTTTTTAAAAAAGAAAATGTACCAGCATGCTAGGTCCCAGAATAGACTTTTTAATTGATAAATAACTTTAAATTGATATATAATTCACATAGCATACAATTCAACTTTTTGAAGCACACAATTCAGTGGCTTTTTGTAGTGACAGAAGTTGTGCAACAATCACCAGTATTTAATTCCAGAACATTTTCACCACTCCAAAGAGTGGCACCCATTAGCAGTCACTGACATTCCCCTCAGTCCCTCAGAATATAATTAATTTCCAGATGATGATGTATTTCATCTGGTCACTACATTTCAAGCTTCAAGACCTTTCAAGTTTGAGAGACTGGTTTTAAGTTAATTTCAAGTACCTGCTACTGTTTATCATTGTATTCTTTCTAATGAGAACCAAAACCATACAAATATAAACACAATAATTTCACAGAAGTTCCAATCACAAAAATATCATTTATAGTGTACATGTGTACCATTACAGTGATTACTAAATTATTAACATTAAAACATTAACTCCAAATCTCTTGGCTCTCCTTATTATCAATGCCAGGACTGTCCAAGAATACAGTGGGGAATGATGAAGACGTGATGCCTCTGAAATTTTTGAATAGCACATAATCTGTGCCTTAATGAAGAAAAAAGAAGACATCACTATTTGCCTCACAGCATATGCTGTTTCTAGAAGAGATGATAATCAAAATCAAAACCTAGCGATTTTTTATTATGGAAGAGTGTAAGTGATGATAAATATAATAAGCCTTGGAATAATGTGTGTTTGCTTTTTAATGATTCTATCACCCTACATTTTATTTTTTGGAGCACAGAAATTAAATGTGACAAAGCAAAAAATAACAGCTGATACTAGGATTTTTTACACTTTTATATTTAGCACATATTATGAAAAAACCCTAAAGTATGTCTCACTGCTTAAAAATTAACTTTTTATATAACATATTCCAAGCACACTAGATTACAAGTTCCATATATTCCCAATGATGTGCCTAAGCAATGTATCTGAACATTATAAATTGAAATGCTGTTGAAGCATGATTTGTGAAGGATATTACATTTTTATAATCAAAAACAAGCAATAAGCATTACAGTATGACTACATAATTTAAATATCAAAGATAGAAAAATTCAAAAAGAACATAAAATGCACATCTTTCTGATGTTCTTTTGGCACAACTACTTTCAAAACACATTACTAAGAGTAAGGAGACTCTTGATATTTGAGATGGATGTAATCAAGGACTTTCTGAACCTAAAATGGTACAAATTCCACTAACCACATCCACTTCAGAAAAATTACTGGGTACCCAATGAAAAGAAGAAAATCACAAAGCCTCATTAAAATGCAGGTGTTAGGTGGTTCTTTGTATACTTAGAAGATATTCAAAATTTTGCCTAAAAAATTATGAACTCCTTCATCATGGACCTTGCAACTTGTTAATAATCAAAGCTGTGACTGTTAAACCCTCAAATGTCAAGAGGCTGTTCTAAATGTTTGAGAAAAGAATGATGAATGAGAAATGAATTCAAAAGATCTTCTAGGCACCATATCAACATGAGACTTGTGACCTAAAAAACAGCACTTCTGAACATTTCCCCCTAGGGAATGAAAACTTAAGTTCACATAAGACCTATACACAAATGTTAAAGTAGCTTAAATTTATAATCACCAAAAACTGGAAACACAAATATCCTTCAACCAGTGAATCGATGAACAAGAGGACTTACCAAGTTCATTGAGACTCTGAGCAGCTTTTGTTATCTCTCTACTTCCCCCCTGCAGTTGTCCTTGGAGTCTCTTACTGAGATATAAGATGCGAATGATTCTCCGAAGCAAATCACAGGCAACCTGTGAAATGTTAAGTAAGTAAAGTCAATCCATGAAGTTTCATGACATAGTGAATCGACTGTCTAATCTTCCCAGATGCTAGAGATCCAATATCCAGGCAAGACAGAGCTCTGCCCAATTAAAGCAGAATCAGGTTTTTGTTTTTGTTTTAATATCCTTATGCAGGCCCAGTGTACAGCCAAGGTTGACAACCACTGTGCTAGGGCTGCTCAGCTTCCTACTACTGTCCCTTATTGTTTCTTAGTTTATTGTTCCTACGTCCCTAGGGGAACAGACTTACTAGACCTTAAAGAATAAGCATGCCCTTAATTGATTCTTCCTAATTTATCATTAATGACTAAATGTAAAAGAGAAAGCTATTTTAAAAATAAACCTATAATTTGTATGTCACCTTCTATTCCCTTTTCTGTTATTACATCCAATCTTGAGTCTTTACCTATCCAAAAGACTAAGACATGAAATAATGACTCATGTACTTCTAGACAGAGGTAATCCAGGGTGACTGCCAGGAGAGAACGACAAGAAAGGAGATTGATGGAGTAACATATATGTAATTACTGTCAGCTTAGGTGGTGACAATAAAGAAAAAAGACAGTCTATGTTGCTACATCACAGCCATCTTTGAATGATCCTGAAGCTGGATGAAGCAACAACATCTCCCATCTAAGGAGGAAAATCCTAACTGGTGGCAATAATAATTAAAAGCCCTAGGAAGACAGGGTCCTGAGGTTTCAACTATAAACATTTTTTCTGAAAGAAATATACATATACCTCAGAGCCACACACAGCCCCACTCGTGCACATACAACATACACAAATATACAATCAAATATACGTTTACAAACATATGTAAATCAAGGCAGCCAAGTACTAAACATGTTTAACTGACTGCTTTTCTGAGTAACAACAGTTTGAACTACTTAAAATAATAAAATAATGTCAAATAAAAATCCCTCCCCACCCACAAACTGAAGATTTAGGCATCTTAATCTTTTAGTTGAGTTCAGTTCAGTCGCTCAGTTGTGTCCGACTCTGCGACCCCATGAATCGCAGCACGCCAGGCCTCCCTGTCCATCACCAGCTCCCGGAGTTCACTCAAACTCATGTCCATCGAGTTGGTGATGCCATCCAGCCATCTCATCCTCTGTCATCCCCTTCTCCTCTTGCCCTCAATCCCTCCCAGCATCAGAGTCTTTTCCAGTGAGTCAACTCTTCGCATGAGGTGGACAAAGTACAGGAGTTTCAGCTTTAGCATCAGTCCTTCCAAAGAACACCCAGGACTGATCTCCTTTAGAATGGACTGGTTGGATCTCCTTGCCGTCCAAGGGACTCTCAAGAGTCTTCTCCAACACCATAGTTCAAAAGCATCAATCCTTTGGCGCTCAGCTTTCTTCACAGTCCAACTCTCACATGCATACATGACCACTGGAAAACCCATAGCCTTGACTAGACGGACCTTTGTTGGCAAAGTAATGTCTCTGCTTTTGAATATGCATGCTGTCTAGGTTGGTCATAACTTTCCTTCCAAAGAGTAAGCATCTTTTAATTTCATGGCTGCAATTACCATCTGCAGTGATTTTGGAACCCAAAAAAATAAAGTCTGACACTGTTTCTACTGTTTCCCCATCTATGTCCCATGAAGTGATGGGACCAGATGCCATGACCTTTGTTTTCTGAATGTTGAGCTTTAAGCCAACTTTTTCACTCTCCACTTTCACTTTCATCAAGAGGCTTTTTAGTTCCTCTTCACTTTCTGACATAAGGGTGGTGTCATCTGCATATCTCAGGTTATTGATATTTCTCCTGGCAATCTTGATTCCAGCTTGTGCTTCTTCCAGCTCAGTGTTTCTCATGATGTACTCTGCATATAAGTTAAATAAGCAGGGTAACAATATACAGCCTTGACAGACTCCTTTTCCTATTTGGAACCAGTCTGTTGTTCCATGTCCAGTTCTAACTGTTGCTTCCTGACCTGCATACCTAGAGCCAGACATCCTGGAATGTGAAGTCAAGTGGGCCTTAGAAAGAAAGCATCACTATGAACAAAGCTAGTGGAGGTGATGGAATTACAGTTGAGCTATTTCAAACCCTGAAAGATGATACTGTGGAAGTGCTGCACTCAATATGCCAGCAAATTTGGAAAACTCAGCAGTGGCCACAGGACTGGAAAAGGGCAGTTTTCATTCCAATCCCAAAGAAAGGCAATGCCAAAGAATGCTCAAACTACCGCACAATTGGACTCATCTCACACGCTAGTAAAGTAATGCTCAAAATTCTCCAAGCCAGGCTTCAGCAATATGTGAACCGTGAACTTCCAGATGTTCAAGCTGGTTTTAGAAAAGGCAGAGGAACCAGAGATCAAATTGCCAACATCCACTGGATCATGGAAAAAGCAAGAGAGTTCCAGAAAAACATCTATTTCTGCTTTATTGACTATGCCAAAGCCTTTGACTGTGTGGATCACAATAAACTGTGAAAAAATCTTTTAGTTAAATTTGATTTATTTTATGAATAGGTCATGGAAGCATATAATTCAAAAGATCAGAAGATAAAAAGTCACCATCATATTTCTATGTCTCAACTATGTAGTCACCAAAAATAACCACTATTGTCACTTTCTTGCTTGTCAGAATTCTATTTTTAGATGTACTATTTGGAATGTAAAATCCCAAGCAATCATTCCTCTTAAGATTCTAAACACATCATGAGGAGAAATACCAGATCTTACTTTAGCCTAATCAGCACAAACTGTCCTTCCAGAATTCCCTTCTGCTGTTGCTGCTAAGTTGCTTCAGTCGTGTCCGACTCTGTGCGACCCCATAGATGGCAGCCCACCAGGCTCCCCCGTCCCTGGGATTCTCCAGGCAAGAACACTGGAGTGGGTTGCCATTTCCTTCTCCAGTGCATGAAAGTGAAAAGTGAAAGTGGAGTCGCTCAGTTGTGTCTGACTCTAGCGACCCCATGGACTGCAGCCCACCAGGCTCCTCCGTTCATGGGATTTTCTAGGCAAAAGTACTGGAGTGGGGTGCCATTGCCTTCTCTGCCAGAATTCCCTAATATCTAACCAATAAAGGATATGCCCTCAAATATGAAAGCTTTGAGCTTATTTCTAATGCTTTTCTGTTTAACCATACTTAATCTGTCACCAAGTTTTACTGATTATTCTTCTGTTGCATAATACAATAGTTATTTTACCTCTATTCCCAAAAGCATCACCCTAATCCAAATCTTTACCACTTTTATCTTAACACTGTGGTCTCCTGGGTAGCTTTTCAATCTCTTGCTGAAATCCATCTTGCTGGCTTTATTGTCTTAGAAACAGTTTTCAGCACTTTAGTCCCCCCTTTTAATAAACTTCAGTGGCTCTCTACTAACAGATTATGTTGAATTCAACAGCATTTAATAAAATCCTCAGTCAACACATCTTAGATAATCTATAAGGCACCAACTTGCACCATTTCCTAATATAGTTGCTTCCACTCCAATTTCCTTTTCTTATTTATTTCATATTTTTATCAGAAAATATAATACAATTATTTAGCATTGACAAGAAATGATCTATCAAGACAGAAAAAGACACAGAGGAATCTTGAATGCATTTTACTACGGGAAAGAGTCAATTTGAAAAGGCTATATATTATATGATTCCAACTATATGACTTTCTAGAAAAGACACAACTATGGAGATGGTTACAAAGATGAGCCATTGCCAGGAGTTGGGAGAATAAAGAGTCAAAGTAAAGAGGATTTGGAGGGCACTGGAAATACTATAGAAAGATGGATGTGTGCTATGTCCTTTTAGTCGTGTCTGACTCTTTGAGACCTATGGACTGTAGCCCACCAGGCTCCTCTGTCCATGATTCTCCAGGCAAGAATACTGGAATGGGTTGCCACACCTTCCTCCAGGGGATCTTCCCGACTCAGGGAATCGAACTCACATCTCCAGCAGCTCGTGCACTGCAGGCAGGTTCTTAACCGCTAAGCCACCAGGGAACCCCCATAGTGATGGATATATGTCATTATTATTTTGCAAAAGCCATAGAATATATACTAAGAGAGAACTATGGACTTTCATAATGATGTGTCAATGTAAGTTCATCATTTTTAACAAATATGCCACTCTGGTGACAGATATTGACTAACAGGGAGGCTATGCATGTGTGGGGACAAGGGATACATGGGAAATCTACATCTTCCTCTCAATTTTGCTATGAATCTAAACTGCTCTAAAAAAATCAGTATTTAAAAATATATTTAGATATTATATATATAGAAAATTACATACAGAAATTAAATAAATCAACTTGGAACTACCACGTGGATCAGGAAACAAAATTCTCTCTGCCACTACATAAGCCCTCCATGTTGTTGTTGCTGCTGTTCAGTAGCTCAGTCGTGTCCGACTCTTTGCGACCCCATGGACTGCAGCACGCCAGGCTTCCCTGTCCTTCACTGTTTCCCAGAGTTTGCTCGAATTCATGTCCATTGACTCGGTGATGCCGTACACCATCTTGTCCTCTGTCGTCCACTTCTCCTCCTGCCTTCAATCTTTCCCAGCATCAGGGTCTTTTCAAATGAGTCAGTTCCTCGCATCAGGTAGCCAAAGTATTGGAGCTTCAGCTTCAGTATCAGTTCTTCCATTGAATATTCAAGGTTGATTTCCTTTATGATTGACTGGTTTGATCTCCTTGCAGTTCAAGGGACTCTCAAGAGTCTTCTCCAAAACCAAATTCAAAAGCATCAATTCTTTGGCGCTCAGATTTATTTTAAGGTCCAAACTCACATCCATACATGCTGCTGCTGCTGCTAAGTCGCTTCAGGCATGTCCGACTCTATGCGACCCCATAGACAGCAGCTCAGGAGGCTCCCCTGTCCCTGGGATTCTCCAGGAAAGAACACTGGAGTGGGTTGCCATTTCCTTGCCCAATGCAGGAAAGTGAAAAGTGAGAGTGAAATCGTGTCTGACTTTTAACAACCCCATGGACTACAGTCTATCAGGCTCCTCCGACCGTGGGATTTTCCAGGCAAGGGTACTGGAGCGGGTTGCCATTGCCTTCTCCACATCCATACGTGACTACTAGAAAAACCACAGCTTTGATTATATGGACCTTTGTTAGCACAGTAATGTCTCTGCTTTTTAATATGCTAAGTTTCTCATACCTTTTCTTCCAAGGAGCAAGCGCCTTTTAATTTCATGAATACAGTCACATTCTGCAATGATTTTGGTGCCCAAGAAAATAAAGTCTGTCATTGTTTCCTTTGTTTCCCCATCTATTCACCATGAAGTGATGGGACCAGATGCCATTTTCTTAGTTTTTTCAGTGTTGAGTTTTACACCAGCTTTTTCACTCTCCTCTTTCACTTTCACCAGGAGGCTCTTTAGCTCCTCTTAGCTTTCTGCCATAAGGATGGTATCATCTGCATTATTGATATTTGTCTCAGCATTCTTAATTCCAACTTGAGCTTCATCCAGCCCAGCATTTCACATGATGTACTCTACATATAAGTTAAAGAAGCAGGGTGATAATACACAGCCTTTATGTATGCCTTTCCCAATTTGGAACCAGTCTATTGTTTCATGTCTGGTTCTAATTGTTGCTTCTTGACCTGCATACAGGTTTCACAGGAGGCAGGTCAGGTGGTCTGGTAGTTCCATCTCTTGAAGAATTTTCCACAGTTTGTTGTGATCTACACAGTCAAAGGCTGTGGAGTACTCAATGAAGCAGATGTTTTTCTGGAACTCTGTGGCTTTTTCTATGATCCAATGGATGTTGGCAATTTAATCTCTGGTTCCTCTGCCTTTTCTAAATCTAGCCTGAACATCTAGGAGTTCTCAGTTCACATACTGCTGAAGCCTAGCTTGGAGAACTTTGAGTATTACTTTGCTAGCATGTGAAATGAGTGCAACTGTGCTGTAGTCTGAACATTCTTTGGCACTGCTCTTCTCTGGGACTGGAATGAAACTGACCTTTTCCAGTCCTGTGGCCACTGCTGAGTTTTCCAAACTTGCTGACATATTGAGTGCAGCACTTTCACAGCATCATCTTTTAGGATTTCAAATAGCTCCGCTGGAATTCCATCACCTCCACTAGCTTTGTTCATAGTGATGCTTCCTAAGACTCACTTGACTAAAAGATGTCTTGCTCTAGGTGAGTGATCACACCATCGTGGTTATCTGGATCATTAAGATCTTTTTTGTACAGTTCTTCTGCATATTCTTGCCACCTCTCTTAAATATCTTCTGCTTCTGTTAGGTCCATACTGTTTCTGTCCTTTATTGTGCCCTCTTTCATGAAATGTTGCCTTGATATCTCTAATTTTCTCGAAAAGATTTCTTAGTCTTTCCCATTCTATTGTTTTCCTCTATTCCTTTGCATTTATCACTGAGGAAGGCTTCCTTATCTTTCCTTGCTATTCTTTGTAACTGTGCACTCAGATGGGTATATCTTTCCTTTCCTCCTTTGCCTTTCACTTCTCTTTTCTCAGCTATTTGTAAGGCCTTCTCAGACAACCATTTTGCCTTTTTGTATTTCTTTTTCTTGGGAATGGTTTTGATCACCACCTCCTGTACAATGTTATGAACCTCCAACCATAGTTTTTCAGACACTCTATCAGATCTAATCCATTGAATCTATTTGTCACTTCCACTGTATAATTGTAAGGGCTTTGATTTAGGTCATATCTGAATGGCCTAGTGGTTTTCCCTACTTTCTTCAATTTAAATATGAATTTTCCAATAAGGAGTTCATAATCTGAGCCATCAGCTCCCAGTTTTGTTTTTGCTGACTATATAGAGTTTCTTCATCTCTGCTGCAAAGAACATAATCAATCTGATTTCAGTATTGACCATTCTGGTGATGTCCCTATATAGAGTCATCTCCTGTGTTGTTGGAAGAGGGTGTTTGCTATGATCAGTGCTTTCTCTTTCAAAACTGTTAGCCTTTGCCCTGCTTCATTTGGTACTCCAAGGCCCAACTTGCCTGTTACTCCAGGTATCTCTTGACTTCCTACTTCTGCATTCCAGTCATAACGTCCTCCACCCAACCTCCCTACTGGCTTTTGAGAGACATCATTCTGGCTTTTGCCATAATCATATCCTTATTTTTTTCATTTATAGCTTCATCACTGAAGTGTATATACCTAAATGCTATAGTTTAATTTTGTTCTTTTTAAATCTATATAGGTTCCCTTAGCATCTTTTTTCCTTTGCAATCTGTTAAATATGTTGGATCATCTGTCCTATACAGTTTCCCACGGACTGGGTTTAGTTGATTACTGTCTTCTAGTTTAACAAGCCCCTGTATCTTCTATATTCCCTAAACATTAGTAGTTGGATATAAGCAGCTTCATCAGATTCAGGTTAATATTCTGGGCAAATTTATTCATTACTGTTGTTAGCAACACTGATACTCAACATCAAAATCCATTAACACATAATTTGCAACAGACAACAGATGTAGAGAACAAACATATTGATACCAAAGGGTAAAAGAGGGGATAGGATGAGTTGGGAAATTAGGAGTGACACATACATACACTACCAACAGATCACTATTGAGAACCTGCTGTATAGCACAGGGAACTCTACTCAGAGCTCTGTGGTGACCTAAATGAGAAGGTAATCCAAAAAAGAAGGGATACAGTAGGAAACACAGGAGATTTGGGTTCAATCCCTGGGTCAGAAAAATCCTCTGAAGAAGGAAATGGCAACCCATTCCCGTTTTCTTGCCTGGAAAATCCCATGGACAGAGGTACAGTCCAGGGGGCCACAAAGAGTCAGACACAATTTAGCAAGCAAACCCCCACCATCAAGTATATGTATGGCTGTCATTTTGCTGTACAGCAGAAACTGACAGCAGTATAAAGCAACTATACTCCAATTTATAAAAAATAATTATTATTATTATAACTGCAAAATGGTGTTACTCCAGTTTTATCATTTTGTCTTTATCTGCTAGCATATAAAATGTCTCTATTAGAAGAAGCTTTACCTCATCTATGTTAGTTTATCCAGTGGTACTGTTCATATAGAAAAGTAAGAATTATCACTGGGTTCCTTCCATTGGTTTATCAATGGTTTATTTTCCTAAGAGCCACAAAAGATGAACAATTAAGTTCACTGTTTTGGGTATCATTATGAACTCATAGATTTAAAGATAATAAAAAGATGTGAAGCCACTGTAGCTCTTATCCTTACAGGTGCTCACCATGTCCCATTTTTGGCCATGGGAGCCTCTGAGCCTGATCACATCTACTGATTTGCCCAAGACTGACAGGTTTTCTGGGATACAGGTGTTGCAGTGTTAAAACTGACACAGCTGGTCACCCTAGAGCCTCTTCAAGTTGGCTCCTGAATCCTTTTGTCATGACTCTACTTAGTGGTTATTGATAGTTTCCTTGGGATACACAGGTATAAAAATATTATAATGTATATTTCATGTCCCAGATCTGGAATCAAAGATTTATCAAAGAAGCCCTGATTTCCTTTAGAAGTCAGCAGCATTTGAAGACCATGTTGGGGAAACCAGGTCTGCTCATATCTGAGACTTCGGAGTACACACAGTTAGGAAATGTTGAAATTAAAATACCACATAAATATTCATTTGCTTGATTCCACAATACACATAAAACAGTCTCAGATTAACATTATACATATATACAAAAATATATACATATGATGTGTACACTATTTTAAGATAAAATTAGAACATCTCATAAGTTCACTGATACTTCCACTTAAATAGGAACACAGAGTATTTATACTTAATCTTCTAAATTACATATGTAAATTATTTCTTCCACAGAGACTCCTGGCTCCAGAGACATCAGAGATAACAGAATTAGAATATGTATAATTATTCATTTGCTTTGCTGCATGATACAAACATTACCTGAACTCAAAACCGAAACTACAAATAAAAATATGATTGATGACAATTTAAAAAAACGGTTCCCCACATACTCTCCCCACGATGTCTTAGAGTTGAATTTTATTTCTTTGTCAAAACATACAGCCAGGGACTTCCTTGGAGGTCTAGTGGTTTGGAGTCTGCCTTCCAGCGTGGGGACAGCTGTTTGATCCCTGTTAGGAGAACTAAGATCCCACATGCTGCGGGGCAACTAGGCACCACAACTCCTGAGCCTGCTTACCTCAACTAGAAAGAAGCCTGTGCACCCCAAGGAGACATCTCACGTGCCACAAGACCCAATGCAGCCAAAAATAAATAAATATTTTTTAAAAGTAACATACAGCCATTACATACTACTTTATATCCCTCATTTAAGCCTCGTTCTTACTGTCATTGCTAGTTTTTACTTTGAAGTTTCTCTAGTCATTTGATTGTCTCAAGTATATCATCTATCAGAGTCCTAATAAAAGGTTATAGGAGCAAAAGTCCCTGGATTCTATGAGGACAGCAATCTCTATACATCAAAATCAGTTCAGCTGTTAAATCCATTATCTTTTGCTGCATAAGAAACCAGCCCAAAACACAGTGGTTTTAAACGATTTGTTCTTCCTCAAAACTCTGTGAGTCAGGAGTTTAGGCAGGGTTCATGTGCTTCATGTGGTATCCCCAGGTTACTCATTCTGCTACCCCCTGCTAACCACAAGGCTTCACTCCCCTGTCCCGTGCCTCAGCGCTTCTCTACCTTCATCTCCCCACCACCAGCACATGCTTTCTCACACCTTGATGGTCTCACAATGACTGTACTCTCAACGGAGAGTGGCTTTCCCAGAGCACAAACAAAAGCTGCTGCGCCCCTTGAATGCTAGCTCCCAAACTAGCCCAGCGTGACTCCCACCAGCAGCGGTTCTCCCGTTTTGCTATCCTGCCTACTCTCAGTGTTTTCAAAGTGTTTAGGGACACTGGCGTCTTATGCTGCTGCTGCTATCTTCCCTCTTCCTTCCTGGTATATTACTTGTTTGGTGGATAATTATTTATAAAGCCAGTTAACTAAATCATCATCACACAGAACAATGCAGATAAAATTATTTGACTTCGTTATCAATTGAAAACTAAAAAGAATCCTATAAATGTATATGGTGAAAAACACATACATGTAAAAAACATGAACATAAAGAGAAAAGGCTTTATGAATCCTTTCCTCCTCCTTCATATCAACATTTTCTCAAACTTTCTTACTTATATAATTTCGAAGTTAAAAAACTAAATTAAAAACCTTAAATTGGAAAGCTAATATATGTGACTTAAAAAGTAAAATGATAAAAAGTGAAAAAAATTAAAAGATAAAAAATTTATATGCACGTATGTGAATTATACCTCAATAAAGCTGTTGTATTTTTCAAAACATATGATTAAAAGTGTTAAAAAAAATAAGATTTGAAAGTTTAAAAACTCATTTTCTTATATAACGTTAAAGTTAAAAAAGTTTATATATTCTATGTAAAGGATAATAAGCTCTTAAATTTTTCTTTCTGAAAAACTCTGAGGCAGTTTATAAGCAAACGTTACTAAAAAGAGCTAAGATGGAGATGATTCTTGGGGTGATAATTAAATTCAACTCATGTTTTCATGTATATAGATGAAGTCAGAAGCTTCTGCTCAGAGAAAGAAAAAGCCTTCTGGAAAGAGTAAAGTGGGGATAAAAAGCAAAAAAAAAAAAAAAATTAAAGGTAAAAGTACTTTCTTCTAATTGAGGGTACAGCATAGTGATTTTATGTTCAAGGCAAAAACAAGTTCAGAGCCATTTCTTTCTTCTTCTTATATCACATGCACTTAAATGAATTTAAAGCTCAAAGAATAAAAGGATTAAACAGGAACATTAAAGTTTCTCCAAAATTTAAAATGGAAATGTCTAGACAAAGTAAACAGAATAAAAATGGTTAAAACATAAAATTCCAAAGAGCCCTTGGACTTCAAAGAAGTTTCAATTTCCATGATGAACATCCCTCTTATAGGTAAGACTCATCCTAAGGTAGGAGTCAATTTAGGAAAAATTAAATACTAGAAATAAAGATATCAAAATGTACCTGGCACATTTTTCTTTTCTTTCTCTCCCTTCTCCTCTTTCTTCCTTTATGATAAATTTACCAGATACTCAACTCAGTTGCTGCTATGCAGTAGTATAATATTTTTTACAATAAGACTATAGAAAATAACACTAATACATATAAAAAGTGTTTATTTTAAACACAAATAATCCTGACCTCACACTATCATAACCGTAAGAATAAAAGCACTCATAAAAGAAACTATCACAGTGTCACGGAATCACAGCATTTTAGAGCTGGAAGAGAATTCCCAGATCCAGTCCAAACTTTCACTGTATAAAGATACTAAACCACCAAGAACACCACAACAAATATAGTAATTATGTAAAGTGAAATGTGTATTACTAACCTTACTGTGGTAATCATTTTACAATATATACATCTACCAAATAATCACACTGTGCATCTTAAATGTACACGTTATGTCAATTATATCTCAAAGCTGCAAACAAAAAAATAATAGTTTGTTCGTGACCATGAAGCTAGAAGGATGAAGAATGTAGTCGGGTCTCATAACACCTAGTCCAGTGCTCTTCATCCATGCTTTATGAATCTAGATTTGATTTTAATTTTTCTACTACAAGCAAGTTTCTAAAAACCAGGAGTCATACTTTCTACTTTTTTACATATTCCATAGAATCAAAATCACAGAATACTAAATTCAGCGAGAGAAATTCTGTTTCAGTCTGAACATTGCTGCATATTGGCTATATGAACTTCAGCAAGTAACTTTCAGAAGCTAAGTTTTTATTCACTCATAAAGTGATGAGCTATGTAACTTCTGAACACAATTATTGACTTAGAATACTTGAAATTTTTCATAAAGCCCCACATAAATTTGAAAAAAAAAATTTTTATCATGAATTCCAAGTGAGGTAGCAAAAATGAGATTCTTAAAACTTACTGTCAAAAGACTGTACTAAACAAAGAGGGGAAATGAAGTGCATGATGCTGCATTTCGTAACCATTTAATATGGTACATAACACTATTCTACAGCTTCCCAAGTGGCATCAGTGGTAGAGAATCCATCTGCCACTGTAGGAGACATAAGAGACGCAGGTTTGATCCCTGCATCAGGAAGATCCCCTGGAGGAAGAAATGGCAACCAACACCAGTATTCTTGCCTGGAGAATCCCCTGGACAGAGGAGCCTGGCAGACTACAGTGCACTGGGTCGCAAAGGGTAAGACACGATGGAAGCAACTTAGCCCACACATGCATAGAACGCTATGCTAAAGCGAAAAATTCCTGAAACAAACCAGAGGAAATCTACAGATTACCTTCAAAAGACCAGGTCAGAATGACAGTTTCTCAACAACTAAACTGGAAGCCAGAACAGAACTGAATTATGTATGACACATATAAAAAGTTAACAAGGAAGGGAGGGAGGAAGGGAGGAAACAGAAAAATAACTTAAAAGGGACCAAAAGATTTGAAAAGACATTTCTCCAGAGAAGATACACAGTGACGAACAGGCACAATAAAAAATGCTCAGTATCACTAGTCACTTGGAAAATTTGTATCAAAACAACGATATACTACTTCATAAGTGGTAGGATGGCTATATTAAAAAGAAAAGAAGTATTGGCAGGAAAGGAAAAAATTGAAACCCTCATACATAGCTGATAGGAATGCAAAATGGTACGGCTTCCTTGGAAAACACTTTGGCGCTCCCAAAATGTTCTAATTGACATATAAGGCCCAGTGGTAGAGAATCCACCCGCCAGTGCAGGAGATGCAAGAGACACAGGTTCAATCCCTGGGTTGGGAGATCCCTTGGAGAAGGAAATGGCAACCTGCACTAGTACTCTTGCCTGGAAAATTCCATGGACAGACAAGCCTAGCAGGCTACAGACCATAGGGCTGCAAACAGTCAGACATAACTGAGCAACTGAGCACACATAATGCTGTTTAGGTATATGTATATGATTTGATACATCAAAATATTAAACATAGAGTTAGCATATGACCTAGCATATCTCAGATACACATCCAATTAAAAAAACTATACATACAAAAATTTATACACAAATGTTCCTAAGAATTCTTACTCATAATAGTCAATAAGAGGAAACAACCCAAATATCAACTGCTGCTGCTGCTGCTGCTAAGTCACTTCAGTCGTGTCCGACTCTTCTCGACCCCGTGGACTGCAGCCTACCAGGCTCCCCTGTCCATGGGATTTTCCAGGCAAGAGTACTGGAGTGCCATCGCCTTCTCTGAAATATCAACTGATAGGTAAGTAAAATAAATGGATAAACAAAAATGTGCCATACCCTTACAATGGATTATTATTTGGTCACAAAAAGGAAAGTACCGACACATCAATTCTTCAGCACTCAGCCTTCTTTATGGTCCAACTTTCACATCCATACGACTATTGCTCCCCTTGAAAGAGAAGCATGACAAACCTATACAGTGTTTTAGAAAGCAGAGACGTCACTTTGCCAACAAAGATCTGTATAGCCAAAGCTATGGTTTTCCCAATAGTCGTATGGATGTGAAAGTTGGACCATAAAGAAGGCTGGGTGCTGAAGAATTGATGCTTTCAAATTGTGGTACTGAAGAAGACCTGAGAGTCCCTTGGACTCCAAGGAGATCACACCAGTCAATCCTAAAGAAAATCTACCCTGAATTTTCATTGGAAGGACTGATGCTGAAGCTGAAGCTCCAAGACTTTGGCCACATGATGCAAAGAGCCAACTCATTGGAAAAGACCTGGATGCTGGGAAAAACTGAGGGCAAGAGAAGAAGGGGACGACTGAGGATGAGATGGTTGGGTGGCATCACTGATTTGATGGATGTGAGTTTTTGAGCAAACTCCAGGAGATAGTGAAGAACAGGGAAGCCTGGCGTGCTGCAGTCCATGGATTTAAAAGAATCAACAGGACTTAGTGACTGAACAGCAACCATCTATTATAGGAATTATATGACTAGGTTATTTACATTTGACCACAGAAAACTGTAAGGATAAAAGTTAGGTTTCTTTTTGTTCTCTATCAAGAGAAATAATTTTAAATTATAAAAAGTTAGTAAAATTATTATACACTATAGTAATAAGAACTGTACAAAAAAGATCTTCACGACTCAGATAATCACGATGGTGTGATCACTGACCTAGAGCCAGACATCCTGGAATGTGAAGTCAAGTGGGCCTTAGAAAGCATCACTACGAACAAAGCTAGTGGAGGTGATGGAATTCCAGTTGAGCTATTCCAAATCCTGAAAGATGATGCTGTGAAAGTGCTGCACTCAATATGCCAGCAAATTTGGAAAACTCAGCAGTGGCCACAGGACTGGAAAAGATCAGTTTTCA
>NW_011494734.1:2924877-2941724 GCF_000754665.1 Bison bison bison
GCCAAAGAATGCTCAAACGACCGCACAACTGCACTCATCTCACATGCTAGTAAAGTAATGCTCAAAATTCTCCAAGCCAGGCTTCAGCAATACGTGAACCATGAACTTCCTGATGTTCAAGCTGGTTTTAGAAAAGGCAGAAGAACCAGAGATCAAATTGCCAATATCTATTGGATCATGGAAAAAGCAAGAGAGTTCCAGAAAAACATCTATTTCTGCTTTATTGACTATGCCAAAGCCTTTGACTGTGTGGACCACAATAAACTGTGGACAATTCTGAAAGAGATGGGAATACCAGACCACCTGACCTGCCTCTTGAGAAATCTGTATGCAGGTCAGGAAGCAACAGTTAGAACTGGACATGGAACAACAGACTGGTTCCAAATAGGAAAAGGAGTACATCAAGGCTGTATATTGTCACCCTGTTTATTTAACTTCTATGCAGAGTATATCATGAGAAACGCTGGACTGGAAGAAACACAAGCTGGAATCAAGATTGCCGGGAGAAATATCAATAACCTCAGATATGCAAGATGACACCACCCTTATGGCAGAAAGTGAAGAGGAACTAAAAAGCCTCTTGATGAAAGTGAAAGAGGAGAGTGAAAAAGTTGGCTTAAAGCTCAACATTCAGAAAACGAAGATCATGGCATCTGGTCCCATCACTTCATGGGAAATAGATGGGGAAACAGTGAGAGACTTTATTTTTTTGGGGCTCCAAAATCACTGCAGATGGTGACTGCAGCCATGAAATTAAAAGATACTTACTCCTTGGAAGGAAAGTTATGACCAACCTAGATAGCATATTCAAAAGCAGAGACATTACTTTGCCAACAAAGGTCCATCTAGTCAAGGCTATGGTTTTTCCTGTGGTCATGTATGGATGTGAGAGTTGGACTGTGAAGAAGGCTGAGCACCGAAGAATTGATGCTTTTGAACTGTGGAGTTGGAGAAGACTCTTGAGAGTCCCTTGGACTGCAAGGAGATCCAACCAGTCCATTCTGAAGGAGATCAGCCCTGGGATTTCTCTGGAAGGAATGATGCTAAAGCTCAAACTCCAGTACTTTGGCCACCTCATGCAAAGAGTCGACTCATTGGCAAAGACTCTGATGCTGGGAGGGATTGGGGGCAGGAGGAGAAGGGGATGACAGAGGATGAGATGGCTGGATGGCATCACCGACTCAATGGACGTTAGTCTGAGTGAACTCCGGGAGTTGGTGATGGACAGGGAGGCCTGGCGTGCTGCGATTCATGGGGTCGAAAAGAGTCAGACACGACTGAGTGACTGAACTGAACTGATAGTAGTAAGAGTGAAAATAATTCACTTGAATAGTAGTTTTGATTTTTACTTTTTAAACTGAACATCTTCTTTTAAAGCACTTGAATATTTTCTTTTTCTCTCATATTCTCTTACTTCCTCAGAATTCATTCTCTTGAAATCTATACCCTTATAAAGACAAAATGAACTAAAATTACAAAGAAATGACAAATGAGGACCTACCTGAAGTCTTGCTAGTTGAGCAGTACGGGCTACTATTTTATTGTACGGCTCAATAATTTTTGCTTTCATCCTAAAGGAAAAACAAAAAGAGGAGAGATAAAATCATCTTCAAAATATCAATGGATAAAAATCTTTCCATTTCACTTATTTACAAAATGAACAACAGTACCTATCAACGGCTCCCTGTAAAGCCCCAATTCTTGTCTGCATCATCTGAAGGACACCTAGGAAAACATAACAGCTTACATTACTTTAGAAATTTACAAGGGTTTCAAGTTGGGTAAAAAGTTAAAAGGAAAAAACTGAAAAATGTTTCCATTTTTTTCTGCTATGATCATAATCAAACTGTATCTTTTACCTAGACTATTCAAAAACCTCTAACTAGTTTTCCTCTACTCCAAATCTTACTTCACCAACGAAGTCTTACAAGGAATAGGGTGTACACGTGCTAAGTCACTTCAGTCGTGTCCAGCTCTTTACAATCCTATGGACTGTAGCCCACAGGGCTCTTCTGAACATGGGATTTCTCCAGGCAAGAATACTGGAGTGGGTTGCCATGCCCTCCTCCAAGGGATTTTCCCAACCCAGTGATGGAACCCAAGTCTCTGTGTCTCCTGCATTGGCAGACAGGTTCCTTCCCACTAGCCACCACAAGGAAGGGGGAGTGACTGCTTAATGGTTACAAGGTTTCCATTTGGAGTGATGAAAAAAATCTGGAACTGGATAGTGATGCTTATTAATGGCACTGAATTAGCATTAATATGATTAAAGGGGTAAATTCCATGTTAATGTGTGAAAAGTGAAAATGAAAGTCGCTCAGTCACATCAAACTCTTTGTGACCCAATGGACTGTAGCCTGCCAGGCTCCTCTGTTTGTGGGGATCCTCCAGGCAAGAATACTGGAGTAGATATCCGTTTCCTTCTGACCAGTGGATCTTCCCAACCCAGGGATCAAAGCCAGGTCTTCCGCATTTCAGGCAATTCTTTACCAGCTGAGCCACCAGGGAAGCCCAAGAATACTGGATTGGGTAGCCTATCCCTTCTCCAGGAGCTCTTCCTGACCTAGGAATTGAATGGTGGTCTCCTGCATTGCAGGCAGATTCTTTACAAGCTGAGCTACCAGGGAAACCCGTTATTAATACGCATTGTACTATAATCACACACACACACAAAAGCCTGCATGATCTTTAGAAGTATAAATTATATTTAACACTTATTTGCTAAAATCTATCCACAGTCTCCCTTTCATTCCTAGGTTAAAACTGAAGTCCACAGCTTGATCTCCAAGGCCCTGAACAATTTGGGTGACGTACTCCGCTCCTGGTATATTCTCTCTAACCACCAGTGATAGATAAATAATAGATACAGAGAGCAAGTATATTATTGCCTTTACTCTCTATTTATATAACATGATGAAGAACCGTTTATAAAATTGTAAAACTATTTTTAGGAAGACAGATCTTAAATTTGACTATATGCCTAAAAATGGGTTTTCTAGTATTACAGATCCAATTATTTTGAACTCCATTCTTTAAAACTCAGTTTCTATAGTCAACTGACATCACTGTAGTTTTAAAACACAGCATTCTATAAATAAATTCAAGTATAGAATGTTGTCACATATTAGATGAGGTAATTTTAAGGTTAATTAACATTCCTGCTGCTGCTGCTAAGTTGCTTCAGTCGTGTCCGATTCTGTGCGACCCCATAGATGGCAGCCCACCAGGCTCCCCCATCCCCGGGATTCTCCAGGCAAGAACACCGGAGTGGGTTGCCATTTCCTTCTCCAATGCACAAAAGTGAAAAGTGAAAGTGAAGTCGCTCAGTCGTGTCCGACTCAGCGACCCCATGGACTAAAGCCTGCCACAAATATGTTTTAATTTGGCTCAGTTCAATAGAATCCTTTCTGGACCCAGAGATTATGCTTTTCTGCTGGCTTTATGGTTCACTGACCTGAAATCTCCAAGAATGCACTGGTCTTCCTTGTTATCATCCCTTCCTTACATGTTTTTCTCTCCACAACCCACTCATGAGAGCTTTCACACATATTCCACTAAAACAGACCTTGTCAAGGTCACCAGAAATCTCCAAGGTGCCAATTTCTATTATCAGTTCTGTCTTGATCCTGTTCAAACTCTCAAAAATTCACTTCACGTTGAACCACTCCCTTCCTAAAACATGTTTTACTCTAGCCTTCCAAATCATTACACCCCCTGGGTTCCTTCCGATCACAGTAGTTGCTCCTACTCCTTCTCCATTAGATCTCTACATGCTGGAGTACTCCCAGAGATGATCCTCAGTTATCTTCACCTCTCCATCCAGAGTCTCTCTTAGTATTTAAAACATGGGGTCTGAATGAAATCTCGATCTATTCAATAAAATACTGATTTGAGATATACACATATGCACCTGTATCTATATTTTCTTTATATCTGCCTAACTATACACACACATACACACACACAAGTCTTTAGTTCAGAACTTTCTTATGACAAGTTTAAGACACCCAAGATAAGATCTGCCCCAAAGTCATGATCCTCTCCAGTCTAACTCATCTCAGTTACTTACACCATCAACTATCCAATTTTTCAGACTAAAATTTCAGGAATCACTTTTTTTCCCTCAGACCTTTAATTTCCCATCAACAAATCCTATCTACTCTATTCCCATCTTATACCATCCACTTCTCTCTCTTTACATCCACCACTCTAATTCAAGGCACCATCAACTTCTATTACTCTAACTTTTAAATGGGAACCCCAGATCCTACTCTTGCCTTCCTATAGAACCACCAGAGAAAACATTTTAGAGCATTAATCACATAATATCTCTAATTAAAATCCTCCAATGGCTTACCACTGCATTTAGAATGAAAATCAAAATTCCTTTCCAAGAACCTCATCTACAATTCTTTTCTTCATTCACTAAACTCTTAATCATACTAGACTTTCTTCCCTTCAAACATGCCACACTAATTCCATTTATTGGTCCCTCAGCTTACCATACTCTTCTCCCCAGAGAGTCATGTGGTAGCTCTTTATCATCACTCAGATCTCAGCTCAAATGTCATCTTCTCAGAGATATCCCTGCTCATCCTAGCTAGTAAGGGACTCCCCTTCTATCTCGTCATCTATTTTCTTTTAGAACTTACAAATACCTGAAGTTTCCTACTAACGTATTTTTTGGGTCTAATTTCCTACCTAGAACATAAATATCACCTGAACAGTGACTGTGGCTTTTGTTCACAGGTGCCTGGTATCTAACAATTTCTCAATTAATGAGTGAGCAAATAAATTAATAAATTAAGCAATCTCTTTTTAATTAAATAGGCTTAAGTGAGATTCCTGGGTGGCTCAGTTGTAAAGAATCCTCCTGCCAATGCAGGAGATGTGGGTTCAGTCCCTGGGTTCAAAAGATTCCAAGGAGGAGAAAATGGCAACCTGCTCCAGCATTCTTGCTGGGAAAATCCCATGGACAGAGAAGCCTGGCGGGCTACAGCCCGAGGGGTCACAAGAGTTGGACACAACTAAGCGACTGACAGGCACACACACATGCACAATTAAACACACCTCCATAAAAACAGGGATTTTTTATAATGTTACAAGTGCCTGGAATCTAGCAAATTCTCGATTAAAATTTAAATGAATAAATGAACAGGACAGAGACAGTAATTCATTTTAAGAGATAAAGCACAGTAGATTTTACCGAATGTTTTCTTTTTTAATTAATTGTATTGGAGTGTAGTTGCTCAACCACGTTGTTAGTTTCTACAAAAATATAAATTTTAATAAAATAGGCTAAATGAATACACCTCCAAATGAATTATATAGCACAAAATTTTAAATATATAGGAGAAAAAGCAGATGAAGTAAAAAGCTGGGAAACTACTCATTTTCAAATACCTAACACAAATCTTAAAATTTTTAATATGCTTAGAAATACACATCATGTTAAAATACTGATTCATACCTTGACTTCTTATGTTCAAATAATCTGCAGAATACTTTTAGATTACCATAGGAATTTACAGAAGTCAGCCTTTGTACTGTATACTCTGATCCAATGGATAATCATTCTAACTCAGTCAAATAGCGTATTTTAAATGTTGTAATCACTGAAAAGCAAGCATTCAGGGGAAAATCAGCACACTACGGAACTTAACACACATAGGGAATTACCTGGCGGTCCAGTGGTTAATGTGGAGCTCTATACCAAAGTCACTGGTATAAAGCCTTTGACCAAGGTCACAAATGTGGAGCCTTGTACCAAGGTCATCTCCGGAACTGACCAAGCCCCACAGCAATTGTTGCCATGAGCCTCCACCCATCTAAACCAGCCAGCTCCAGTTCCCTGACCCCATATTAGATTAAAAAAAAATACCCACCCTGTGCTGTGCTCAGTCACGTCCGACTCTTTGAGAACCTCCCTATAGCACCCTAAACAATCACCTAATGGCACCCAGCAAGAACTCGGTCTTGAGGCTATAAAATTGGCCACTAACACACAAAAGCCATCGGCTCACCCTTGAGCTGGCCTGCTGTTCTAAGTGTCTCCCGCTGTAATAAACTCTATTCTCTCATTCTGCCTCATGTCTAAAAATTATCTTCCAATCCATGCACAGACCGTGACAATTAGAATTCAGTACTTTCACTGCCATAGCCCAGGGTTCAATCCCTGGTTGGGGAACTAAGATCGCACAAGCTGCATGATGCAGCCAATTAAAAAAAATAAAAAGAACTAAGCATATATACAAAACCACAGTAAGAAGTATTTTTGTTGTGATGATTTATCTACACATATTTAAACTCAAAATCAACATACTACCATGACATCCCTATAGGTTTTATAAAGGAAAAAAATCATTTATCATTTGTTTACAAAAATTACCATTAAAAACCAGGTAGTGTTTCTTGCTTCCAGAAACTTATAAAATACTATGAGATTAAAAAAATTAACTTCCAACAGTAAGTCAGTACCTAGAGCCTCTTAATTTTCCCATAGTCTAGTATCTATCCTAAATATTCAAGAAACAGACAAACTATTATTTTTAAAATACTATGTTCTTCATCAGGATGCATTAGAAACAGTGTACATGCTGAGAATAATACCTTTGAGTATGTGTAAGAAATACTGGGGAAGCATTAAAGAATATTGCCTCACAAAAGGCAATATCCTTCTCCCTCAAGAATTCAACCAACAAAGGGAAAAATCATTTAGCTTTCTTTTGATGTGCAGTGATTAATAATGTAATCACAAGTGGTGACAGAAAACACAGTATTAGCATTTCATATATATGAGATATAATTTAACAGAATGAAAAATTCATAAAAGTAGTCAAACAAAAATAGAAGAATTCACAATAAAAATCCAATGCATTATTCTACTATACTTTCAGTTTTGAAAAGCATTTCAAAGAAGTCAAACATAATGAAAGAATTGAAGCCTATTTCCATTACTTTGGTGGAGCTGACTTTGTTTGGGGTTTGCGGGGTATGGCGGGGGACAGTGGTTTCAGCCCCACAATGTGACTTGCTGAATCTTAGTTCCCTGACCAGGGATTGAACCTGCACCCTCAGCAGTGAAACTGCAGAGTCCTAACCTCTAACCACTAGAATTCTCTGCTTATTTTCATTAACTCAGTTATAAAAGCACTAAATATGCACTAGGAATTGTTCTAAACATTTTGTTTACTCAAATTAGCACCATATTAGTACATATTAACACTCCTTTATGGATAAAACAGGCACAGAAAGTAACTTGTCCAAACTCACACATCTAGTAGGAAGCTAAGCAATGATTTAAATCTAGAGAATTTAGCTCAAAGGTCAGAGAACCTGCTTGCCAATGCAGGAGACATAGGAGATGTGGGTTTGATCCCTAGGTTGGGAAAAGCCCCTGGAGGAGGGCATGGCAACCCACTCTAGTATTCCTGCCTGGAGAATCCTATGGACAGAGCAGCCTTACACGCTACAGTCCACAGGGTCACAAAAAGTCAGACACACATGCTAATAAAACCGCAAAGCTTTACTGAAGTTTTGTTGGAACACAGCCACACACATTCATTTACATATCACTCAGTTGGTTTCACTCTGTAACAGCAGAATTTAATAACTGTAACAGAGCTAATATGGCCTGCAAAGTCTTAAATTATTTACTTTCCAATCCTTCACAAGAAAATTTACCAAGCCCTAGGCAAGCTCTATATAAAGTATAACAGTTGATGGAAACATACCTTCCAAAGACTCAATTCCAGTTGCTTGTGCCAATAAATCTTCATGTCTTGCAACGACCTGAAAATCAAGAATGAATAATCAGCATTACAAATATTAGGTATTTTAATTTGTAACCACAATGTAGAACTGAAGGTCTCTCTCTATATGGAGAAAAAAATACAAGTAAGAAAGGTGTGTTTGAGATGTCTGACTGGCAGGAACATAAACATGCTTAAAGCTCGACATGGTGCCAAGGAAGTCTTTTCATTAGCCCCATGTTTTCCTAGTACGATGTGCAGAAGGAAGATGTGCCAAAACTGAACAACAAAAACCTGCTAATTCTCACCACACTAATTAATACATGTTTTCCTTTTAAAGAGTGTTTTCAAACAGCAGGTTCTTTTAGCTCTCAAACTTAATCAGCATCATCACAACCACATTCTAATTTGCAAAGATAAAGCAGAATCAGCACCTCCCTGAACATCTCTCTGTTTCCAGCTTCCCCATGTCACAGCAAATCCTCTTTCCTATGGAAGACTGATATTTTTAAGAATATTAGGGCAGTGTGAAATGTTATACCAAAAAAAAAAAGGTTAGGAATTAAAGGCTACATGCAAGACAATCCTAGAAACATCAAGAAATCAAGCAAATCTTTAGAATAATCCAGGAATCCTTTATTACAATGAATTAGAAGCTTCATGTCTAATCTGTAAACTGAAGCTCCTCATGAGCGAAGATTCATTGACTGGAACCCTAAATCCTCCACTCTGTCCAATACCAGATGTCACTGTCATTCTAGCAATTTCCTCTATCACATAACTGTTACTTTTGGTCTCCTATGTCTTATCCGGAAGACTTCTCAATTTTCCCCAGTCCACTGACATAGTGATTAATGCATCCATCCTAACACAATGATTTTCTCCTAATCCTCTTTCTTTGTGCCTTGTGATGCTGCGGAAAGTTTGAAAAACCTAAAACTACACTGTTATAGTCTCCCCTGCAATCAACTGGATGGATTTCCAAGAGATTTAGAAGACAGAAGAGGAAAGCTGTTTTCCCATTACTGTTTCAGCTAGTAAGCCAGATCCTGAGACCTGAGGCTTTAGAGACAGCTAGCCAAGATAGCCCTATTCATCATTCCAGAGTTCAGTTACCAGAGTTCAAGCACCCAGAAGGTGAACTTCAGCAGGGACATGGGAGTTAACAGCAGGTGCTTGCAGGCCTCTGGGCTGCATCCACAGTAGATCCTTCCACCCTATTAGCTGTCCATCCAATCCTCTGTATTAAGTATTTTCCTGCTTTAAATACCTAGAGTGGTTTCTGTTTCCTGTACTAAAGTCCTGACTGATACATATCTCTGTACGTCTTTTGTAATTTAAATCATCTCACTGATATTTTAAGTTATTTTGATTATATTTTATGAGTTCAGTCAGCATTATCCCAATTTTGCTTCTGCAGAAAAATAATTATAGCAGGTTCAGATCTCATACCAGGACTGAGACTTTTCTCAATCCCACATCCAAAACTACTGTTAAGTATAACTTGCCCTCTCTGGGAGATGTTAAATAGTTTTTACTGATTCCTTCAGAGAAGTTACTACATGCAAAGGATAAGGAAAATGCCAACCACAAAAAGGCAGAAAGAATTTCAGGTGGCTTCTGCAAAAAGCTACCCCAAGAAACACAGGCAGAATTAAAAGCGTTTTCCCCTGCCCCCATAAACAATGTGTACTACTCTGTTTATAACAGGCATCACTTGCCTGTCATTATTTCTGTCTGTGTCTGCCACTGGTCTGTGAATGCTTAGAGAGCCAGGGAATATGTTCATTTTTCTATTCCCACAGACTACAGCAAACCAGACTATTAAAACTGACTATAAATGTTTCCCAATAAATAACTGATCTCTAACTATATAATCTGAATTTTACAGTTAAATCAACCTTAGATGTCATCCCAGTCCTAAACAAGTAGCTGTTTTAATTGATAAAGCAAGACACAAAAAAGTTTAAGGGAACATGTCTCATTTTATACCAGATCTAGGTTTCCTGGTAAATGCTCATTTATTCATGCAACTGTTCATTAATTTAAATGTTTAAGTGCCTACTCAGAAAAAAAAGGCAAGACTCAAAGGTATTATATAATATGAAAGGTAACAGCACAACTGAGACTTGGACCTATCTCATAATTCCCCTTTTGTGTCCTATCCACCACAAATTTATCAACTATCTGCAATTTCATCAAATGTTACATTTTGTGTTCATGAAGTATGAACTCCTGATGGGAACAGTTTTCCTTATTCACACTATTCTGCTTCCAAAATTCCATTTTCTATTATCTTTATCAAATGTTAGTCACTCAGCTGTGTCTGACTCTTTGCAACCCCAAGAACTGAGAGTCAGGCTCCTCTATCCATTGAATTCTCCAGGCAAAAACACTGGAATGGGCTGCATTTCCTTCTCCAGGGGATCTTCCTGACCCAGGGATCGAACCTGAGTCTCCTGCATTGCAGGTGGATTCTTTACCGTCTGAGCCACCAGGAAACACTTAAGACATCCTATTTTTTGCTAACCTATATTCCCTCCATATCAGATGAGATGATGAAAACAAAGTATGAATAAAAGGTTTTGGAGAGATGGGACATCCATTTTTCAACTGACAAAAAGTAGCTTCCAGTAAACTTTTTAAAAATGCATTTGGAGGGACTTTCCTGGTGGTCCAGGGGTTAAGACTCCATGTTTCCCAGGTGGGGCACGTGAGTTCAATCCATGGTTGGGGAACTAAGATCCCATATGCTGTGTGGTGCAGCCAAAAATGTAAAAATATATATATACTTGGGAAAATATACATTTGTTCATATAAATATGCATTTAGATTAAATAATAAAAGGATTATAAAATGATATATAATTACTCTGGGATAAATTATATGCTCCAGAAGATTGGAATTACCTGTAAGTGTAGTTCTTTATCCAACTGACTGATTCCTTGGGCAAGTTTTGCTAGTTGTTCAGCAATTACAGCTTGATGAATAGATTGAGAAGTATAAGTCTTTACATCGAAGTCTTCATTTAAAAAATCACTATAACACTCTGGGGAAAATATAAGAAAAATTATTAATCACATTGCACCAAACCACAGATGGAACAACAGACTGGTCTAAAATTGGGAAAGGAATTCATCAAGGTTGTATACTGTCACCCTGCTTGCTTAACATATGCAGAGTGCACCATGGAAAATGCAGGGCTGGATGAATCACAAGTTGGAATCAAGACTACTGGGAGAAATATCAACAACCTCCGATATACAGATGATACCACTCTAATGGTAGAAAGTGAAGAGGAACTAAAGAGCTTCTGGATAAGAATGAAAGAAGAGAGTGAAAAAGTTGGCTTAAAAACCCAACATTCAACCGAAGATCATTGCATCTGGTCCCATCACTTCATGGCAAATGGATGGGGAAAAAATGGCAACAGTGGCAGATTTTATTTTCTTGGGCTCCAAAATCACTGCAGATGGTGACTGCAGCCATGAAATTAAAAGATGCTTGCTCCTTGGAAGAAAAGCTATGACAAACCTATACAGTGTATTAAAAAGCAAAGACATAACTTTGCTGACAAAGGTCCACACAGCCAAAGCTATGGTTTTTCCTGTAGTCATGTACAAAAATAAGAGTTAGACCATAAAGAAGGCTGTGTGCCAAAGAACTGATACTTGCAATCTGTGATGCTGGAGAAAACTCTTGAGAGTCCCTTGGACAGCAAAGAGATCAAACCAGTCAATCCTAAAGGAAATCAACCCTGAATATTCATTGGAAGGACTGATGCTGAAGCTCCAATACTTTGGCCACCTGATGGGAAGAGTCCATTCATTGGAAAAGACCCTGATACTAGGAAAGACTGAGGACCGGAGGAGAAGAGGATGACAGAGGATGAGATGTTGGATGGCATCACCGACTCAATGAACATGAGTTTGAGCAAACTCTGGGAGACAGTTAAGGACCAGGAAATTTGGTGTGCTGCAGTTCACGAGGTCACAAAAAGTGAGACACGACTTAGCAACTGAAAAACAACAAAACCACAGAAATTAAATGACAGAACAATTATAACCACAGTTAACATATTTTGAGATTTTTCTGTACACCAAAAACTAATGAAAAGGCTTTCTGTTGTGAAGAAGAAGGAATACGTGGTGGCAACAGCAGAAGAGTGGCAATATTTACTAAGAATATTCCTACACATCACGTACTGACCTAAGCACTTTATACATACTAACTCATTCAATATGCACACAGACCTGTTGGAACTCATACTAATTTATTCTATATGCACACAACCCTGTTGGAAATATCATTCTCCCCATTTTACGGGTGAAGAGACGGGCAGAGACAAGGCATGAAACTTTGACCATCTCATTGTTTGAACCCAAGGCAGTCTAGCTCCAGAGCCCACCTCTGGACCACTATGCATACTCCTAAAAGCTAGTTTTTAGGAGCACCAAAGAATCGATGCCTTCAAACTGTGATGCTGGAAAAGACTCTTGAGAATCCCTTGGACAGCAAGGAGATCAAATCAGTCAATCCTAAAGGAAATCAACCCTGACTATTCATTGGAAGGCTTGATGCTGAAGCTCCAATACTTTGACCACCTGATGGAAAGAGCCAATTCATTGGAAAAGACCCTGATACTAGGAAAGATTGAGGGCAGGAGGAGAAGAGGGCAGCAGAGGATATAATTGGAGAGTACCACTGACTCAAAGGACATGAGTTTGAGCAAACTGTGAAAACAGTGAAAGACAGGGAAGCCTGGCATACTGCAGCCCATGGGGTCACAGAGAGTTGGACACGATTAGCAAACAACAAAAAAGCTAGTTTTATCAGTAAGTTAAAAGAAAATACTGAGAAAAGATTGAAAAAAAAATACTAGCAACAGTTTTCAACACAAGAAAACAAGGTCAACAACAATTAGAAAATTGACTGGATCTGAAAATTATGGTCTCCAGTATCTCCAGATCAATGCACAAATACTGTTACAATAAAGTGAATCTGAAATTTTAAAAGAACTAGGCACATACAAACTTACAGGTATTATTGCAATTTTGGATTTATGAGTGAAATGAGTAAAAGGAAGCAGAAACCATGTTGAATGCAGGCCCTTACGAGAAAGAAAACAGGAGTAAATATAGCTGTTAAGATAACTTTCTGTACAGAAATCCACAAATATGTGAAAGGAAAATGGAATTATGAATTAAAAATAGATATACAGAAGTGAAGTCAATGTAGGTAAAAAGGATTATCTCCTAGCCATATGGTAGATAGAGGTAAGACTGCCTTGACAAGAGATTATAAAACAAGCTATAATGTACTTTTACAAAAACTTCAATTGTCTACATTCACTATAATATATGCTCAAGGGCAAAGTCTTTGCTTTCTGTACTACCACACCCACAGAGCATGAACAATGCCTGACACACAGCAGGTGTTCAATACTGGCTGAATGAATTAATCTATACATCAGCTACAAGTATCATTCTGCTAAAAGCAGAGATTCATTCTTGACTACTCTCGAAGTGAAGTGAAGTGAAAGAAGGAAACTGCTACTTTGGCCTTAATCCTGAGAACCCCATTTCCTTACAGTCTGCCAAGCAATTCTCAGAATCAAGGATCCCGCCAGGCAGACAAGTGGAGGTTATTCCAAAAGCGAAGGTTTAGAGGCAGCAAATAAAAAGGTATATTCTGAGGAATAAGGATAATACTGACTTCAGTATGTCTAGATCACAATGGATATTGACAGAAAGGGTAAAGGATGGCAGGATTTGAGGTTCCAAAGGAAGGCTGGGGTGCAGTTTGAAAAGAGGCTGGTAAAACAAGCAAAATGTTCAGACTATACCCCATTTAAGGTTTTACAGCCAAGAAAGAGTGCTGTGAGCCTTGTGTTGTAGAACAGTTTCTGGCAGCAGGATGGAGGATGACTGAAAAGGGATTAGCCACGCAGTGGTGTACTGGGGCTGGCTCAGACTGACTCCTCAGAGCCAACTGTTAAACTTTCAGGAATTGTGTGAGCCAGCTGACATCTCATGTAGCTATCTTCAAACTGACCACGCTAAGGGTATTTATACCATGAAAATTCACATGTAATACAAAAGCGGGGATTTTGCTCTTTTCCCAGAAAGCTGCTTTACCAGCATACTCACTGAATAGAGCCACAGGAGTGAGTACGGTGCTATGTTAACAGCCCAAGTGACAGGATGGAGACCAAACATAGTGGCAGTAAGAATGTCAAGGAAGTGACAAATATTCAGACACTACAATGTACAAGACTTAAGACACAGGCTGGAAATGGGTGATTAGGTAGACCAAGAATTAAAAGATGATTTCCAAGTTTCTTGACTAACAGACATGTAATCTTTGTATAAACATGAACATGAATGTACCGCTGCCTCCACAGAACTCATAACCTATAGGAGAACAAACACACACCTAACTTACCACATACAAGTAAGGATAACAGAGACGACTAGAGCAAAGGGTTAGAGGAGAAGGGTGAAAAAAATTGATTTCACTTTTTCACGTGCAGAATCTATACTATCTGTTCATACACGGGCCTTTCTAATAACTTATTTTGTATTGTGGTACAGCCAATTAACAATGTTGTGAGTTTCAGGTGAATAGCAAAGGGACTCAGCCACACAAATATATGCATCCAGTCTCCCCCAAACCCCCTTGCCATCCAGGCTACCACATAACATTGAGTAGAGTTCCATATGCTATACAATAAGTCCTTGTTGGTTACCCATTTTAAATATAGCAGTGTGTACCACGTGCAGATTTTTTATATGTAGAATTAGTAGTGCTTGTTCACTATCAAGATAGAAATGTCCAGTAGACAGTGGTTCTATAGCTCAGAAGAGAGGTAAGGACCATATATGAGTATATTTGTGTACAAAGATATTAATAGTCAAACAATGAAAAAAAGACCAGATGATTTAGGAAGCCACTTTAGAATGCACAAAAAAATGGGGACAACAATTCAGAAGCAGGGACACACCAAAATTTGGGGGTAAAGATAAAAAATGAAAGCAAAGAAATTAAATGTTCAGAGAGAAAGAAAAACAGGACAGAATGGCAAAAACCAAAACGGACAGTTTAAAGAAAGTAAATGGCCAGTGGTGTCAAATATCGGAGAAGGCAATGGCACCCCACTCCAGGACTCTTGCCTGGAAAATCCCATGGACGGAGGAGCCTGGAAGGCTGCAGTCCATGAGGTTGCTGAGGGTCGGACATGACTGAGCGACTTCACTTTCACTTTTCACTTTCATGCATTGGAGAAGGAAATGGCAACCCACTCCAGTGTTCTTGCCTGGAGAATCCCAGGGATGGGGGAGCCTGGTGGGCTGCCATCTATGGGGTCGCACAGAGTCGGACACGACTTAAGTGACTTAGCAGTAGCAGTGTCAAATATGTTACAAAGATCAAACATAGTGAAGGCTGGATACTAATCACTGGTTTTTAAATCAGAGGAGAGAATATCCCTAATGCTTCTCTTTTATAGTTTTCTCATTCTTACAGCCATCACATCAGAAACATCTCACAAAATTTCAAACTATGCCATCTTCTCACCAACCCTATCAATCCTAATCTCCATCACTGGCAGATCCCTGACACAGTGAATCACTGTTATTGATGGGAATATTTACTTCCTTAGGAATGTTGTGGGGGCAAGAGTGGAGTGAATCACTGAACTGGCACACAATGAAGACAACAATATATACAGAAAGCTGAAAAAGAGCACTTAAAGAATAAGGAAATTTAAAAACAAAACAAACTAAAACCATGCAACTCGCAAGCCACATGAAGAAAAGTACTTCAAAAGTCAAAACCTTTCACAAGATCAAGTAAGATAAGGACCAAAACAGTGTCCATTTGATTTATCCCCGAAGCAAAGCGATCTCAATGGCACAGAATGAGAGTAACTGGTCCTGGAGGAGGCAGGAAGAAAATCCAGAACACCAAGAGGAGCGACTGTCTTTAGGAAGCAGTACACTTCTTTCGTAATTAAAAATATCATGTAAAAGAAGAAAGGATAGCAACAGGTTGAGGCTAGTTCACAGATTTAATGGCAAGAAATCGAGGAAGTTCATATCAGATTCTTCCAAGGAACCTGAAAACCATTTGTTGAGCTCAAAGGGAGTGGCTTGAAAAAAGTAAAAAAGATTTAAGTAATTACTGTTGAAGATGAGAAAGAGAACCAAATAGGAAAATACAGAAAGCAGCACTGAGGCTTATGTACCCTCCAAAAACTGATTACAGTTCCTGGAGTGAAACCTACTGAAATCAATACCCATGTGTGGCATGTACTACCTTCGTACAGTTCACCTGGAGAAGTTCTATTTATACTTCAAAACCAACTCCAACTAGTCTTTTTTGACATTTCCTAGCCACCAACAGTTATCATCCACTTTTCTATTCATGTTTTACTTCATATATAATTCTACTGCTACCATTATAATGCTATATTACAGTGTCTAACTTTATAATTTTACAGGACTATTTCCCCTACCAAAATCGTAAGCTACTTAAGAGTGGAAATTGTATGTGTAACAGGAGTCAAGACTTTGTAAAACTGAATTTAAATTAAGATATAAAGATGCATTAGCCAGAGATCCTACAGAACAGGATCTAGTTCAGAAAAGGACATCATTAGTAAATCTTGGCAAAAGTATGTAAATTATAATCAGAAGGCAAGAAACTAAGGGCAATAATAAAGCATACAACACAGAAAACAAACAGCAATTTAGAACTTTATTTCATTTATAACTTATTTTGTTCTACAAATGTGTACATATGCTTCTTAGTGTGATGTTCAGTTTTTAAAAACACTCTGCACCTACCATAGCTAACTCTGCAGAATATAAAAAGGAATTTTACAATGCAGTAAAGGCTAAGCACACAAATTATTTTTATACAAGGTTGAACATGATGTTGATTTGGGAAGGAAATTAAGAACAGATGAGAAGGGTCTTTAGAAATTTGAACTTTTCTGAAAGAAAATAGATTTGGAGTACGTTAACGTCACGAAAAGAAGTACGTCAAGACTGTGTACTATCACCCTGCTTATTTAACTTATATGCAGAGTACATC
>NW_011494734.1:2942150-2951362 GCF_000754665.1 Bison bison bison
TCTTGAGAGTCCCATGGACTGCAAGGAGATCCAACCAGTCCATTCTGAAAGAGATCAGCCCTGGGATTTCTTTGGAAGGAATGATGCTGAAGCTGAAACTCCAGTACTTTGGCCACCTCATGCGAAGAGTTGACTCATTGGAAAAGACTCTGATGCTGGGAGGGATTGGGGGCAGGAGGAGAAGGGGACGACAGAGGATGAGATGGCTGGATGGCATCACTGACTCGATGGACGTGAGTCTGAGTGAACTCCGGGATATGGTGATGGACACTGAGGCCTGGCATGCTGCGATTCACGGGGTTGCAAAGAGTCGGACACGACTGAGCGACTGAACTGAACGTCACTAATACAGTTGTGTGCGCTTCTCAAATGTAGTATGTCTAACTTTTCTTATTCCTAGCAATTTGTCCAAAACTATAAATAAACTTGACTGCTATATTCAATACATATGGTTAATCCCAGCTTGAATGAATGCTCCGAACCCTCCCCCATGTGTGGTTGTGGATAAACCACAAACAAGCGAGCTTGTAAACGGGGGCCACCTGTGCAGTTCAAGAATTTGTCAAAGGGGCGGATGTTTCCAAATCTACATAAAAAGAGACCCCCTTCATTCAGCGCTTGTCATGTGTCCTAGTTCTTACACTTTTCAGGGCATTAAACGCTTCAGCCTTTGGTCAAGAACTGCGGCAGCAGTAGGTCACCAGGTGCGGAAACTCGGGACATCAGCGAAGCCCCAGGAGCGTGGAGGGTAGAGCTGAAAATGAGGAGCCTCCAGAAACCAGGTGTCCCCAGGGCAACCGGAAAGAAACGGGTCAGCAAGCCCCTGGGCAAACACGTTGACAAGGCCGGCACCCAGGTGCCAGTGGGCCGGGCTGAGGGGAGTGGTCACGTCGAGAACGGAAAACTTTCTGCAAAGCGACGAGTTGAATCCACCACCCAGGCCCAGGTGCGGAGCAGACAGCTCCCAAGCCCCATGGCCCGACCACAGCCCGGCCCCCCTTACCGTCCTGCAGGAGCTCCCGGACAGTGGCTGCAGCAGCTCCGGAACCCGGAGCCCCACGGCCAGCCATAGAGACGCCGCCGTCACCACCTTCCATGTTGGCTGGTACGGGAGTGATGCCGTCAGCAGCAGCGCGCCCCGCCCAGATGATGACGCAGAATTTGGGCGCCGCCCGCTCTGCCCAGTCCGAGGCTCCGAGCCGACTAGGAGGATCCGCTTAATTGTGCCGGACCGAACCTGCCTTTGAGCGGCGTGGGGCCCGGATCTGGTGGGCACTGAGGGCCCAGGGCGTTGAGGAAGCCGAGGTCGCGGGACCGGCGCTTTCCTCCGTGTCCCTGCCGCACCCCTGGTGCTAGCAGCGTTCTCCGGGCGGAGAAGGTGAGCGCCAAAACGTGGCCGCGTCGTTTCCCGCTGAACCTAAGAACAGAGGCCTCTTGATGGAGGCAAGAGAGCGGAGGCTTCTGGGAACTTCGTTTGCACGCCTCAAGTACAGCTGGAGGGTGTTAATAGCTACCTACGTGTATCTACTTCCCTTGTGGCTCAGCTGGTAAAGAATCCTCCTGCAATGAGGGAGACATGGGTTCGATCCCTGGGTTCGGAAGATCCCCTGGAGAAGGAAAAGGTTACCCACTCCAGTATTCTGGCCTGGAGAATCCCATGGGCTGTACAAGTCGATGGTGTCGCAAAGAGTCGGACACGACTGAGCGACTTTCACATCACGTGTATCTGCCACATGCCTTGATTCGCATTCTTGGAGTAAAGGCAGGTGGAGAAAGCTTGGAGAGGAAAGTTGCCACGAATGAATACTGGGGAGAATTAGGAAGAGCCGAAAATCGGTGAAGTAGGACAACTGAGGAGAAGGCAATGGCACCCCCCTCCAGTACTCTTGCTGGAAAATCCCATTGATGGAGGAGGCTGGTAGGCTGCAGTCCATGGGGTCGCTAAGAGTCGGATACGACTGAGTGACTTCACTTTCACTTTTCATGCATTGGAGAAGGAAATGGCAACCCACTCCAGTGTTCTTGCCTGGAGAATCTCAGCGACTGGGGAGCCTGGTGGGCTGCCGTCCCTGGGGTCGCACAGAGTCGGACACCACTGAAGTGACTTAGCAGCAGCAGTAGCAGGACAACTGAAACAGAAATATGTGGGACTCATTCTCTACCTACTCTCCCATGAGACAGTATCCTTAAGGTTTTTCTATTGCTTAGCTTCAGCCACGTGTCGTGAGCGACACCAGACTTCTCCTTACTACAAATTGATGAATTTTCCATTTTTTGAGCTGAAAGATCAAGTTAGTTCCCATTACATCGGCACTGTTCACCTCTACTTCTCCCTCAATAAATTAATAGTAAGTTAACAGGTCAGACACACGTGTGCAAGAAGGTTAAGCATTTCTTTGTAAAAAAATAATAAGTTTTCTTTTGTGTACATTAAGTATGTACACAGGGAACCAGTTTTTCCCAGTGCCAGAGCTACAGGTTCTCTTGATTCTGCTAACAGATTTTTGAGAATGTGAAATACTTTACTGTGCCAAACGCTGTTTGAGGTATTTTATAAGTCTAAATGTATTAGATACGCATAAGAACTCAAGCAAACAAGCCTCAGCTCACTGCGTTGTGCTTAGCCTTAACTTTGTCACAGAGGTTCTTCCCTAATATATTTGATATCAGTTCTGGTGTTGAATAGGATTGTTTGTTCTGAATGGAGGTCTCAAAAATTGCCAAGAGCAATGTGCCCAGAGTCACATTAGTTTTCATTATCAATAATACACAAAACTTGACTAATAATTTTTAAATAAGCATTGTCTTTGAATCATGGGTCATTTTTCCTTTCCTGGCTGTTACATCAAAAAGTTGCAGAACATTCATTCAATGAAGAATTTTGAATCTCTACCTGTATATACCAGCTTGAGTGTAAAACATTAGACTCAATTCCTGTCTTATCCCAAAGGAGCTAAGAGGTACATATAAACCCATTTAAACAAATCTATAGTGTCACTTGCTTTGGAGGATGTGGATTTATTTATTCTGAAGCTTGACTGCACATTAAAATCACCTGGAAAGCTTTAACAACCACTGATACCTGTATCCTAAGCCCAGATATTCACATGTAATTGCTCTGGGGTATGATTTGGGCATCCTGCTTAAAATCTCCCTGCCTCATTCTAATGTACAACCAAGATTGAGAACTACTGATTTCTTCGTTCAGCAAAAACATTAAGGGAACCCTTCTATATGCCATGTAAGGGAACAAGAGTGAATAAGAATGAAATTATTCCTGCTAACGTCACAGTGACCCAGTTGCCATTGGACTACCTTTTTAGTCTTTACCTCATTCTCACTCTTCTGTGATGTTTAAGATGCTCATCCCCTCCTTCCTTTGTAAAAGTTTAGCCCTCTCTTGGCTTCTGAATATCACGTTTCAGGTTTATTCCTTCCAGCTCCAAAGTTCATCTTGCTGTCTCCTTTATATTCAAATTTTTTCTCCCTTTTACTTAAATGTTGGTGCTTTTAATGATTTCTACACAATATGGTACCCATAAGTACTTTGTCCATGTTTCTAGTTTCAGCATATTACCTAGAGGTTCACTTCAGTTGCTCAGTCCAACCCTTTGAGACCCCATGGACTGCAGCACTCCAGGCTTCCCTGTCCATCACCAACTCAAACTCATATCCATCAAGTCGGTGATGCCATCCAAGCCATCTCATCCTCTGTTGTCCCCTTCTCCTGCCTTCAATCTTTCCCAGCATCAGGGTCTTTTTCAGAGTCAGTTCTTCACATCAGGTGGCCAAAGTATTGGAGTTTCAGCTTCAGCATCAGTCCTTCCAATGAATATTCAGGACTGATTTCCTTTCACATGGACTGGTTTGATCTCCTTGAAGTCCAAGAGTCTTCAACACCACAGTTCAAAAGCATTCATTCATCGGCACTCAGCTTTCTTTATACTCCAACTCACACATCCATACATGACTACTGGAAAAACCATAGCTTTGTTGGCAAAGTAATGTCTGCTTTTTAATATGCTGTCTAAGTTGGTCATATCTTTTCTTCCAAGGAGCAAGCGTCTTTTTAATTTCATGGTTGCAGTCACCACCTGCAGTGATTTTGGAGCCCAAGAAAATAAAGTCTCTCACTGTTTCCATTATTTCCCCATCAATTTGCCATGAAGTGATGGGACTGGATGCTGTGATCTTCGTTTTCTGAATGTTGAGTTTTAAGCCAACTTTTTCACTCTCTTCTTTCACCTTCATCAAGAGGCTTTTTAGTTCTTCACTTTCTGCCATTAGGGTGCTGTCATCTGCATATCGAGGTTATTGATAGTTCTCCTGGCAATCTTGATTCCAGCTTGTGCTTCATCCAGCCCAGCATTTCACATGATGTATTCTGCATGTAAGTTAAATAAGCAGGGTGACAATATACAGCCTTGACGGACTCCTTTCCCAATTTGGAACCAGTCTGTTGTTCCATGTTCAGTTCCAACTTGACCTGCGTACATATTTCTCAGGAGGCAGGTAAGGTGGTCTGGTTTTCCCATCTCTTAAAGAATTTTCCACAGTTTATTGTGATCCACACAGTCAAAGGCTTTGGCATAGTCAATAAAGCAGAAGTAGATGTTTTTCTGGAACTTTCTTTTTCAATGACCGAATGGATATTGACAGTTTGATCTCTGGTTTAACCTAGAGGTTAAAGACTCTCAATCTGTATCTCTAGCTTTTTCTTAAGAACCATATGTATATACCCCATATGAGGCATCACCACCTGGAAATCAGCTGAGTACCTCTTTGATGTGCCCAAGCATTGACTCATGTTTCCCTGCCAAAGCCTGTCCGTTCTTCCTTCTGGTTCTCTGTCTCATTGATTGGAATTGCCATCCACCAGGCTCTAAATCCAAAAATGTTGACATCATCCTAATATTCTCTCTCTGCACATATAACTCGTGCTGTCATCAGGTGATTTCCAACCCTTAAATGTCTTGCTAGTTTATTTTTATTTCTAAATAGCTCCTAAATGCATTCTCTTTCCTCTTTCCTCAATCCTAGACTCCCAGATCAGATACTCATTACACATGGCTTGGTCTACTACAGTGGCATCCTTACTAGTATTTTATCAACACCCCTAAACCCTCCAGTGAAATCTTTCTAAGTCAGAAATCTGATCATGCTTCATTTCCCTGCTAAATTCTTTTCAATTATAACTAGTGTACAAGGAGAGACAAACAACTTACACAAGAATACATGCCCATGGAAATATGTCACATGCACACGTTAACATGTTGAGTGCACATGTAAAAATTACCCACAGAGCAGGAAAAGTGTCTGAGAACCAAGGCCCTAGAGTATAAATCTAAAAAGTCTTAATCTGGTGTATAAAGCCCATTAACTTGTAGGCACTCTCATATCCTGTCTAGTTACAGCTCAAGCAGTGCTTAACTATTCCTTGTTCACTGAAAACATCAAGTATTTTCATGCTGCTCTGGAGTTCTTTGTACTGTTCTCTGTAACTGGACACTTCCCCAACTTCACTGACTCCTCTTGGCAGTTATTTCTACAACGCTGAAATTGTGTCTGAGTGTATTAGCCTTATTGTATAAGTTTGTTTAATACATTTTTAAAGACACCAAAAATATTTTCATCTGTGTTCTCAGCATATAGCGGGAAATTAATCTTTGTTGAATGGAAAAAAATAAGATCAACTGGGATTCCAAGAAGATTGTTGGGGTCCTCAGGATGGGGAATTAAGAATACAGGGACTATGAGCTGATGAAGATGAGCTCAAGGTTTAATTAAAGGTACCACTTAGTTGACACACCCACCTCTAAATGTTTATTGTTTAGATGATAAATGGTGATAAACTGATAAACAGTGATCAGTAAAACTAGTTTATCTTATTCCACCTGTACATTCTACCTAAGGAGATTAAATTATTAGTTTATGTTTAGGTTATATCAATACTTTCAGATTTAGCCAACCAAAAAATTTCATGGTGAGCAATTAGACTTTTCTAAAGTTGGCCAGTATTTGTTTTTAAATTACTAAGGCCAAAATTGGAATTAGTAAGCAGCCAACACTATGAAATGATAAGTACCGTACGGCAACTGTAAAACACTTAGAAATTACCTAATTTAATCACTTGTCCCTCTGGGTATAATAGTGATTTACCATGCAGCTATGTGATTACAACTGAGATTTTCATGAAACAATGTTCACAAAACATTTAAATGTTTAAAAATATAATTAAAAGTTTGTTTGCCTTCTGATTCAAATAAAAAGAATGGAATTTGAGAATAAGAATAAACATTAAACGTACCAGTATGTCTTTTAAAATACTCGGTACTTAAGCTGTTCTGTTACTACCATTTAACTTTTCTGGATAAAAAAGGGTATTTCAAAGTGCCAGACATACTTAGTACTATATATGAATTAATTCAATCAAATTTCTTGGTTAAATCAATGCCAAACGAAGTAAAATGGAAAAACTAACATGGAAAATAATAACATGTATTCTAGGAAAACATCTTTTAGTTTTCTACATCCTGAGCACTTATTGATTTGAGCAGAAACTGTTACTATAGTCAATTAAGTATAAAATTCAAAACTGTTAGTTTTTGACTTGAACAAGCATAATTTATATAAAATATAAACGTTATAATTTCACAGTGTGCTAAAAGCTATCCATGACGTATAAATAAAGTCAGAATTCTGTAGTATCCTATTCAATACTGTGAAAAGAAACTAAGATTCCTAAGCCTACAAAACCTAATGAAAAATTCATGTTCCTGGCAATTGAAATTGTAAGAATGATGGGATTCAAGTGAAAGTGCTTCCTCCATGCAAACTAATTGTCTTTTTCAGATTTGAAATAAATCTGTTTTCATGAAGAGTGACTACATACAAACTACAACATGTCAAGAAAGAAGAAAAGATCCAATAGAAATGTTTCATTCTGGGCAGCTGGTAAAAGTCTGCGCCCCAATGGTGCGATATTCAAAGTAAGTGTTGTTAAATGGTTAATGAGCCTAGGTGTGATTTCCTTTTTATGCTCTGACTTTTTATTTTATTTTTTTATTTTTTTTTTAATTTTATTTTATTTTTAAACTTTACAATATTGTATTAAGACCACCCCACCACATGGATCTTCAAATGCCTAGCTTTGGGACTAGGATACAGGCTTGAGTCCTGATGCTATTACCTGCCTGGCATATGTATGATCTAAGTGGTCACAGTATTTGTCTTTTTAAGACTGGCTTATTTCACTGAGCATAACATCTCAAGGTTCACCCATGTGTTTCTTCCTTTTTAAGAATGAATAATATTCCATTGTGTGTATATATTACATTTTATTTATCCATTCATTCATTCAGCCCAGCTTGAGTTGCTTCCATCTTTTGACTCTTGGGAATAATGCTTCTATGAACACGGATATATAAATATCTTTTTGAGACCTTGCTTTTTGTTCTTTGGGGTATTTGCCCAGAAGTGGAATTGCTAGATTATGTGGCAATTCTGTTTTTAATTTTTGAGGAATTGCCCTGCTGTTTACTATAGTAGCTACACCGTTTCAGTGCACAAGAGTTTCAGCAGTGCCCGAGAGTTTCAGTTTCTCAGCATTCTCCTCAACACTTACTGTTTTGGGAGGTTGTTGTTATTGTTTTAATAGTCATCCTAATGAATGTGAATTATCTCGTTGTGGTTTTTATTTGTGTTTTTCTAGTGATGTTAAACATCTTTTCCTGTGCTCATTGGCCATTTGGGTATCTTCTTGGGAGAAATCTCTTCAAACCCTTTGCCCATTTTTTAATTAAGATTGTTTGGTTTTTTGTTGTCCCAGTTTTGATTGCTCTTGAGTTTTAAGAGCTCTTTATATTTTATAGACAGATCTTTTGTCCGATAGGTGGCTTAAATATGTGTTCTCCTGGCATGTAGCTTGTCTTTTCATTTTCTTACCATGTCTTTTGCAGAGCAAAAGTTTTTACTTAATGATGAAGTCCATCTTATCAATATTTCCTTTTGCAGATTGTACTTTTGTTTTCAAGTATAAGAAATCTTTATGTAGCTCTAGATATTAAAGATTGTGTCCTACTTTTTTTCTTAAAGTCTTCTAGTTTACGTTTTACATTTAAGTTCATAATTCCTCATTTCTATGGAAGTGTGAGACATAGGCTCAGTTTGGTTGGTTTATTGTTTTTGCTGACAGTTGTCTGTTCCAGCAGCATTTGTTGAAAAGGCTGTCTTTCCATTATTGAATTACTTTTGCATCTTTATCAAAACTCAGCTGAGCATGTTTATATGGTTCTTTTTCTGCAGTCTCTGGTCTGCTGATCTATGTGTCCCTCTACCAGTACCACACAGTCTTGATTACTGTCAGTTCAGTTCAGTTCAGTCCAGTCGCTCAGTCGTGTCCATCTCTTTGCGACCCCATGAACCACAGCACGCCAGGCCTCCCTGTCCATCACCAACTCCTGGAGTCCACCCAAAGCCGTGTGCGTTGTGTCAGTGATGCCATCCAACCATCTCATCCTCTGTGGTTCCCTTCTCCTCCTGCCCTCAATCTTTCCCAGCATCAGGGTCTTTTCAAATGAGTCAGCTCTTCACATCAGGTGGCCAAAGTATTGGAATTTCAGCTTCAACATCAGTCCTTCCAGTGAACACCCAGGACTGATCTCCTTTAGGATGGACTGATTGGATCTCCTTGCAGTCCAAGGGACTCTCAAGAGTCTTCTCCAACACCACAGTTCAAAAGCATCAATTCTTTGGTGCTCAGCTTTCTTTATAGTCCAATTCTTACATCCATACATGACTACTGGAAAAACCATAGCCTTGACTAGATGGACCTTTGTTGGCAAAGTAATGTCTCTGCTTTTTAATATGCTGTGTAGGTTGATCATAACTTTCCTTCCAAGGAGTAAGCATCTTTTAATTTCATGGCTGCAGTCACCATCTGCAGTGATTTTAGAGCCCAGAAAAATAAAGTCAGCCACTGTTTCCCCATCTATTTTCCATGAAGTGATGGGACCGGATGCCATGATCTTAGTTTTCTGAATGTTGAGCTTTAAGCCAACTTTTTCACTCTCTTCTTTCACTTTCATCAAGAGGCTCTTTAGTTCCTCTTCACTTTCTGCCATAAGGGTGGTGTCATCTGCATATCTGAGGTTATTGATATTTCTCCTGGCAATCTTGATTCCAGCTTGTGCTTCCTCCAGCCCAGCGTTTCT
>NW_011494734.1:2951462-2974540 GCF_000754665.1 Bison bison bison
GGTTATTGATATTTCTCCTGGCAATCTTGATTCCAGCTTGTGCTTCCTCCAGCCCAGCGTTTCTCATGATGTACTCTGCATAGAAGTTAAATAAGCAATATACAGTTGACGTACTCCTTTTCCTATTTGGAACCAGTCTGTTGTTCCTTGTCCAGTTCTAACGGTTGCTTCCTGACCTGCATATAGATTTCTCAAGAGGCAGGTCAGGTGGTCTGATATTCCCATCTCTTTCAGAATTTTCCACAGTTTATTGCAATAAATCTTGAAATTAAGTAATCTGATAAATCCCACTTTTCTTTTTCAAAATTGTTTTAGCTGTTTAGTGCCTTTCCAAATGAATTTTAGGATGATCTTTTCTCTACCTACAAAGAAAATCTTAGTGGAATTTTCATAAGAATTGTATTAAATATGCATACCAATTTGGGGAGAATTGAATTCCTTGTGTTGAGTCTCCTTATGAACACAGTATCTCTCCATTTATTTAGATCTTCTTTGATTTCCTTCATTAGTGTTAAGTGTTATACAGTTTTCAACATACAAATTCTGTCCATATTTTGTAAGGCTTACACTCAGTTATTATACTTTTAATTTTGGTGTTCATGTATCCATTGCTGGTATATAGAAGTAAAATTGCTTTTTGTGTTTTATTCTTACATTCTGTGAATTTGCTGTGTTTACTTATTTCTTCTAGGAGGTTCCTCATATAAATTCCTTAGGATTATCTAAGTAGACAGTTATGTCACTTGCAAATAGTGATAGTTTTACTTCTTCCTTTCTATCTGATGCCTTTTATTTCACTTTCATGCCTCATTGCACTGCCTAAAGTTCCAACACTGTGCTGAATAAGAATGATGAGAGCAGACATCCTTCCCTTGTTCTTGATCTGGCGGGGCAGTATTCTTTCACCTTTAAGTATAATATGAAGTATAGAATTTTTTGTGGATGTTCCTCATAGGGTTGAGAAAGTTCCCTCTATTCCTGTTTTTCTGGGAGGTTTTAGTTTTTAATCCAAATGTTGTTTTGTCAAGTGCTTTTTCTGCATCAGTTGATACAGTCATGTGATTTTTTTTTTCTCTAGCCTGTTAATATGTTGGATTACAGTGCTTGATTCTGAATATTGAAACTTGTGCTCTAACTAGCTTTTTCTGATACCACCACAGCAGGGGAAGGATAGGAAAGCACCACCTCATTACTCTCAGGTAGAGATAGAAGTCTAGGTTTTCCACTTGGTCTCCTTTGACACCCCAGGGGCATAAGGCTCCTCATTACCGCTGAGCAGGGCTAAGAGTTCCAGCTCCCCATGCAGGGGGTGGCCTGGTAACTGCTGAGCAATGACGAAAGGCCTGGCTCTTCACTAGGCATTCTCTGACACTGTTCCTGGGGTGAGGGAGAAGGGTGCCTTGCTGCTGCACTGTTGGTGTGGAATTCCAGGCTCCCCACTTGGTCTCCACTGGTAGCCTCCTTGTTTCTGGCCAGCAAGGATTAAAGTCCCAGTTTCCTACCTGGCATTCTCTAACACCACCGTGGAGGGGTGTTAGAGAACATTGTGACAGCTTTGGAAGGCTAGAAGTCGAGGCTCCCCACTCGAGCTTTGCTTGTGGAGGTGCAGGCCACAGATTTTTCTCTGGTGTTGGGCTAGAGTAAAATCATCATTATTTAAAAGCTTGCTAGGCTGCCCCCTTCTTGGTCCTTGGGGTAAAATTAGCAGGCTTTTGCTGGGGCTGTTTTTGTCTGCATCCATTGCTGCTTCCAGGTTGCCAGCTTCTTCAGTTTCAAACCTAGGATATTTGAGGGAAAAACAAAACTCGGATAACTCACCATTGTCATTCCTTAGGTCCTGCTCAAGGTCACTAGCCTGTCTGCTCTCTTCTCTCCCCCTTTCAGAGTTTGCTTATGTTTGTTTTGTATATAATATCCAGAGTTTTTAGTTACACTAAGCAGGAGGAATAGGAAGAGTACATCTACTGCATCTTTCCGTAGCAGAACTTTAATAAATATTTAATGAATAACTAAACTCTGAAGAACGTAGGGTTATCATGCTTTCTGAATGCCTAATTAAAGTTTTATATGCTCACAGGTTGTCTTTCAGAACACTAGTCAGAAAATACGATTGTGATCTGTGCTATACACCAATGATAGTTGCTGCTGATTTTGTCAGATCTGCAAAAGCCAGAGACAGTGAATTTACCACAAATCAAGGTACGTGAAAGCCAGAGTTTGCTGTCTTTGTAAAACTTAAAAAACAAAACAACAACAAAAAAAACTCAACACTTTTGTCTAATCAGACAACAGAATTCAGAGAGCTTATTTTAAGATCTTTCGGTTTCCTATAAATGTTTAATAAGTTTTTTACAATGTGTTTTTCCTCAGTGCCTTGTAAACTATGAATAATTTATCAAAGTGTAAGTCAGCCTCCATTCAGGGCCCCATTCTCTCACCTGGCAGATTCCTATCTCACTGCCGCCAGCCTTATCCCATCCCAAACTGTCCTGCAGACAGCTCCAAGTGAGCTCTCTAGAACTTAAATTTGATCACTTCTTTTCCCTAACTCAAAATCTTCCTTAGACCTCTCATCACCTAAAGCAGTGGTTCTCAAAGTGATTTCCCAGACCACTTAGCATCAGCATTATCTGAAAACTCATTAGAAATGGAAATTCTAGACTCCACTCCAAGCCTGCTTAATCAGAATCTCTGGGTATGTCACAAGCAATCTGTGTTTTTAAAAGCTCTTCAGGTGCTTCTGAGCTTGCTAAAGATTGAGAGCCACTGACGTAAAGAGGGAAAACTCCAGCATGTGTAGATAATATAAAGTTCTTCATGATCTAGAACACTGAACACATGTTCTGCAGCTTTATCTTCCATCAGTTTTTCTCCATGGCCCACCGACTTTATTCTTCAAAATACTAAGTTATTTTAAGTCCCTGAACATGCCCTAATCTCTCACACTGCTCCACCTAGAGTATCCTTCTTAGTCAGGCCTGTCCCCTTATCCCTGTCTCTTTGGGAAAGGACACTTCATACTTCTTAATGCTCTAAAGTTGTGACCAAGGAACTCTCCTAATCACACTCCATTCATGTCCGTTGCCTAAGCACAGACTTTTTGTTGTACTTAATCATACTGTACTGTGATTTCCTCCTTACGTGTCTGTCTCTCCCACTAGACTATGGGCTTCTTGAAGGTTGGAATTTTTTTCTTGTGGATTTGTATCCTCAGCTTCTAGCCCAGCACTGAAAATATATTTGACAAATAAATGATTGTTAAATTGAAATTTTATAACTCTCAAGTTACGAAGCAGAAAGAATCCTACCTATATCCTCAGGAAAAAGCTTATTCTCCTATCCTCTGATAATCCTGTAAATCAGTAGATTTTCATAGAAATTCTGAGTCAGTGGAACTAGAGCCATAACAAGAAATCTGCATTTTGGTAAATACCCAGTAAATCTCATACAGGTAATCTTAAAAAAAAAAACCTTTAGAAATGTCAAAATACATCTATTCAAAATCTGTAACATCCAAAGATGAGGAAAATGTGTCCTTTAAAACCTAGGAAAGCTCTGATACATTTGGCTATATTAAAATGTAGACTGTTATATATAAGAAAAGGGCACAGATAATACTCAAAGACAAACTAAAAACTGGAGAAAATAGAATATTTTGATGTTTATGATAGATAGCAGAGCTAATTGTTTTATTTTTAAATTTAAATAATAAAAAGGGAGCAACCAAAAGAAAAATTGCACATAGAGAACTCTGCAAAAAGTATGGAGAGACAGGCTATAAATAAAAAATATGTTGTTACATATACAGTGTAGGATAAGTTGTAAGGAAACCAGAACTGTCATCCATATTGGTGTATATGTGTATCGGTAAACTCTTCTAAGAAAATTTTATAGTATCTTTCAAAATGTTAATACCTGCCCAGCAGTTATACTCCTAGGAATTTACTTCATGAATATACTCACAAAAATATGTATGTAAGAGTATCTTCATCGCAACATTGTTTGCAAGAGTCTCAAATAAAAAACAGTCTGTAGTTCACCATCATAGTGGAATATGCACTAAAAACAGGAAAACAGGTCTGCATATAGATCTCAGGTACATCAGGGGAAAACACCATAGGGATAGCAATGTATTTAGAATGTTCACATTTGCTTAAATTTTACAGGTCTTCGTAATGTTTTAGAATGCAGTATAATCTCACCTTTAGGAAAGGAGTCTGTTTGGCAAAAGTGTTATACTTCTTATTTTATCAAATTTTGTACTGTTTGAATTTGTACCAAGTCTAAATTGCATGTAATAATTTAAAATATTTTAAGTTATTTTAATGCTATATTGTTTGAACACATGCTTCTTAGTCTAAAAACAGAATTTTATCCTGTACAAACATTAAAATTTGTTTTCTCATGTGTGTGTGTGTTTCTGTGAATTTTAATGTTGAGCTATTCATTTTATCAGGTGATTGCCCATTGATTGTTCAGTTTGCTGCTAATGATGCAAGACTTTTATCTGATGCTGCTCGTATAGTCTGTCCTTATGCGAATGGAATAGACATTAACTGTGGTTGCCCTCAGAGGTAAAGCTCAAAGAAGTTGGAAGAATTTTCAAAAGATTAGGAAAAACTAGTGAACATGGTAAACTATCATTCTGGTATTCCAAAAACTGAAAAGTAAGGAAGATAGACATAAAGAACTTGGGCTCTAAGAAGCAAGAAAAACTAAGGAAATATTATTTAGAAACACACATGCAAAGATATTTTCTGACGGCTGCAACAGTGTATAGACCCTTGACAAGTTTTTGTCTCACCTCACCACTAGAATTTTTTTATGTGTGGATCTGCCTTGAACCTCATCCATAAGTAGTTATGTGAGACTCTGATGTTTATAACAACCCCTAAAATGTATTTTTACTGCTACTTGCTCCAAGCATTGTGATTCTATGATACGTGATTCTATGATTCAGTTATAAGAATACCTTCTTAAAATTACCTTTTCTTCTTATACTACAGTTACTTGGTTGAGTCTGAGTAACTGAGTGTTGATAGAATGTGCTTAATTTGATGATAATATCCTTACCTCTTGGCACAATACTAGATTATCTGTCAATAATTCAAAATATGTTCAAAGAATGGAGTCAAGGTTTTACATATAGCATAATCCAAATCAGATTAGACATGTTTGTATACTCATTAGTAGAGTTCAGTAAGCTGTTTAGTGGGTGTTGGAATGCTGTAAGCCAAAAATATCTACTCTTAAGATTAATAAAGCTTCTTGTTATGTATAATAAACATCACATTTGGAGTTGAAAAAATCTGAAGTAATTACAATTAATTACAAATACTTAAATCTGTTTTGGTTGAATGAACTTTAATTTTTTCACTTGCTAGTGAAAACCATTTCCCCTAAATACTTCTTGATCTGGGAACATATTTTCCTAATCTTGATACACTTAGAAATGTTGGATCTATGAATTTTAAAAATTATGGTTCCATTCCAGATTGCTAGGTAGAGAAATAGATAAATGCACTTACTGTGCTTTTAGAATTGCATCTTCTCTTCCAGTTGTTTACCATTTATTTGTTGTTATGTTTACTTTATGAAGGTGGGCACTGGCAGAAGGTTATGGAGCTTGCTTAATAAACAAGCCAGAGCTTGTTCGAGACATGGTGAAACAAGTAAGAAATCAAGTGGAAAACCCCAGATTTTCAGTATCTATTAAAATAAGGTAAAGGTAATATTTTAATCTCTTGGTACGATAGTCCGTCCATTACTCAGGAAATAAAAGAATATTCCTTTTGTCTGGAGATGTGGAGATGTCTCCTTTTAGTATGCAGGCATCTGCGTGCATGCTCAGTTGCTTCAGTCATGTATGACTCTTTGTGACTTCATGGACTGTAGCCCACCAGTCTCCTCCTCCATGGGATTCTCCAGGCAAGAATACTGAAGTGGGTTCCCATGCCCTCCTTCAGGGGATCTTCCCGACTCAGTGAACGAACCTGTGTCTCCTCTGTCTCCTGCATTGCCAGGTGGATTCTTTAGCCACTGAGCCACCTTGGAAGCCCCACATAGGCATCTAGAATATGAAAATGTTGAAACAAAGATGCTTAGTGAATTAATAGATACCATAATTTTTATTTATAATTCAAAACAACTTCTTCATATTTAACAAAAATTAAAATGTCCCTTTGTTATTAAAAAACTCACTCCCAAAAAAAAACAACTCTTTCCACGTACTATTGAAATAACTAATGCTAAGAAACATTTCTGATACCAAGAGTGGAAAATAGGAATAATATTTGCACTAAAATTTCACATCAAAAATGAAAAATAGTTTTTTGGTGACAGGTTAAAAACATATTTTGATAAATTATAATTCTCCCACTTGTGGATTGGAGCATGCACAGCAAATATTACACTAGCAACTTTCAATGCATCTGTGATAGTACTTTGATGAATCTTGCAGTTATCAAAGCCAAAAAAGAGCCACACTAGGTAACAATTCTTTGTCATCCTGTTATTGCCAATAGTGAAATAGCTAAATTCAAGATCTTGAATGGGATCTGATACCTGAACAAAACTTTAATAGTGGTATGTGGTGATAATATGAACAGCATAGCTAAACTAAATAATGTAGTAGATGAAATAATGTTCTGTTTATTGATATCATTAAGATGTGTGTGCTGTAAAAAGATAGATATGATTTTGAAATTATAGGATCCATGATGACCTTACAAGAACTGTAGATCTCTGTCGAAAGGCTGAAGCAACAGGAGTTTCCTGGATTACAGTCCATGGAAGAACTGTTGAGGAAAGACATCAGCCAGTTCACTATGAGGCCATTAAAATAATTAAGGAAAGTATGTCTATACCTATAGTTGCTAACGGAGACATCAGAAGCTTAAAAGAAGCAGAAAATGTGTGGCATACTACTGGGACAGATGGTAAGAAATAAGTCCTTTGACTTTTTTGTTTTTTAATTAGAAAAATTTAAAAATGGGGGTGGGAGAGTAATGTTAATGTGGTTTTCATTATTTTTCTTTCAAATGGAGCTTATTTTCCTGTTGTACCAATTTAAGCTAAGCAGTTTACTAAAATGTTAATCCTTTGACTTAGGAACAACAGATTATTTTAATTGGAGTGAATTAGTTCAGTTACTTCTCTGCTACTATCTCATCCACTGAGTGACCAGTAGAGCCTACAGAATAGAAATGAGAATTTGCAAATGGAAGAGTGGCTATAGGAGCCAAAGAAACCCCAGACAGCTATGCAGTTTCATTATCCGCCTCAACTTTGGCATATCAAGCCCTGTGATACCTATTGCTAGATGAGAGAATGCAAATAAACTTAACTTCAAGCAAATCCAATTTATAACAATCCAGATTTACCCTTAAAAAAAAACCCCAAACTAATTTTTGATGTTGAAGTATTTAAAACGTTAAAAAAGAAAGTCTTAAAAGTTGCATTTACACTTCATTGGTTTATAAAAAGTATAAAAATGAATTGTTTAATAAGAATGAAACTAAGGGCATTGTAAAATCTTGTAATAAATTATTTTTTAATATTTTCAGTTTGTTTCATTGAGTTTGACCCCATAACCATGAGTTCTTAATGTGTGGACAAATGAAATATGCTTTAATTTGTAGGTGTGATGGTTGCAAGAGGACTCTTAGCAAACCCGGCCATGTTTGCTGGATATGAGGAAACCCCACTGAAATGCATCTGGGACTGGGTTGACATTGCTCTTGAACTTGGAACTCCCTATATGTGTTTCCATCAACATTTAATGTATATGATGGAAAAGATAACTTCAAGGCAGGAAAAAAGAATATTTAATGCTTTGTCAAGCACATCAGCAGTCTTAGATTATCTTACAGACCATTATGGGATTGACCGGACTTGAATTATTTTCTTTCTTCAATGAAACCATGGAAGGTCACATCTTGGTTTTTACTTTGAATCAGTGACTCTAAAACATTAGTGTAAAAACAATGCCCTGACAGAATTTTTAAAAATCACTCCTGGACCACATCCTCAGAGATTCTGGTTCAGTAGATCTCTAGGATAGACCCAAATTTTAATTTTAAAAAAGATCCTAGGTGTTTCAAACATTGACAGACCTTGCTCTGAATCCTATTATGAATTAAAATGTGAGAATTTTTTTCCTAAAGAAATCATGTTTTTAACATTTTTAAATAAATAAAACTTTTATTTTAATACTAAAAATATGGCTCATATGGTATCTGTTAGTTAACATGAAGTGTTTTAAATGAAAATCAGTGCAGAAAAGTAAGACAGCAAATGCCAACATCTATATGAAATGAAAAGGAAAAAAATTCTGTATAGAATTGCTTTCAGGGCTTAAATTCAAAGTTTAGGTTGGAAAATTAAACTGCTACTTCCTAATTCATGAATTATATACCTTAAGGTATTTGTTTTAAATTGTATGTAACAAATTAATTAGATGTGATGTGTTCTGTAATTTAAAACTAAGGGAGACTTCCCTGATCCAGTAGTTAATACCTCCTTCCAGTGCATGGAGGTGCAGGTTCAATTCCTGGTTGGGAGCCAAGATCTCAACCTTTAATGCCTCGCAGCCATTAAAACTCCAAATGATCTACATCAAAAATAAAAAATCTTTATTAAAAAAAGCTAAGATTCTGTGAAATTCTTTAAATGACATTATATTTGTTATATCTCAAGGCTTCTAAATTCTTAGAAGATTGAGAGCTTGGTAAATATCAGTTCAGTTCAGTTGCTCAGTCGGGTTTGACTCTTTGCTACCCATGGACTTCAGCACGCCAGGCTTCCCTGTCTATCACCAACTCCCAAAGCCTACTCAAACTCATGACCATCATGTCAGTGATGCCATCCAACCATCTCATCCTCTGCCGTCCCCTTCTGTCGCCTTCAATCTTTCCCAGCATCAGGGTCTTTTCCAATGAGTCAGTTCTTCACATCAGGTAGCAAAATATTGGAGTTTCAGCTTCAGCATCAGTCCTGTATATAAATGATACTATTAATTTCTATCTCCTACATCTTAAATATAAAAATTTGGTCAATAGTCTTGAGATAATTACACAGTTGGCCCTTGGTGCTAAAATGTTTTATATATGGGACTTGAGCATCCACAAATTTTGGTACCTGAAAGAGTCCTAGAACCAATGCCCCACAGATACCAAAAGACAACTATGTACTTGAAATATTATTTCCTGGAGAAGAGTAACTAGGTTTTATTTAAAAACCTAATTTTCATAACATTTTTAGTAATGTTATTTTTATGCCTCCCAGCAGTTGAGGATAATTTTAACTTTACAGTTCCATGGCTTAGGTAATACCCTAGCAGTACAGTGGTTAGTTTTCCCGGCTTTCACCATCAGGTGTGCTGGTTCAGTCTCCTGGTCAGGGAACTAAGATTGTCACAAGCTGAGTGGCATGGCACAGCCAAAAAATTGAAAAATTTTTTTAAAGTTCCATGGTTTGGAGATACTGCTAGTGGAATTTTGTTGGCAGTGAAGGTGCCACTGCAAGAATTACCTCGATTTGTTAAAAACAGCTCTATAATTACAATAGTGGTCTATATGACCAACATAAAAACTTATAAGCAGTTATCTAGAACTGGTTGATTAACGAATTTGGGAATATGAGATAAGTCAATTTTAACATAAGCACCCTGTTGTAATATTTTTTAAGGTACACTCTGTGCTTTCATTTTTCAGTTAATGGATTTTTAAAGATAACTGCTTTTCATTAAATATGAGTACCATATTAGCACACAGGGAGTTATAGTCAAAACGTAGTCATTTTTAAATTTGTTAATTAACTCTGAGGTGAATTACCTGTGTTGTGAGGACAATGGCATAATTAGAGTAAGGTGCACAGCGTTTCCAAGGAGCCAGTGTAAAGGGCAAGGAGTTCTAAACGCGCTTAATTTTTTTTTTTCTAAGTCCCTTATGGTTAACCTATGTTGTCTATATTTGTGACAAAGAGAAAACACTGACTCAAATGCGTTTTTATATTCAATAACCTCTTATTTTTACCATTTATTTAATGTTCCCAAAATAATCCTCTACAGAATACTTTGATGTGCATTTCTAATATGTTGTTAATATTGGGGGGGGGGGGGGGGAACTGCCATAATTTGAGTGTATTCACGTAATTTGAATACCCTGAAAAGAGTAATTGAAAAAGTGTACCCATACCCACGTTGTTCTCCTTTCCAGTTAGTCCCCAATCCCTAAAGTGTATTTCCTCTTCCGAGCCCATGGACAAAAGGGGAAACCCTTACAGGCAATGTTGGACGCTACCTACTCCTACATTTTCAGAGAATGGGGCACAATCACCAGATCCTGGCCTTTCTAATATGTAACTTCTAGCTTGTTCCGGCCAACGAAATTGTCCACAGTAAAATACAGACCAGGAAGGAGTGTTTTAACCACGTTCACTAAAATGGCAGCACCCTGTCTAACCCGCCCGCCCCGATGCCATTCTCTTTCGCCGGACCCCACAAGCTCTTTCAAAACGTCGGTTAACCGCACGCCTTCCACCCAAACCACATTTTATTAGAAATGTTAAACTGGCTCCTCGGAAGACGTTGCCCTTGGCAGCCCCTAAGCACCAGATCGAAGAGTCTTCGTCATCCCGTAACTCCACCGCCCAATTAGAAAACAATTAATGCTAATCATCATGTTCGCACCGCCTGGCGCGTCAGCCGGGCCCCACACCCGAGGCCGGAGCTCAGGAAGGGTCCGGCGAGGGTGGCGGTGGGGGTGGGGCACGCTCCCCTCCCCTGGCCGCGGCGTGTGACGTCCCGCGCGTCGGCGGCCGCGGAGCAGCGCGGGGAGCCAGGCGGCCGCAGGCGGGGTAAGGCTGGGCGGGAGCCCGGCGGGCTTCCAGGCGGCGTGGGGCGCGGGGTCGCGCTGCTATCGCCGCGGTTGGTCCGCGGGGCCGGCCCTTCCCTTGGCGCGTTCGCGGAGCGGGGGTGGGGGTGGGGACGGGGCTCGGGCGTTAGCGGAGGGTGGCGTTGGGCTGCTGACGCCGTGAACCTGGACCGAAAGCAGGACCGCGGTGCCGCTTGGCTGGTTCCGTAAGGCTCGCCGGGGAGGTGCCGACCCGGGCCTCTGGGCCCACCCTCGACCGGCTCCTTCCTCTCCCCTTTCCCCTCCCCACCCCGGGTCACTGCCGGGCGCCTCCCATTTAGGGGAGTGTCGGACCCCGGAAACCTCCAGGCCGGAAACCTCGCGGCCCAAGGGCCTCTCCTTAAACCGAATTTTCTTTGAAAGGCAACTGAGTGAAATAAGTGTTTATCTATTTAGGTGTGAAGAAAAACAATGACACTCCAATGGACGGCAGTTGCAACTTTTCTTTACGCTGAAATAGGACTCATTTTAATCTTCTGTCTACCTTTTATTCCTCCTCAGAGGTAGGAACCCTCCAAATCGTTACAGCAACATATATGATGAGCTCTTCAGACGGTTGAGTGTGTTACGGAAAAATTTTTCTTAAAAGAATTTCAGTGCTAATTCTATAAAAGGCTCTCTTTAAAAATAAACACACGCCAATTAAGTAATAGCTAATGACCATATTAAAGTATCATTTCATAAAGCTTTTTATTGTTTGTACAAATTGGAGAAGGGCATGGCAACCCACTCCAGTATTCTTGCCAGGAGAATTCCATGGACAGAGGAGCCTGGTGGGCTGCAGTCCATGGGAAAGCACAGAGTCAGACACGACTGAATGAGCGCACACATACGTACAAATAACTTTTCTCCTCCCTTCTAAAAGGAGAAGGTCCTCGTCCGCCTTCCTTTTGGTTCTGTTAATTATAGATGTAGTAAAGTGATGGTCACCCTTTTTACATGTCTTGTTTTAGCTTTTACTTTTGTTTTATTGCCCTGAATTAGAATGCTGCTGCTGCTGCTGCTAAGTCGCTTCAGTCATGTCCGACTCTGTGCGACCCCATAGACGGCAGCCCACCAGGCTCCCCTGTCCCTGGGATTCTCCAGGCAAGAACACTGGAGTGGGTTGCCATTTCCTTCTCCAGTGCATGGAAGTGAAAAGTTAAAGTGAAGTCGCTCAGTCGTGAATTAGAATAGTGAGCCAAATAAAAGTAAATGGATAAATGATGTTGACAGTACACCGTGATGCAGAAATATTTCACTGGGTCTGTGGAAAGACCATTTGAAAACTTAAGCCAATAAATGATTCTTAGTTTTGGTCTTACATAATTCATTTGGTATTCATTTAATGGCAGTTTTACTACTTTATCCCCATGCAGAGTTGAGTATAAATTAAAAGTGCTGAATATGCAAAAGTATCAGAACCATTCCTTAACATTAGTTTCTTAGCAAAAGACCGTCAAAGGTCTTTCAGTAGGATTTCAGTTGTACCCTTAACTCTCTCCACCCCTATTGTAATCTACTTTTTAGGAGTTCAGTTTTAGATCCAGACTTGGCAGTGTGAATGATGAAATACTCTTGTGTAAAAATGTTGCAACACATTTGTTCATGTAAAAGAAAATCTTTCGTTAATGAGATCCTACAGATAACCCACTGAAATTTAGTAAGATTCCTTGACTTGAAGACACTTATGAAAGTTTTTATCTTTTTTTTTAATTGGGGTATAACTGCTTTACAATATTGTGGTAGTTTCTGCAGTATGGTGAAGTCAGTCACCTGTATGTATACATATGTTCCCTCCCTCCTGGGCCTCTCTCCCATCCCACCCCCTTTTCTTACCCATCTGAATCATCACAGAGGACTGAGCTGGGCTTCCTGTGCTTTAGCATGTTTCCACTAGCTAGCTACTTGATGAGTGGCAGTGAATATATAAGTCAATCCCAATCTCCGCATTCAGCCCCCCCCCCCACCCACCCCCACCCTGACCTTGTGTCCACAAGGCTGTTTTCTGTATCTGCATTTCTCTTCCTGCCCTGTGGACAGGTTGGTTCATCTTCAGGATCCAGTAATCTTCCACAACTTTTAACTTTCTTCTTACCTGCCTGGATTTCTCCTCACTTCCATTTTTATCTCTCAGCTGTGCCATCACTATTTTCCTGCTTATGAAAGAAAAAATAGAATTATAATATAGGAAGGGGCCTTTGAGATTTTTGAACTTTATTCATCCTATTCATTCTAAGAGAAGGTGGCCTAAGGTCATCTAGTTGAGCTTTGCAGATTCAGGACAAGAATCTGCCTTTCAATAAAGTGCTCTTTCTCTTTCATCACCTTGTCTCTTATCCTATTGATTTTCAAATCCTCAGTAAGACCCTTTTCAGCTTTTTGGTAATACTTGCAAGAGTAGAATCCTATATTTAAGAGAAAGAAAGATGGTATTTATAAACATCTAACATAAAACTTTAGGATTTGCAAAAAAAAAAAATTTTTGTCCGTTGATCTTTTCTCCCTCAAAATGGTTTATAGATTATGGATCTTTTTCTTCCTATCAAATATATATTTTTTTCTATCCTGATAAAGTAGCTATTTGGTAGATTTGAGTCCATGTACACACATTATATAAATATATCCTCTTGGACAAATATACACTAGAAAAACATGGTGTATATGTATATATGTATGTCCACAGATCATTTACAATATGTCCTTACTGTGTGTGTTCACATCTTTTTATCCTTTAACATGTACAATCACCTTACTCTTCAAAGAAAAGGCTTCATACTTTGGCAATAACCCATACTTTCACATAACCCACTAGTGAAAGACACATATTCAGATTCGACTGCCTAGGATTATATCAAAACTCTGCATGCTACTGTATGACTTTGGGCAAGTTATTTACCATCTCTGGTCAGTTTCCTTGTCTGTAAAATGGAGGTAATACTAGTATCCACCTCGTATGGTGGTTGTGATAATTAAATGAGCTAAGCCATGTAAAGGTGCTTAGAAGGGAAGTATAGTATGGACTCTATATAGTAGCTGTTATTAGCCTTTCCTTAAATCAACCCTTATAAACTGCTAATTGTTCCCTCTGGTGGAGGCTGGTCTCCTTTTGTGTTCCCTTTTATACTGTTGATTTACTTGAAATGTGAATTTACATTTGGACCTAGGTCAAGGTATTGCTAGTTCTCTTTGTAAAAATACAAATATTTGTAATGTAAAATTTGAATAGTATTCTTGGAGTAGGAATCAAAGAGGCAGAAGAAACTGCATCCATATCAACTTTGTCTCCCCACAAACTTCAGGTTATTATTAGAGTTGTTTTCAAAACATAATCTTAAGGGACTTCTCTGGTGGCACAGTGAAGAAGAATCTTGCTCGCCAGTTCAGGGGACATGGGTTCAATCCTTGGTCTGGGGAGATTCCACATGCCACGGAGCAACTGAAGCCCATGCACCACAGCTACTGAGCCTGCGTTCTATACCCTGCAAGCCACAACTACTGAACTCACTTGCTGCAATAGAAAAGCCTGGGGGGCTACAGTCCATGGGGTTGCCAAAGAGTCAGAAACAACTGAGCGACTGAGCATGCATAGAGCTTCTCCATCATTGGCTGCAAAGACAATAATCAGCCTGATTTGGGTATTGACCATCTGATGATTCCATGTGTAGAGTCATCTCCTGTGTTGTTGGAAAAGGGTGTTTGCTATGACCAGTGTGTTCTCCTAACAAAACTCTGTTAGCCTTTGCCCTGCTTCATTTTGTACTTCAAGGCAAGTTTGGCCTATTACTTCAGGTGTCTCTTGACTTTCTATTTTTGCATTCCAATCCCCTGTGATGAAAAGCACATTGTTTTTGTTTTTTTTTTGTTATTAGTTCTAGAAGGTCTTCATAGTACCATGCACCTTCAGCTTCTTTGGCATTTAGTGGTTGGGGCATAGACTTGGATACTGTTATGTTGAATGGTTTGCCTTGGAAATGAACCAAAATCATTCTCTCGTTTTTGAAATTTCGCCAAAGTACTGCATTTCAGACTCTTTTGTTGATTATGAAGGCCTACTCCCTTTTTTCTAAGGGATTCTTGCCCACATAGATATAATGGTCATCTGAATTAAATTCGCCCATTCCTGTCCATTTTTGTTCACTGATTCCTAAACTGTGGATGTTCACTCTTGGCATCGCCTGCTTGACCACATCCATTTTACATTGATTCATGGACCTAACATTCCAGGTTCCTATGCAATATTCTTTACAGCATTTGACTTTACTTTCACCACCACACACATCCACAACTGAGCGTCATTTCTGCTTTGGCCCAGCTACATCATTCTTTCTGGAGCTATGAGTAATTAATTGCCCTCTGCTCTTCCCCACTAGCATATTAGACACCTTTCAACCCAGAGGGGGGTGGTGGGGGGGGCGCTCATCTTCCGGTGTCATATCTTTTTTCCTTTTCATTCTGTTTATGGGGTTCTTGCAGCAAGACTACTGGAGTGGTTTGCCATTTCTTCCTCCAGTTGACCACCTTTTGTCAGAATTCTTCTCGATGACCCGTCCATCTTTGGTGGCCCTTTACGGCATGGCTCATGGTTTCATTGAATTACACAAGCCCTACACTTGTGTAGTGGCCCACACACCACTTACAAGGCTGTGGTCCATGAAAGGAAATTCGAAGTTTACTCAAGTGCTTATCTTTATTTATCTCCTTTGGACTCAGTTAATGTGTTACTCATTTAAAATGCCCTTGTGTGAAATTTGTTACCTTTTCAGTTGTGTGATAGATTACTTTGTCACTCTTTGCCATTGATAACTCATGCTTTCTTACCTATGTGTCTTTGCTCATATTGTTCATTCCATCTAGACTGTTTCCCTATTTCATTTTCTCTATGTTCAAGTAATGATCTGAATATAATTACTTGGGTATAAACACACATACATATCCCTCGAGAGAGAGAGAGAGATATATTTTTTTTTTTTTTTTTTCTCTCTCTCCTTTTTTGCCATGCCATGCATCTTGTGGGATCTTAAGTTACTCAACCAGGGATTGAAACTAGGCACTCAGCAGTGAAAGTGCAGAGTCCTAACCACTGGACCACCAGGGAATTCCCTTTCAAGCCATATATTTAAGATTTTTGCTCTTTCCTGTCTATGTAATACAGTATTTACTATGTATGTGCTACACAGCATTACACACACATTATAGAATAGCTCAGTGATTTGATGTGTACGTAATAGCTCAGTGATTCGATGTATGTATAATAGCCCGATGATTTTCTTAATTTCCTTACAGTAAAAATAGGAAAACTTTTTTACTTAGAGTAGACGTTGAAACTGCATCTATTTTTTTTATTATAAAAATAAACAGTGTAGAAAGTCAGACCCCTTAACCCTGAAATGTTATTAGTTGTTAGAACAATAGATCTTTGTTATTTCTGAGTTATTATCCTGATAAGGAAAATGATATAAAGTGATAACTTCTATCAGTAATTTAACATTTTTACTGTGAGAATTCCTGTTTAAGGTTTTGATCATGTGTATTTACTTCAGAAGTTACTTTTACTTAAGACTATTTAAGCCACCAGACAGAAGATAATCAAATGTCGGATTATTATTAAATTTGAAAGTTGTTCTTTATTTCATGAGATATTCTTATTGATAAGAATAGACAATTCTCTTACAAAAAGTTAAATTTCCGTAGTTCTTTTCACTCACTACACAATTGCCAAAATGTTAATTTAGTATTTAGAAAGTATCTCAAAGTGTTTTCTTGACTTTTTACACCTGATGTAATTGTATTGCTTTACAGATGGCAGAAGATATTTTCCTTTAGCGTTTGGGGTAAAATTGCAAGTTTCTGGAACAAGGCTTTTCTTACTATTATAATCCTATTGATTGTTCTGTTTCTAGGTAAGTACTAGAGTCCTCCTTTGACTAAGCTTAACTATGATTTTTTATATTATTATTATTATCATTAATGAATTATTATTATTGATTGGTTTTTAATTAAGTTGATGCTGCCATTGGTATACAGTTGACTTTATGGAGTAGATAATTGATATGTTGATAGGTATTATTACTGTTATATATATATAATCATAAATTGCAGCAGAGTACAGTGGTTCTTAATCTCTTTTATGTTGTTTTAAGATTTAAATGCTGCAATGCATAACCTAGTTTTCAGAATTAGCAGTTATACAGTCCTTTGTTCGGAGAAGGCAATGGCACCCCACTCCAGTACTCTTGCCTGGATGGAGGAGGCTGGTGGGCTGCAGTCCTTGGGGTCGCTAAGAGTCGAACACGACTGAGCGACTTCACTTTCACTTTTCACTTTCATGCACTGGAGAAGGAAATGGCAACCCACTCCAGTGTTCTTGCCTGGAGAATCCCAGGGACGGGGGAGCCTGGTGGGCTGCCGTCTCTGGGGTCGCACAGAGTCGGACACGACTGAAGTGACTCAGCAGCAGCAGCAGTCCTTTGTTATTGTGGTGTCTGAGTTATCCACAGGTTTAACTGTTTGGGAGACAAACAGAGCAATGGCCCTCAAAAGAAGTTTTAGATGCAGGGTGTGAATCTTGATTGAACCCTGGTTGAAAGACAACTATAGCACAGACATTTAGGTACTACTGCAAAAATTTGAATATAGACTGTTTGTTAGATAATATTAGGGAGTTTTGTTAACTTTAGTTATGATATCAATGTTATTATTATATAAAAGAAGTCAGCAACCTATAACCTACAGACCAGTTGCCTATTTTTCTAAATAAAGTTTTATTGGAACATACCATGCCATTCTGTTTATGTGTCGTCTGTGTATGAACAACTACAGAGTGCAGTAGTTGAAACAGACCGTGTGGCCTAACATACACAAGCTGCTCTTTACAGAAGAAGTTTACCAACACCTGTTACATAGGATTATGTCCTTATGCTTAGGAATTGCATGCTGAAATACATAGAAGTAAAGTCTCATGATATTTACAACTTACTTTCAGTTGGTTAAAAAAAAAAAGCAAATATGGCAAATCCTAACAATTGTTGAATCTAGGTAGTGGAAATATGGATGTTTATTGTACTAGTTTTTCAGTATGTTTGAAATTTTCATAACAAGTACCTTAGAAATTAGAAGCAGACTTTTTTTTTAAGTGGAAAAGAATAGCTTTATTTGCTTTGTGAGGCAGAGAGGGCCACAGTGGGCTAATGCCCTCCAAACTGCATATCCCAACCTAGAAGGGGTAGTGAGGAGTTTTATAGTAATGTTTCAAAGAGGGCGTGATCAGCTTGTGGACATCCTTTCAGGGGTTGGTGGGAGGCAGGTGGGAGTCAGCATTATCAACCTTCTGTTTCCAGCCAGTCTAGGTTCTACATGCTTGTGTGCAGCATACAGTTAACCTCTTTCACCTAGTCAGGGGTTCGGTGTCTGTCTCAAAAAACATGCAGATTTTTCCATCATTTCCCCATTTGATTATAGGTCTTCAGTAGAACTCTTAATAGTCAAAATATCGATCCCTTGATGCCGGGGTGATTCAGCTTCTTGCCATGGGTGTAAATCCTGCCCCTTGGTGACAGGCCTCCTCTATGTTTGTCCAGATGCTGGCAGAGGTATTGCAACATCCCAGACACTACTTTTCCCTTGAAGTGGACTTTTAAGGTTTTTGTCAAATTAGAAACTCTATGAGTCAAAATAATTGCCATGCTTTTTAGAAGGAGTAAATTGCCATGCTTTTTAGGAGCTTTTAAGAACTGAGCTCAGATTATGTAACTTGTCAGAGATCAGCCAGCTACTTCTTGGCAGTTCAGCTTTTGATAGCACCCCAGTGTGTTGTCCCTCAGAGTTCGCTCAGAGTTGTGTTGTGAGTCAGGCAGGTTTCCCAGGTGTCGGTCTGAGGCCGTGACCACTGCGTGTGCCACTGTCTTGTGAGAAAATGCTTCTCATCTTCCATATTACTAACCTCTGGAGGGGAATCCTCTTTATAAACTGGAAATAAATGGCATGAGAAGGTATGAGTAAGTCATTGCATCAGGATGTGAATGGATTTGCAGTTCATTTCAAACTGTATTTGTCTCATGGTATGTTCTTAATGTTACTGATTGAATCTCTAGCCATAGAAGAAATCACACCAAGCAGGTGAAAAACAATAAGGAAAACCAGATTCCAGCTTTGTCACCAGCTAACTAAATGACCTTTGGAATGTCATTTCATCTCTCTGAGTTTGGGTTAGCCATTTGCAAAATAGAGAGAGGAAATAATCTCCACAGCTCTTGGTAGCTCTAAGAGTGTACTGTGTCCTTCTAATTCTAAAATTATCACAAGAATTTCTACTGAAAACTACCACGTAGCCATATAAAGAATGACAACTTTAGCCAAGGTTCTTTTGGTTACATAAATCAGAAACCAGCATCCGCTCACTTGAGCATGAAAGGGAAAATTAAAATATAGGGTTGTTTCAGTGTGGCCCAAAAAATGAAGGAAGCCAAACTCATAGGAAGTGAAGTGTCCATTTAGTGTCCCTGTATTTCTCCCTCCATCTACTTCTTCTTCCTTATCTCTACAGACTCTGATACTCAATTCCCAGGCCAGAATTATATACAGCTGCTAAGTTTTGTCATGCCAGCCATGTGAGGATTAACTAGCCATTTCTAAATTCCAGTTCTAAGGAAGAAAAAATCTGACCAGCTAACACCAGGTATCCAGTCCTCATCTGAGAAGCTATGGCCAGGGGCCAGGATCACAGAGCAGAATCATGGCTGCTGGCAGGAACCTAGATCTATGGGCAGAGAAAGTAACTCCCAGAGAATAGGAACATCATGGATGATTAATGTGGGGCCGTTAACCCTGGATGATAAAGACAGTCAAACAGGGACTTACCCATGAAGCCTCAGTGTTTTCATCTCAGAACAGGGGAATAACACCTACTTCACTGAGGTGTTGAAAGAATAACATGCAGTTACATATGTAAAGTGCATAGTCCACTGTTCTCTTCCACTGAAATGACATTGGTGTAAATAATGCAGACCCAGTAGGTTTGAATTACTCAACATAATTCATCTTTTATTTTGGAATTTTTTTCTTGTTGGTGTAATAATCATTACTAGATGTTTATATTCCTAGAGCCAATACTAACTGAAAAGTGTGTGTGTCTTTTAGCAAGTTGGAACAGGCAGAAAGGAAGTAGGAAGCCCAGAAGAGTTTATTTAGTGTCAGCAGAAATGCTTCTCGGGAACACTTACAGAATTGATCCCACAAAAAGATGATCTCCATGTGCCTTATAGAAAATTGACTAAGTGTCACATCCTCCTCTTATTGTTGCCCCCCATCCCACTTTTCAGACACAGTTTCTTTATTATTATGCAAGCAGTGCATTCTACAAATGGGTTTGTGTTTTTCTTTGGTAGTACTGCTTAATCTTCAGCATTTCTGCATAATGGATCCAGGAGTATTATTCCTGGTTAATTGCCAAGTAGTAATGACGTCACACTTTCACAGGTGGCTCAGTGAAGTAGAGAATTCACCTGCCAATGTAGGAGACATAGGTTCTGTCCCTGGTTGGGAAGATCCCCTGGAGAAGGAAATGGCAACCCACTCCAGTATTCTTGCCTGTGAAATCCCATGGATAGAGGAGCCAGGCGGGCTACAGTTCATGGGGTCACAAGAGTCAGACACGACTTAGCAACTAAACAACAAGGAAAACAACAATGACTTCAAAGAACTGTTTGGTTCCTCTGGTCTGCTCAAAATAACTCATAAAGACTTTTTTTTTTTAGTTGTTGTTGTAGTGGTTGGCATGCTCTTATTGTTTTGAGGCAATCTTAGAAATGACAAAAAAGAAAGGAAATCTTGCCTTTTGTGTTCACATAAATCGACCTTGAGGACATTATGCTAAGTGAAAGACAAATACTGTTAAGATCTCATTCATATGTGGAATCTTAAAAAATGAAATCAAGCTCATAGATACAGGGGACAGATTGGTGGTTGCCAGGGGTGGGGGTGGGTAGGTAAATGGAGTCAAGACATACAAGATTCCAGTTATAAAAGAAATAAGTCATAGAGATATAATGAACATGGTGACTTAGTTAATAATTCTGTATTGCACATTTGAAAATTGCTAGGAGAGTAGATGTTGAAAGAAAGTTTGCATCACAAGAAAAAAGAAATTCTGTAACTGTATGGTGATGGACTTGTAACTATTTTACAGTATATACAAACATCGAATTATTTTTAATTAGCAAATTACAAATGGAATCTTCTTCGTTCTGATGAAGAGCATCTACAAAAGCCTAGAGCTAGCATCAGCCTTAGTCAGATATTCAAAGTTAGCCCCATAAGGTTGGGAACAAAGCAAGGATATTCACTTTGACTATTTTTGTTCAATTAAGTAATAGATTTTCGAACCGAGATAATATTAAATTAAAAAAAAATATACCAAGTGTTAAGATTTTAAATTAAAAAGTAAAAGTCATTTGAAGATGACATGATTATTTATTTAGAAAATCCTAAAATGTCTACAAGAAAAATACTGTGTCAAAGAACTATAGTGCATCACAAAATACAAGGTCAATATACAAAATGAAGTGCATTTCTATGCTATAAGCAACAATTCAAAATTGAAAAGTTTTAAATTACTTTTATAAGTACAACAAGAAGCCTAAAAACTTCTTATTTTTAGAAAAGAACTTTATAAAGGATGTACAAGATCTCAACGCTTAAAGCTACAAAAACATTGTTCGAAGGAATTAAAGAAAATGGAAATAAATTTTTTTTTTCAGTTGAAAAACTCACAATCATTGCAATGAAATACCACTTCATACTCACTACGATAGTTATAATCTAAAAGACAGATAATAACAAATACTGATGAAGATGTGGAGAAATAAGAACCATCCCAATTTACATTACACTGGGAATGTAAACTGGTAAAGCTGCTTTGGGAAAACAGTTTGGCAGTTCCTCAAAAAGTTAAACATAGAGTTACCATGCATGCGTGCTGAGTCACTTTAGTCATGTCCAGCTCTTTGCAATTCTATGGACTGTAGGCCACCAGGCACCTCTGTCCATGGGATTCTCCAGGTAAGATTCTCAGTATTCTTACTGAAGTGGGTTGCCATGCCTTCCTCCAGGACATCTTCCCAACCCAGGGATCGAACCTGCTTCTCTTACATCTCTTGCATTGGCAGCCAGGTTCTTTACCTCTAGCACCACTTGGGAGTTACCATATGATCCAACAGTTCCACTCATAGGTATATACTAAGAGAAATGAAAACATACGTCAGTATAAAAACTTGTACGTGAATCCTCATGGCAGCATGTTCATAATAGCTAAAAAATGGAGAAAATCCAAATATCCATCATCTCTTGAATGGATAAACCAAATGTGGTGTAGCTGTACAACAGAGAATTATTCAGTTATAAAAAGTAATAAAGCAAGTTCATCTATGTAACTTGCTGCAACATAGATGAACCTTGAAAATATTAAGCGAGGTTAAGGGAGCCAGACACAAAAGAACGCATAAAATATGATTCCATCTATATCAAATGTCCAGAATAGCCAAATGCAAAGAGACAGTAGATTAGTGGTTGCCAGGAGGTGCAGGGAGGGCAAGAATGGATATGCGCTTTCTGTCTGGGTTGATGAAAATATTCAGGTGTTGGTTACACAACTTTGTGAATATACTCAAAACCACTAAATACACTTTTAAGAGTAAATGTTACGTGAATTTTAGTTCAAAGTGCTGTTAAAAAATTTAAGTAAAATAGGGGTTAAAATTAGCTGTTTTTCAACTAGAATCTCTTTCCTATATGGCAGTAACTCTTCCCTAGGAGTGCTTATGACTGCATGAAAGGAGTAACCTAACCTGTTTATATTCCACTGGTCTTTGTGACATCGAAGGCAGATACCTTCCCAGGAAACTATAAGAATCAATGACTAAGAGTACACCAAATAAAGATGCTATAATCTGAAATCTGTCTCCTACTAGAGAAAAGTGATTCCTCTGAATCTGAGACTTAACAGAACTGAAAGTATCAAAAGAGCAGCTCTCTGAACATTTTCAGTAACAGGTGCCATCCACAAACACTTGAGGGATCATATACTACCATAGGTCAATCACATTTCAACAAATCTTTGCCAGTAAAAATCTCAGTGTAACCAAATACTTCTAAAATCTCAATAATTTAAAATAATAGTAGCCTATATAT
>NW_011494734.1:2974640-2975698 GCF_000754665.1 Bison bison bison
AAGTAGTACTACTATATATATATATATATATATATATATATATAAAATAGGTAAATAACAAAGACCCGCTGTATAGCACAGAATTATATTTATTATAATAACCTATGATGGGAAAAATCTGAAAAAGGAATAAAGATAACTATATAACTGGATCACTCTGCTGTATACCTGAAACATTGTGAATCAACTGTATTTCAGGTTTTTTTTTAAAGAGTAATACTTCAGTTCAGTCACTCAGTCGTGTCCGACTCTGCGACCCCATGGACTGCAGCACACCAGGCTTCCCTGTCCACCACCAACTCCAGGACCTTGCTCAAACTCGTGGCCTTTGAGTCAGTGATGCCATCCAGCCATCTCATCCTCTGTCATCCCCTTCTTCTCCTGCCTTCAATATTGCCCAGCATCAGGGTCTTTTCTAATGAATTAGTTCTTTGCATCAGGTGGCCAATGGCCAAAGTATTGGAGTTTCAGCTTCAGCATCAGTCCTTCCAATGAATATTCAGCATTAATTTCCTTTAGGATGGACTGGTTTGATCTCCTTGCAGTCCAAGGGACTCTGAAGAGTCTTCTCCAACACCACAGTTCAAAAGCATCAGTTCTTGGTGCTCAGCTTTCTTTACAGTCCAACTCTCACATCCATACATGACTACTGGAAAAACCATAGCTTTGATGAGATGGACCTTTGTTAGCAAAGTAATGTCTCTGCTTTTTAATATGCTGTCTAGGTTGGTCATAGCTTTTCTTCCAAGGAGCAAACGTCTTTTAATTTCATGGCTGCAGTCACCATCTGCAGTGATTTTGGAGCCCAAAAAATTAAAGTCTGTGACTGTTTCCATTATTTCCCCATCTGTTTGCCATGAAGTGATGAGACTGGATGCCATGGTCTTACTTTTTGAATGCTGAGTTTTAGGCCAGCTTTTTCACTTTCCTCTCACTTTCATCAAGTGAAAAGTTACTTCTTCGCTTTCTGCCATAAGAGTGGTATCATCTGCATATCTGAGGTTATTGATATTTCTCCCGGCAATCTTGATTCCAGCTTGTGCTTCATCCAGCCCAGC
>NW_011494734.1:2975798-2983602 GCF_000754665.1 Bison bison bison
TGGAACTCTCTTGCTTTTTCGATGATCCAGCAGATGTTGGCAATTTAATCTTTGGTTCCTCTGCCTTTTCTAAATCCAGCTTGAACATCTGGACGTTCTTGGTTCACATACTATTGAAGCCTAGCTTGTAGAATTTTGAATATTACTTTGCTAGTATGCGAGATGAGTGCAATTGTGCAGTAGTTTGAACATTCTTTGGCATTTCCTTTCTTTGGAATTGGAATTGGAGTGAAAACTGACCTTTTCCAGTCCTGTGACCACTGATGAGTTTTCCAGTTTTGCTGGCATATTGAGTGCAGCACTTTCACAGCATCATCTTTTAGGATTTAAAATAATTCAACTGGAATTCCATCACCTCCACTAGCTTTGTTCATAGTGGTGCTTCTAAGGCCCACTTGACTTCACATTCTAGGATGTCTGGCTCTAGGTGAGTGATCACACCATCGTGGTTATCTGGGTCATGAAGATCTTTTTTGTACAGTTCTTCTGTGTATTCTTGCCACCTCTTCTTAATATCTTCTGTTTCTGTTAGGTCCATACTATTTCTGTCCTTTATCGAGCCCATCTTTGCATGAGATGTTCCCTTGGTATCTCTAATTTTCTTGAAGAGATCTCTAGTCTTTCCCATTCTATTGTTTTCCTCTATTTCTTTGCATTGATCACTGAGGAAGGCTTTCCTATCTCTCCTTGCTATTCTTTGGAACTCTGCATTTAAATGGATATATGTTTCCTTTTCTTCTTGCCTTTCTCTTCTCATCTTTTCTTAGCTATTTGTAAGGCTACTTCAGACAACCATTTTGCCTTTTTGCTGTTTCTTTTTCTTGGAGATGGTCTTGTTCACTGCCTCCTGTACAATGTCACAAACCTTCGTCCATAGTTCAGGCACCAGATCTAATCCCTTGAATCTATTTGTCACTTCCACTGTAAAAAAAATTACAGTAGATGTAATAAAAATGCTAGTGCAATAAGAGAAATGGGTTAGCCTGGAATTGATTGTAATGGCATATGACCTATGTATGTTATTGTCAGTAGGTTGAATTTTAATGCAGTGTAGCCAGATATTAGAGACAGTGCAGTGATGGTAACTCCTAGATGAATAGTAAAAAAGCAAAATACTGTTACATTTAAAGTTTACCACTGGCATCTATTTTGAGCATAATATCCTCCTATGTATTATAAAGAGACCCTCTAGCTAAAGTTCATTATCTAAAAGTTAGGTCACTTGGGCTAAATCTGCTTTCTATTATATTAATAATCTTATATTCTTAAAAGCCAAAAGCAATGTGTTTCCTCTTTTTCTTTAATAGATGCTGTGAGAGAAGTAAGAAAGTATTCCTCAACTCATACTATTGAAAAGAGCTCAGCCAGCAGACCTGCTGCCTATGAACATACACAAATGAAACTCTTCAGGTCTCAAAGAAATCTTTACATTTCTGGATTTTCATTATTTTTCTGGCTGTAAGTTTTTTTTAAGCACAATTTTAAAACATGATTTATGTTTCTCATTTTTTCCACCTACAGTGTAGATTTTTCTTCTGTACTATTTAGCACACTAACATCTTTTTTGAAAGAACTCAGATGGCAGACCCAAATAACAAATAATAATCCTGGCTTGTAGGTTTGATAGGCCCATAAGGTCCTGCAGGATCTCACCCCTGCTGCTCTCTGGAGCCTCCTCTTGTACTCTCTTCTGACACATATACCACCGTTGCATGCACACTGTCCTTTGCTGCTCCTTCATTCATTCATTATTGCAACAAATATTTATTGAGTTCCTTTTGTGTACCCAACTCCTCCCTACTTCAGGGTCTTCACACCAACTTTCCCTTCTGCCAAAACACTCTTCCCTTCCCTCTCTCCCTGGTTAATTTCTACTCATCCTTAGCTCCTTTCTCAGGTAAGCTGAGACCTGTGACCATCATTTCCCCAAAGTAGGTAGGTCTCCTGTTGTACACTCCCATAGAACGTGTAGTGTATATACTTTTCTTCCAAGTGTCATTTAATTACTCATGGTTGTAATTAAATACTGTTTTAACTCTCACCTCCCCAACTAAAGCCTAAACCCTTTGAGAGCAGAGCCATTGTCTTGTTTCCAATTATATCCCCAATGCCTGGCATAGTAATTAACACTTAGCAGTTCTTGAATTGGATACTTGAAGATAATGATTACTATTAGTAACAATGGAGGTTACTCATCAATACAAGGAGAGTAATTTTTAGGTTTAGCCAGCCTTCTGCAGTGCTATTTTTATTTATTTATTTTGACTAAAAGGCATGTGGGATCTTATTTCCACAGCCAGGGATTGAATCCATGCCCCCGGCATTGTAAGCACGGGGGCTCAAGTCTTAACCACTGACCACAAGGGAAATCCTGCACAGTGCTCTTTACATAGCAGATTTTGAACTGAGGGGGAAAATTTCTTACTAGCCCTGCCACAATGTCCAAAATTCTCTTTCTGCTCCTCCTGGCCAAAGTCCTCTACAGAGAAAAATAAGTAAATAAGTCCCACTGAACCCACATTCCAAAAGTTAGTCTTCTGGCAAAAATTTCAAAGAAATGAGGCACAGACTTCTTTTAACTAGGACTTGGATTATGTATTTGTCTTCTTTAAACCCTGGAGGAGGAAATGGCAACCCACTCCAGTATTCTTGCCTAGAGAATGCCATGGACAGAGAAGCCTGGCAGGCTACAGTCCATGATGTCACAGAGAGTCAGACATGACTGAGTGACTGAACACACACTTCTTTAAACATCCTCCCTTGCTTAAACATTACCACACCCACACCTGAAGGGGAATTACTGGATAATTAGTGCTTAAAGTCACAGTTCTTGGGGATTAGTCTAATTATATACTACTCTGACATTTTTTTTATTTTCTTAGAGTGTTGAGACGTCTGGTTACCCTTATTACTCAGCTGGCAAAAGAGCTGTCACACAAAGGAGTACTTAAACATCAAGCAGAAAATATTAACCAGGCTGCCAAAAAATTCATGGAAGAAAATGAAAGACTGAAACGGGTATTTAATTTTTAAAAAAAAAACTGGTGTGAATGTTTTTGGTATTCCCAAGGGATGGTATATTTTTTTCAGCCTCAAAAAGAGCATTTTTATAAGTAGAAAATGACCATAAATAACAGTATTCTACAATATGATTGTTCCAGAAGTATTTTATTATCTTTAGATTTGTGAGTTCTCAAAGTTTCCCTCAGTAGTAGATTAATGCCATTGGACCTACTTCCTATGATTCAAGGAGAAAACAGTTCTGGGAATATGAATTTTAGTTCCTTTATTACCGTTAATTTTACTTTATAACATAAGGCAAGTTTTAATAAGTCTCTCTTAAGTTTCCATTTCCCATTCAGTTGAATTACTGTTAAGACTTTGTGTGTGTGTGTGTTTTTCTTTAAATGATGTTTATATAAGAAGCAGAGAAAAATAGTTGATACAGATAGAAGATGGCATATAATATTTTCAGTCTCTAATTTGGGTTATGTTGCTAATAATTCTTTGAGAACCCTAGGCTGTCTTTCCCCTGCTCCTCAGGGAGAGTGAAAATCAGGTACTGATGTTTTCCATGTTAAGTAAAAAGAACAAATGAGAAAATGGAAGATACAAAATTACTTTGGGTATTTTTTTTCTTAACTTTAAAATTTAGGAGTCAGATCTCAAGCTTGAGTGTTTTCAGTTCATGTTAAGCCCTATAACCTATGTTTTCGTAATTCTGCTTCTTAGGGAAAAAGTCAAAAGAACCATTCAGAAGTGAAACATTTTCTTAAATAATTCCTAACAATGCAATAAGATTATTTCCCTATTACAGATTAATGAATTGCAATCAATTATGAATTACATCAAATTATATTTATGTGAGGGCTTCCCTGATAATTCAGCTGGTAAAGAATCCTCCTGCAATTCAAGAGACCCCAGTTCGATTCCTGGGTCGGGAAGATCTGCTGGAGAAGGGATAGGCTACCCACTCCAGTACTCTTGGCTTCCCTTGTGGCTCAGCTAGTAAGGAATCCACCTTCAATGCGGGAGACCTGTGTTTGATCCCTGGATTGGGAAGATCTCCTGGAGAAGGGAAAGGCTACCCACTCCAGTATTCTGGCCTGGAGAATTCCATGGACTGCATAATCCATGGGGTCACGAAGAGCTGGACATGATTGAGCGACTTTCACTTTTCATATTTATGTAAAAAGTATTGTAAGTCTAACAGTAGAGAATTACCCAAATCCTAAAGCCCAGCCTCTTACAGAAAGAACTCTAAGCATCACCTTTTATTAATTCTGAAAGAGTTACCTATTAACTAGAACAATATAAAGCTCTATAAAACTATTGTTGTTCATTTGCTAAGTTGTGTCTGATTCTTCACCACCCCATGGACTGCAGCACGCCGGGCTTCCCTGTCCTTCACTGTCTCTGGAGTTTGCTCAAACTCACGTCCATTGAGTTGGTGACGCTATCCAACCAACTCATCCTCTGTCACCCCCTTCTCCTCCTGCCTTCAGTCTTTCTCAACATCAGGTTTTTTCCCAATGAGTTGACTCTTCGTATCATGTGGCCAAAGTATTAGAGCATCAGCTTTAGCATCAGTCCTTACAATGAATATTCAGGGTGGATTCCTTAAAGATTGACAAGGTTGATCTCCTTGCTGTCTAAAGGACTCTGAAGAGTCTTCTCCACTACCTATTAAATAAGGGAAAACTCATTGCAAAAAAAAAATAATTTTGATGCTACAGTATCATGGTGACCTGTTCAAAAACCCATGTTTTATTTATGATGTCTGCCTTATTACCACTACACAAATAGGATTCAGAAATGTTTCTTTGGGTAGATTTTAACAGCATCTTTTAAGGAAACATTTAGAGAATAAGCACTGGTTTGTATGTTTACTTTGTTTTGTTCTGTTTTGAAAAAAGCTTTGGTCCATAGATGTCATGTAACTTTCCATTGGTCGTTAAGCTGTGTCAGTGTTTCTGTGTTCAGAGGCAAACAGTATGTCACCAGTGTTTCAGCAACACAGTCAGACTTATTTTGTATGTTAATATTATTTGCTTCATTTTCTGTCCTTTGATCTCATTTTATAATGGTAAAAACATCTCTTCATTCTCTATAAGAGACACATTATCTAATGGAAAGTGTTTTACCCTAAAGTTCAAGAGATTTGGGTGCCAGTCCCAAATCTGCCAGTAATTAATTAGCATTGTGATCTGGGGCCAGTCACCACATTTGTTCTGGGTCTCAAGTTTATAAATAATAGCTCACAGTATTCACAGGCTTCACAGTAAGGTATTAACTCTTTGAATTGTTGCAACCACCCTAGGAGGTTGGTGCTGTTAATATTTGCATTTTATAGATGAAGAAATGGAGGCACAGAAAGGTTAAGTGACTTGTATAAAATCATTCCACTAATAAGAGACAGAACTAAGATTTGAATCCAGGCAGGCAGCCTGCCTCTAGAATCCACACTCTAAACCACATTGTTTTGTTCCCTTCAATCATATGCTAGCCCATGAAATGACTTGCAGATGGTGCATGGGACCCCATTCTGCTATGATACTCAGTTAATGAAATAATTATGAAAGACCAATTAACTTATATATGACTGCTTTAAAATAACAACAGTGGTGGAGCTTTACTTCTTGTTTTTTCGCAGCCACTTAGGCAGGTGGGGTGAGGTGGGTAGGACAGTTTACATGTGCATTACTATAGCTAGTGGCTATAAAATTTCAGATTCCAGGGCTGTTGGTCTTTCTCCAGCATCAAGTTACACATAATTCAATAATAAAGTTGAACAGATTTATAGGTGCATTAGTGAAAGCTTATTTACAAGACCAACACCAAATTCAACTTTTCCAAGTCAGTGGCATATTAATTCAGGCAGTCAGTGTAAGCTTTCCTGTAACTCATTGGTTCTCTTCCAGTTTGGATAATCACTGAAGACTGTGCGAAATGAATTCAAGTGAAGTAAAAGTAAGGATTGTGTTGAAGTGGTCAACAGACCTGTAGAATTCAGAGGGATTTTTTTTCCCTAGTCTCTGCTCTTAAAAAAATGTGTTTTTTTTTTATGTTAAAGATATGAGACTTGTTCGGTTTTAGTAGGTACTTCAGTTCTTTATCTCTTAAAATTCTTGGAATTATATATTCATTCGAGTTTTAATTCCTCCTTTGGATCTGCCTGATCTCTGTTGTAGCACAGCAGTATTGTATTTGATCTTGTGCTGCAGTATTTATGCTCATCTCATCATTTCCACTAGCCTGAGTTTGCTAAGTCGCTTCAGTCATCTCCGACTCTGTGTGACCCCATAGACAGCAGCCCACCAGGCTCTCCCATCCCTGGGATTCTCCAGGCAAGAATACTGGAGTGGGTTGCCATTTCCTTCTCCAGTGCATGAAAGTGAAAAGTGAAAGTGAAGTCGCTCAGTCATGTCTGACTCCTGTCGACCCCATGGACTACAGCCTACCAGGCTCCTCCGTCCATGGGATTTTCCAGGCAAGAGTACTGGAGTGGGTTGAATTGCCTTCTCCTCAAGCCTGAGTTTACCTGAGAGCAAAAGATTGTATTTCTGTTATATTTTTACTCCTAATACTACATAGTATTGTACAATATTTGCATGTAGTAGTAGCAGTGCTAAGTAGAACTTTGTTTTGTTTAATATATCAGTGTTTTAATGTCAGTTTACATTAGGAAAGGAATCACCCTGCAGTAGAAATTCTTTTCTATGTCTATTTTAAATTGTCCTGAGTTAATTTTTTTTCTTACTGTTGAGGTTTTCTGTATCAAATTGCTGCCTTTTTACTTAGTCAAATAACCCATGTCAATATGTACATGTTCTGTTTTTCAAACATTAATTTAACATCTTTAAACATCTTAAAATGTTCTTTTTAATGTCAGCTACTTACTTCTATTAACACTGATGATTTCCATCCAGGCTGTGAAATTTTTACCCCATGATGTTTTTATTTTAGTCAAATATTTTACTATTCAGATCTTAATTTTTCTTGCCTAGAAAAGATAAGCTACAAACATAAAACAAACACTTTAAAGCCAGAATAGATTTGAAAATACAAATAATATTATGAAAGATTAACTGGATAAAAGTAATTTGGAGACCATTCAATGTAAATTAGGTAGAATTGTCCAAGCATAGAGGTGGCCCTGTCATACTCCACTTACCCATTTCTATCCTGAAAACATGTTCTTTTCTTACAAATCATCAATATAAACCTAGTCTGAGTAGACCGCTCTGCAGTTGGAACATAAAGGCTTTCCAAGTAATATTACCCTCAGAACTGTTTTTTTCCCTTAGATTAACATCACATATTAAGGAAAAGGTATGTTTTATCTGAATACTTTTGAAAATATAATTTTAATTGTAGCCCAGCCAGAAACTCTTGTTATTTTCATGTCAGAGGTTTCAATCATAGAAGAAAGAGTGTGTGTGTGTGTGTGTGTGTGTGTGTTTACCAAAAACCCAAGTTTCTGTTAACAAAAGTTTACATTGTAAAAAAGTATAAAGCACTGAAAAGGACAAAGAATAAAGGCCAATAATTTAAAATACATTATTTAGCTTTTTTCCTAAAAAAATGTCTGGCTATTACAATATAAGACTACTTCTTTCTATAACTTTCTTTTCTGATAGCTCTTGAAAAACTATGGCAAGGAAGAAGAACACATTTTGGAAGCAGAAAATAAAAAACTAGAAGAAGACAAAGAAAAACTGAAAACTGAATTAAAGAAGGCTTCAGATGGTAACGTTATATGCCTGCACAAAAGTAGAAGTATCATATTTTATGCTGTTAAACT
>NW_011494734.1:2983702-2987359 GCF_000754665.1 Bison bison bison
ACATGTTCTTCTGGCTAAAATACCAAGGGTGACCTATTTACAAATTCCTGCTCAAATATGAAGATAAAACATTGTTTCAGCCAAGAGAAACATGCTCTGTTTTACAGACAAACATGTAGGTGTTTCAGATCTGTGTTGTAAATACAAATGTTCCTGCCTTAGCAAAAGACCTATGTTCCTGAAAAGTTGCTTGTAAACACATTTGGAAAATTATCACAGTTTTTCATCATAGTACATTGCTGCTAAAAGAAGCAATGACAGGGGGAAAGTTTTGGTTATAAGATAAGGTTATAATATTAGGGCTTGAGATAAGCCCTAATATTTTCTACGTGCCAGATATAAGAAAAACGTTCCTTGAAAGAAATGGTACGGACAGAGTAAGCTACAGACTGGGGGGTGTCAGTAGAGAATTCAGTGTCTCATTCCAAAATACATTGCAATAAGGACTTGGGGTAGGGAGTCCCAACTCCCATTTCCCTGAAGGCAGCTATTTCTTCTGCATTTTTTGTTTTTTTGAAAAACAGTTGTTTTAGTATCTTCTTAGACAAGGAGGAACAAATTATTATTGCCTGCAGCTGCATAGCACTGAAAAGTTCTAAATCTGATGTCATCTAAGAAACTGCCTCAAAGTTGATGGCTTGACCCCTGAGCAACATTCCAGCTTATGACAGATAGTCCTTGATGTTGTCCAGATACTGGGAACCTCTCAGGCACAGTCAAGATAGTAATCAATGCATAGGCCTTCTCCAATTTCAGATCTCTTCCACTGCTTTGTGTTGGAAATAAATTGGAAAACATTCAGTAATTGAATAAAAAATACTTTATGCCATTTGTAAGTTTAGATTAAAAAAAAATAGGCCTCAGTATAAGTTTCTGTAATACATCTTGCTATTGTTAATTATGTATATTGTTTGGACAGAGTTGAGTTCATCAAGATGTATTTGCATTTGAAACGGAAAGCCTGAAGATAAATGCTAATTGCTTAAAAAAATTGGTAGGATATTTTTTCTGATATAAAGTATATAGTCACTTTCCTACTTCTTATTTAAAGTAAAAAAAAAATCATTTAGAAGCAGTAAGTTAAAAAATAATTTACTCTTCTAGACAAAATGGTAGATGGTGTGTTTGGAATAGTATAGCTCAAAATTCTAAATCTTCTCATAGTTGTACTTTTGGCTCTTCTGCAGTTCCAAACAATTTGGAACATTATCACGAAGTTTTAACATTTGTATGAAAATAAATTTAGTAATCAGACATTTCAAAAGAGAAATAGTGTTCTTTTTTTACCCAACACAAAATATTGCTGGTAATCCTTCTGAAGAATTCAAGGGACTATTTCCAAAATACCTTTAATTAGTTTAAAAAATTATTTTGAATTCCTGCTTTTTTTAATATCTGCCAAGGATCCTTTTCCTTAAGTTGTAAGCAGAGTAGGACAGAAATAAAAGGCAGACAAGAGTAGGTTGTGTGCCATGCTACCTCTCTTAACCCTGGCCAGCTTAGTTTTTTTCTCCCTTTGATTTTTAAAAAATCCAACTCATGTATTTTGAGTTTTAACTTCACAAGTCTGATATATAACTCTAAACTCAGTGTTATTTTGAGTAATATAAAGAAGCTCAATATTTCTTTGACAATTCAGATGTTTGGAGAAGATGAACTCTTGTATAATATAGGCATTTTGTTTATGATCTGATAACAAGCGATTCCAAGTTTCCTATTTAAAGTGTAGACTGCAGAACTACTTTCAAAGTGAATCAAGGTTGAGGTAAAAGCAGATTTTACCTGTTTGAGTATGTTCTGTTTGGTTTCTGCAAGGAGTGTAGTATTTTATGAACACATTTTATTTTAGATAACATGGTTACTGACCTTGAGAAGATCCAAGTTCCATTTCTAATGGAGGTATAACCCTGGCTGTGTTCTCTTGACCTATACTAGTCAAATTCATTCAGACAAGACTAAGAAATAAATTAGTAGTTCAAGGTATGGATGAGTTCAGCAGCACAATGCTTTGTATATAGTACCATTCAAATAATATTCATAGATTTCTATAAATTGAGAGTATTAAGACTGATGGTGCTTAAGAAATGTTTCAGGAAGTTCTCTTATATTTCAAAATTGAGTAGAAAGGCAGTGTGGTATATTTTTTAAAAGAGGTAAATAGAATATTGTTCTTATGCATGGTCTTACCCTTAGTGTTTCTTTTAATCTTGGTGAAACATTTTCTCCAAATATATTAGTGGAAGTGAAGCACAGATACAAATGTCTATTTAAACTGATTCAATCCAAATTGGGAAAGTATTATTCTGAAAGCAGGTATTAAGAGCACTCACTCTATCAGCAGTGCCAAAATCTCCATCAGTTTTTAAACACCAGCTCAGATTTTTCACCAGTTAGTTAATTAAATTACCTGTGCTCCAATGCAGTCATATGACCCTAGTGAGCCAACGGAGAGCGTGCATGTCCCCAAGCATCCAATTTACACTCAAGACTAACTTAGTCAGTTGTAAGGACCTGATCTGTCATTTTTAATGATCTGTTTAATGGTAGCTCTGATGTCCCAGTGTGTGGAGTAATTGGGAAAGGGCACTGCCATGAAAATTGAGAACTTAAGCTCTGAAGAATTTACAAAGTTCACAAGCCCTCATAATAAAAATAGACCTTGTACGTAGCGGAAAACTTTCTGATATCCAAGGAAATTGACTTCAAAAGATTCTTCCCAGGAGAGCTTCCCAGGATTTATTCTTAATACCTTCTCAGTACTTATTCTTAAAACTAGAAGAAATACGTATCATTCAGTCATTGCATGCATCCAGGCAATAATTTTAAGTGTGATTGAGTTGTATATGAAAATGTCTCTTCCTCATTCCTTTAGGAGCAGAAGTATATCCATAGCATGCTACATTGAAAGTTCTCAGGACTGGCAGTCTAATAGTAGAAGTTGAGTACTAGTGTATGTCTCCTACATAAAGGGAAAAGGAAAAAAAAGTGACTAAGGCAAATTCCTTGACCCTGCCATTATTCTTTCTTCCTTTTCTTCCTTTCTTTTTCTTTCCATCAGCAATTTGGGGGGGAACTATTCAAATAACATTCATTGTAAGGTTGAATATAAGAATCTGCCACACTGCAGATGAATTCTTTACTAGCTGAGCCACCAGGGAAGTCCACGAATGCTGGAGAGGGTAGCCTATCCCTTCTCTAGCATATCTTCCTGACCCAGGAATAGAACCAGGGTCTCTTGCATTGCAAGTGGATTCTTTACCAGCTGAGCTACCAGGGAAGCCCATTCAAATAACTTCTTCATTGTAAGATCATTTAACATGGAGCATCAGTTCAGTTCAGTTCAATCGCTCAGTCGTGTCCGACTCTTTGCAACCCCATGAATCGCAGCACACCAGGCCTCCCTGTCCATCACCAACTCCCGGAGTTCACCCAGACTCACGTCCATTGAATCAGTGATGCCATCCAGCCATCTCATCCTCTGTCGTCCCCTTCTCCTCCTGCCCCCAATCCCTCCCAGCATCAGAGTCTTTTCCAGTGAGTCAACTCTTCCCATGAGGTGGCCAAAGTACTGCAGTTTCAGCTTTAGCATCATTCCTTCCAAAGAAGTCCCAGGGCTGATCTCCTTCAGAATGGACTGGTTGGATCTCCTTGCAGTCC
>NW_011494734.1:2987459-2989875 GCF_000754665.1 Bison bison bison
CTCCTCCTGCCCCCAATCCCTCCCAGCATCAGAGTCTTTTCCAATGAGTCAACTCTTCCCATGAGGTGGCCAAAGTACTGCAGTTTCAGCTTTAGCATCATTCCTTCCAAAGAAGTCCCAGGGCTGATCTCCTTCAGAATGGACTGGTTGGATCTCCTTGCAGTCCAAGGGACTCTCAAGAATCTTCTCCAACACCACAGTTCAAAAGCATCAATTCTTCGGCACTCAGCCTTCTTTACAGTCCAACTCTCACATCCATACATGACCACAGGAAAAACCATAGCCTTGACTAGACGAACCTTTGTTGGCAAAGTAATGTCTCTGCTTTTGAATATACTATCTAGGTTGGTCATAACTTTCCTTCCAAGGAGTAAGCGTCTTTTAATTTCATGGCTGCAGTCACCATCTGCAGTGATTTTGGAGCCCAAAAAATAACTGTCCTTAAAAAGCAACCTACTGAGGATAAAGCAATTTTTTTGTTTATTTTTCTTCTAGTTTTATTGAAATATAGTTGACAAATGGCACTGTATAAGTTTAAGGTGTGGGATTCCCAGGTGATTCAGTGGTCGAGAATCCACCTACCAGTGCAAGAGATGCAGGAGACACCAGTAGGATCCCTGGGTTGGGAAGATCCCCTGGAGTAGGAAATGGCAGGCTACTCCAGTATTCTTGCCTGGGAAATTCCATGAACAGAGGAGCCTGGCAAATTACAGTCCATAGGATCACAAAGAGTCAGACATGACTTAGCAACTAAGCACATATGCATGCAAGTTTAAGGTGTACAGTTTAATAATTTGATTTATCGATACATGCGTCATGAAATGATTATCACAATGTTTAGTGAACATCCTTCATCTCATTATAAAATTAAAGAATAGAAAAAAATTTTTTTTCTTGTGTTGAGATTTTCTTGTGTTGAGAGTAAATCTTAGGATTTACTCTCTTAACAACTTTGGAAACTAACATACACCAGTGTTAATTATATTAATCATGTTGTACATTACATCCCTAGAACTTATAACTGAAAGTTGGCACATTTTGACTGCCTTCCTCTAATTCCCCCTCCCCCAACTCTGCTCTCTTTCTACGAGTGTATTTTTGAAGTGTAATTGACTTATAGCACTATACTAGTTCCTTTAACACAACATAGTGATGTGATGTTTTAAACATTTCAAACTGATCACCACAGTAAGTCTTATTACCATGTCACCATACAAAGATAACACATAATTATTGACTGTATCCCCCACACTGTACATTTCATACCTGTGGCTTATTTATTTTGCAACTGAAAAATTGTACTTCCTTTTTTTAAGTTTCTTCTAGGCTTCTCATTATTATCATTATTATTATTATTATTATTGTTATAATGCAGGATGCAGGATCTAGTTCCCCAACCAGGGATCTGACCTATGCCCCTTGCAGTGGAAGGGCTGAGTCTTAACCACTAGACCACCTGGGAAGTCTGGAAATTTGTACTTCTTAATCTCCTCACCTGTTTCTTTCTTCTCCTTATCTTCCCCCTCCCCAACCCTCACCCCTGGGGAACACTTGTTTTTCTCTCTATATATAACTTTGTATCTTGTTATGTTTGTTCATTTGTTTGCTTTTTTTATTGCACATAAAAGTGAAATAATACAGTGTTGGTCTTTCTCTGTCTGACTTATCTCACTTAGCCTACCTTCTAGGTCCAGCCATGTTGTAACAAATGGCAAGATCTCATTCTTTTTTATAGCTGAGTAATAATAATATTCTTGTCTGGGAAATCCCATGAACAGAGGAACCTGGCAGACTACAGTTCATGGTACCACAGAGAGTCAGACACAACTTAGCAACTAAACAACAATGACAAATATTCCATTGTGTGTGTGTGTGTGTGTGTGTCTGTCACATTTTTTTTACCCATTTATCTGTTGATGGGTAATTAGGTTGTTTCCATATCTTGGCTGTTGTAACTATCGCTATAGTGAGGTACATGTATCTTATGTTCTCTAATTGGTGTTTTAGTTTTCTTCAGATCAGATCAGTCGCTCAGTCGTGTCCGACTCTTTGCGACCCCATGAATCGCAGCACACCAGGCCTCCCTGTCCATCACCGACTCCCAGAGTTCACTCAGACTCACATCCATCAAGTCAGTGATGCCATCCAGCCATCTCATCCTCTGTCGTCCCCTTCTCCTCCTGCCCCCAATCCCTCCCAGCATCAGAGTCTTTTCCAGTGAGTCAACTCTTCCCATGAGGTGGCCAAAGTACTGGAGTTTCAGCTTTAGCATCATTCCTTCCAAAGAAGTCCCAGGGCTGATCTCCTTCAGAATGGACTGGTTGGATCTCCTTGCAGTCCAAGGGACTCTCAAGAGTCTTCTCCAACACCACATTCAAAAGCATCAATTCTTCGGCACTCAGCCTTCTTTACAGCT
>NW_011494734.1:2989975-3019225 GCF_000754665.1 Bison bison bison
TAAAGTCTGACACTGTTTCCACTGTTTCCCCGTCTATTTCCCATGAAGTGGTGGGACCGGATGCCATGATCTTCATTTTCTGAATGTTGAGCTTTAAGCCAACTTTTTCACTCTCCTCTTTCACTTTCATCAAGAGGCTTTTGAGTTCCTCTTCACTTTCTGCCAGAAGGGTGGTGTCATCTGCATATCTGAGGTTATTGATATTTCTCCAGGCAGTCCTGATTCCAGCTTGTGCTTCTTCCAGTCCAGCGTTTCTCATGATGTACTCTGCATAGAAGTTAAATAAACAGGGTAACAATATACAGCCTTGACGTACTCCTTTTCCTATTTGGAACCAGTCTGTTGTTCCATGTCCAGTTCTAACTGTTGCTTCTTGACCTGCATACAGATTTCTCAAGAGGCAGATCAGGTGGTCTGGTATTCCCATCTCTTTCAGAATTGTCCACAGTTTATTTTGATCCACACAGTCAAAGGCTTTGGCATAGTCAATAAAGCAGAAATAGATGTTTCTCTGGAACTTTCTTGCTTTTTCAATGATCCAATGGATGTTGGCAATTTGATCTCTGGTTCCTCTGCCTTTTCTAAAACCAGCTTGGACATCAGGAAGTTCACGGTTCACATATTGCTGAAGCCTGGCTTGGAGAATTTTGAGCATTACTTTACTAGCGTGTGAGATGAGTGCAATTGTGCAGTAGTTTGAGCATTCTTTGGCATTGCCTTTCTTTGGGATTGGAATGAAAACTGCCCTTTTCCAGTCCTGTGGCCACTGCTGAGTTTTCCAAATTTGCTGGCATATTGAGTGCAGCACTTTCACAGCATCATCTTTCAGGATTTGGAATAGCTCAACTGGAATTCTATCACCTCCACTAGCTTTGTTTGTAGTGATGCTTTCTAAGGCCCACTTGACTTCACATTCCAGGATGTCTGGCTCTAGGTGAATAATCACACCATTGTGATTATCTGGGTCGTGAAGATCTTTTTTGTACAGTTCTTCTGTGTATTCTTGCCATCTCTTCTTAATATCTTCTGCTTCTGTAGGTCCATACCATCTGTCCTTTATCGAGCTCATCTTTGCATGAAATGTTCCTTTGGTATCTCTGATTTTCTTGAAGAGATCCCTAGTCTTACCCATTCTGTTGTTTTCCTCTATTTCTTTGCATTGATTGCTGAAGAAGGCTTTCTTATCTCTTCTTGGTAATCTTTGGAACACTGCATTCAGATGTTTATATCTCTCCTTTTCTCCTTTGCTTTTCGCTTCTCTTCTTTTTACAGCTGTTTGTAAGGCCCCCCGAGACAGCTGTTTTGCTTTTTTGCATTTCTTTTCCATGGGAATGGTCTTGATCCCTGTCTCCTGTACAATGTCACGAACCTCATTCCATAGTTCATCAGGCACTCTATCTATCAGATCTAGGCCCTTAAATCTATTTCTCACTTCCACTGTATAATCATAAGGGATTTAATGTAGGTCATACCTGAATACTTTCTTCAATTTAAGTCTGAATTTGGCAATAAGGAGTTCATGGTCTGAGCCACAGTCAGCTCCTGGTCTTGTTTTTGCTGACTGTATAGAGCTTCTCCATCTTTGGCTGCAAAGAATATAATCAATCTGATTTCAGTGTTGACCATCTGGTGATGTCTATGTATAGAGTCTTCTCTTGTGTTGTTGGAAGAGGGTGTTTGTTATGACCAGTGCATTTTCTTGGCAAAACTCTATTAGTCTTTGCTCTGCCTCATTCCATATTCCAAGGCCAAATTTGCCTGTTACTCCAGGTGTTTCTTGACTTCCTACTTTTGCATTCCAGTCCCCTATAATGAAAAGGACATCTTTTTTGGGTGTTATTTCTAAAAGGTCTTGTAGGTCTTCATAGAACCGTTCAACTTCAGCTTCTTCAGCATTTCTGGTTGGGGCATAGGCTTGGGTTACTGTGATATTAAATAGTTTGCCTTGGAAACGAACAGATCATTCTGTCGTTTTTGAGATTGCATTCAAGTACTGCATTTCGGACTCTTTTGTTGACCATGATGGCCACTCCATTTCCTCTGAGGGATTCCTGCCCACAGTAGTAGATATAATGGTCATCTGAGTTAAATTCACCCATTCCAGTCCATTTCAGTTCGCTGATTCCTAGAATGTCGACATTCACTCTTGCCATCTCTTGTTTGACCACTTCCAATTTGCCTTGATTCATGGACCTGACATTCCAAGTTCCCATGCAATATTGCTCTTTACTTGCTTCTATCACCAGTCACATCCACAGCTGGGTACTGCTTTTGCTTTGGCTCCATCAGAGGAGTGCTATTGCTGGAGATAAAGCAAATTTTAAACGTTACTCAAAGTCTATACAAATAGAACAGAAACTGAGTGTAAAGGCCCATTCTGTGTACCTAAGTATTGGCAGCATATAACGGGGACCTTAGATTTGAATCAGGAAACGGAATCTTCTAATCCTATTTAAACTTCAAGTTTATTAACTAATTATTTTATTCACCTCTCAACTAGTTTACTCAACTCTGTTCCTGGATAAAGGCTTCCATTTCACCATGGCTTACCTTAAAAAGAAATAACATTCTAGCATTTCCTTTTACAGACCAGTTTCTCTACCCTTAGCATGTTTGAGTTTTTAAAAAAAAAAATCATCATCCTCTAAAGCCAGTAATACACAAGTCATAACTAACATGGGGACCAGAGAGTAAAAATAGTTGAAGTGCTTTACAAGAGAAATTGAAGATCAAGATAAGAGAAAATTATAGAAAAATTACTACTCTGTATATCAGTAACCCTGTGTTTCTGCCTCTTGAGTCTTAAACAAGAATAAGACAGATTTAAAACTGTGGGGTTTCTAGTTTCTTGCAAAGGAACTATTTGAGCCATCTATCTAGCTAAAAATAAATTCTCGAAGTCCAAACTAAGCATATCTTACAGTTGCAAATTCTTGTGGGTGTAAACTCAGCTATCTTTAACTTGCACTTATATCAAAGCCGCCATCTTATTTTTAATTTTGCAATGCTTTTTAAAAAATTGGTAGGTTTAGTCGTATTATGTTTTTTGCTTTATAACCTTTTAACAAATGTTTTTATGCTTCTTACTTATCTGGAAATTTCTGCTTCTTTAATATCTCCTTCTTTTCCTTTGAAGCAAAGTGCATATTTTTAAAAAATAGCATAGATTATTTGATGGATATGGCAATAGACTATATGTTATTAACAATACATCATTTATTTAAATCAAATATATGACTCATCCCTTTAGTCAGCTTTTAACTCTTAGGTTGGTTTTTTAATTTTTAAATAAAGGGTGTATTGCCATTTACTGTATATTATCTCTACATGCAGTTAGTATTATTATCAAACCAGAAGAAGGAGACTTTCTTGCTGTGGACTATTTCCTAGAACAAATATGTCATAGTGATACATTCTCCCACTTGGTTCCCTGTCACATTCCCATTCAGTTGTAATGTTTTCCATTTTGTGAGCTTATCTATTTCCAGGCCATTTTCATGTAAAATAAACTATATAATTGTTATACAGTGACCAGTAGCTCCAGGGAAAATAGTAACTGAAGACAGAAACTCAAGGATGACTTTCATAGCATTGACAACGTGTGCTGTGCTTAGTTGCTCAGTCATGTTCGACTCTTTGTGGCCCCATGGACTCTGGCTCACCAGGCTCCTCTGTCCATGGGGATTCTCCGAGCAAGAATACTAGAATGGTGCCCTCCTCCAGGGGATTTTCCCAATCCAGGGATCAAACCCAGGTCTCCCACAATGCAGGCAGATTCTTTACCATCTGAGCCACCAGGGAAGCCCCAAAATACTGGAGTGAGTAGCCTATCCCTTCTCCAGGGGAACTTCCTGACCCAGGAATCAAAGTGGGGTCCCCTGCATTGCAGGTGGATTCTTTACCAGCTTAACTACCCGGGAAGCCAGCAAGCATAAGTGATGCTACCTGAAGAAAAGCTTTCATTAGCTTTACAAAGGGGCATTACAGCAAGAGAAAATATTCTTTTCCCTGGAGAGCTTATAGCCTTGATGAATGGATCCAACATATATACATGAAGTGACTACAAATTATTCCTTCCTCTGTGTAACATATGAGTTAGTTTACAAAAAAAAAAAACCTAGAATAGAGAATGCTAGATGCATACCAAATAATGGAATGTTCAGATGATTAAAATATAATCAAGCATAATTCTCTGAATATGTTGATAGACATATTGATTGAATCAGTTTGTTTCAGGTTTATGTGTAATTGCCGAGTGCAGTACAGAAATTAAACTGGACAACTCTAAAGACACTTTCGAAATGGATGGAAAGCATTCAGCCAAGAAAATGAGCTGAAAAGGGAAGAAAACCTTTCCTTCCTAAAGCGAAATCTCATTGCAGCATCCTGTATCTATATAGTATTTGTTCTTTCTATAAGCAAAATAGATAAATGGGGAACTTCTTAGGCAGTTTCTTAAAATTTCAAGTGTAATTTGAGTCCTCTCCTCTCATGTTCTGATACTTTATTTTATAGTTCTTTTGAATAAATTGATAATCTAAGAGAATCTGATAAGACTTAAAAGTGTGTTTTAGTATAGGGATCAGCAAACTGGCCCATGGGTCAACTCCAGCTTGCTGCCTTGATTTTTAGAAATTAAATTTTATTGGAACAAAGCCCTGCTCATTCATTTACATGTTTTCTGGGCTGTGGAGTTAAGCAAACTAGGCAGACGCTGCATGGCCTAGAAAGCTAAAAATGTTTGCAATCTGGCCCTTACTGACTCCTGTTAAAGGTCTTTAAATAAAGAATACCTTTTTTAGTATAAATGAGATGCTATTGAAGAGATTGATTTCTGCCTTAATATTATTATAAAATTTGCTGTACACCTAAGTACTTGTTAAATGAATGTTGATTAGATAATTTAAGGAATTATGTATGCTTATATATAGTAAAACTAGTTCTTTTTTTATAGTCAGAGTCAATCGATTCCTTCAGTTCTGCATACATGATGATTTGTAAATTAGAGATTTCGCGTGTTGCTTCTGCTTTCACGTGAAATTTGCTTTATAAAACATACTCTCGAAGCAGTATATATAAGCTATACCTACACAGTGCTTTGGAGAAGGCAATGGCACCCCATTCCAGTACTCTTGCCTGGAAAATCCCATGGACGGAGGAGCCTGGTAGGCTGCAGTCCATGCTAAGGGTCAGACATAACTGAGCAACTTCACTTTCACTTTTCACTTTCATGCACTGGAGAAGGAAATGGCAACCCACTCCAGTGTTCTTCCCTGGAAAATCCCGGGGACGGGGGAGCCTGGTGGGCTGCCGTCTCTGGGGTCACACAGACTCGGACACAACTTAAGTGACTTGGCAGCAACACACAGTGCTTTGCCTAAAACGTACACCCTGATTTTCAAGTGCAAAACCAGCATATTTATATAATTTGTAATTATTCTTTGCTAAGCAACAGAGACAAAATTTTCTTAAATATATTACTTAGCAACCTAACTTAAGATTCATGAAAGAAGTCTTTATGCATTTATTGTTTCTTTTGCCAACAGCATAACATAGGTCTGATTTTATTTATTATAAAATCTGCTCATTGGTTCCTTGGTCCAGAGTCCCAGTAATCGTTATAAGTATCATCATGCCTTACATTCATGTCTTTTCTAAAACCCAAAAGCACTTCACCCACAAACCTCATTCATGTTCATAGTCCCCCAGAGGATAGTGGCAGGCACCGCATACCTAACAATAGGTAGAAAAATAGCTAACGATACCTAACACACACAAAATCATTCATTTCCCCTCTCTGCATATGAAAAATAGAGCTATTTTGGGTTTTATTCATTAATGTTTACTCTTTAGTATAATTATTTTTGCCCCTTTGTTTCCATTCCAAAAAATATCTTACTCCTTCTCGTGCAAAGCAAGCAGTCTTCTAAAGCATGTCACTCTTGTTAGTTTGGCATCTTCACTTTGCCACTAGAGTGTCAACACCATCAATTTGATTTGGCATCTTCAGTGTTTAAAACTCTGTATTAGTTCCTGTTGCCTTTATAATAGCACTTCAGGAAGGCACACGTGGTCTTCTGTGATCTGCCCCCAGCATTATCTGCAGTTTTGCCAGTCCCACCCTTGTCCAGTCTTAATTTTAGGGAGACCTGGCGTCCTGCAGTTCATGGGGTCGCAAAGGTTGGATGCGACTGAGTGACTGAACTGAACTGAACTGAACTGAACTCTATTAAGTATGGGAGCATGTAGTTGTCCTAACAGTGGTGTTTCATCATTTTTCTCCTTTGACCCTTCGGACTGCAGGTCTGTCTGCCTCTACTGCCCTCATCCTTCAGCTTCCCTGTCACCACCTCTAAGAAGCCTCCCTGAAACTCCCTCCTTTCAAGCTGGGTTGAATGGCCTCCTTCTGGACCTCCATAGTTCTGTGTGGATATGTATTTAGTAGTGTACTCTGTAGAAATTATTTTTCATTTTTTATGTTTCTTACTAGATTGTAAGTGCTGGGAAGGCAGCTGCTGCTGCTGCTGCTAAGTCACTTCAGTCGTGTCCGACTCTGTGTGACCCCATAGGTGGCAGCCCACAAGGCTCCGCTGTCCCTGGGATTCTCCAGGCAAGAACACTGGAGTGGGTTGCCATTTCCTTCTCCAATGCATGAAAATGAAAAGTGAAAGTGAAGTGTCTCAGTTGTGTCCGACTCTTAGCAATCCCATGGACTGAAGCCTGCCAGGTTCCTCCGTCCATGGGATTTTCCAAGCAAGAGTACTGGAGTGGGGTGCCGTTGCCTTCTCTGGGAAGGCAGGGCCACATCTAAATCAACTTTTTGTCCCTAGCACACACACAGTATTCCAGGCCTGGTAGCTAACAGATACTAACAAATCTCACCCCCAAATACTGATGCTCTCTCTTCCCTCCTTATCCAATTTATTTATTTTTTTTTTCCTTATCCAATTTAGATTTCAAGGTTCATCATAATTAGGCTCTTGCAAACTACTTACCTCCTTTTTCCTCCAATCTCCCCTCCCCCCACCACCCCCATCATCTGTTTCCCTTGTGTCTCTCAAGGTCTGAGCCTTGGTGATAGTCTACTTATCCATCTACTTTGTACCTGCACACAAGCATCTCAAGATGGCTGAAAGAACTAACTTTTTGTTTTAAATATACAGTCACTGCATTCAGATGGTCCCTAAACACCGTTACAGTCCTATTGCACTTCTCTAAATTCTTCACTTTTTCATTCTCCAGAACTGTTTTAGATCTTTTCATCTCACTTCTAAATCCATCCTACTTCATTGAACTCAGAATTAAAAAAAAGTCATCTTCTTACCACCAAAACTACCATCCTTCCCCAACTGGACTCAAACTCTGAATGTTGTTGGGTTACAAGTTTTAGTCCCTCTTCTACTGCTGTGACTCTCAACCCAGTTATCCTTCTCAAGCGCTCTTGTTTTCTGCAATTACTTCCTCACTTCCTATCACCCTACAGGCATCCTCTGACACCTCCTATCCCAAAAGATAAAAGTAAAAACCTCTTTTGTCTCATATTCCTTCACTTACTGCCCCATTTCTCTGTTCTGCTTCACGGCAGACTTTTTTTTCCTTTTAACTTTTTATTCAGACATGATAAATTCAAATCACAGAAGAGACACAGAAATACTACCAAGAAAAGCCCTGTAGCCCTCCCTCAGTTACCCAAATGATAACATCTTACATTGGCCCTCTCCTTTTCTCTCTCTTCATATTTTCCTTATTATTTTTACAGTTTCCAAGTGGTGATTTTCTAATTTCCTTATTCCTTCTCTGTTTATTAAATGCCATTCTGTTGTTAAAGGAGGAGCTTTTTCATTTTTCCCACAGTTATTTATTGATTTGCCTATTTAATATATTCAGTAGATTTTATTTTGTAGTTCAGATTGTCTCAGATTTGGCCAATGGGAGTCTTTTCAAGCTGGATTCCCTATCATTTTGTCATGCCCCCATTCTGTAAGCATTTCCATTCTGGTATAACTTTGATATTCCAAGGTTATCTTGTACTTTTCCTCCTCCATCCTTTGAATCAACCATTTCATTAGTGAGCCTTAAAGTGAAGAGTGGTATTGTAGAAAGTAAGATCTGGACCCTCAGTGTGCTACTGGGGTGTTATTGCTATTTATAGCCCAAGATTAAGAAGTAGGGGGTTATACCCTATCTCCTTGAGGACAGAGTATCCGAATAAATGATTGATGCTCTTCTGCGGGGCACTGTTGTGGGGTTTTTAGGCATAGGAGTGAGCAGTCTCTTTGACATCACTGTGGACAGTGAACTAGAGTAGCCAAGAAACAAGGTGAGGAATCCATTTCAGTAGAGATGAAGAGAGTGGTAATAGTGACTGAGTAAAGTGGATAGAATGGATTTATTTATATTTACTTATATCAGAAAAACTCATGGATATCCACTTTGTACTTCAGATTATAATTTAATACTACTTGTTTTGTTGTTCAGGTCATTTTTTTCAGCTTTAGTCATTGGGAACTCCTTCAGTTGACCCCTGTATCTCCTTGATGTATCCTCATCATGGATTTTTTTTTTTTTTTTTGCTTTATCTTTTTCTTAAGTACATCATTCTAACTCTACAAGATACTCCAGGCTTGTATATATCTTGTATATATCTTGCCCCATTACTAAAATAAGTATTTTCTGGTTTTGTTTTTTTCTTAACTCAATTCTGTGATAGTATTTGCTTTTGGTTTTTAATTCTAAATTAGCATGAGATATTTGTAACAACTATATTTTTATCAAAATATCATGAGTGGTCCTTTTGCTTTGTGAATTTCCAGCTAGCCTGAATTTTTTTTCATTAAAGATATAATTGGGTTTAGTTGAAACCAGGATTCCTATCAAGTGATTAAAATGGTCCTCCATTGTTTACCTGACATTTATTGTATTTTCAAAACTGAACTGATTCCACACAAGTGGATTTTTCACATGCTTAAAGCTTAGACTTTTCATTTGTCTGCTCTTTAATTCCTTCAAGGAACATATTTTAAATACCCAACAAACGCTAGGCACAGTGCTGGGTGCTCAGAATAGAAAGATAAGACACACCTTCATTTTTTTTTCTTTTAGTTTTTAAAAACATGTTTGGCTACCCTGGTCTTTGCTGCTGCACTCGGGCTTTCTCTAGTTGTGGCAAGCAGGGCTGCTCTCTTGTTGTGGAACGTGGTCTCTAGGGTGCAGGGGTTCAGTAGTGGCACATGAGCTCAGTAGTTGCAGCGCACAGGCTTATTAGTTGCTCTGTGGCATGTGGAATCTTCCTGGGGCCAGGGATCGAAGCCATATACCCTACATTGGCAGGCAGATTCTTAACCACTGGACCACCAGGGAAGTCCAACTTTGTTTCTTGAGTAGTCAGCAGTCTGCTGGGGACATAGTTTGTTGTTGTTGTTGAGTTGCTAAGTTGTGTCCAACTCTTTGCAACTCCATGAACTGTAGCCCGCCAGGCTCCTCAGTTTTGGGGATTCTCCAGGCAAGAATACTGGAATGGGTTGTCATTTCCTTCTCCACGGGGTTCTTCCTGACCCAGGGATCAAACCCACATCTCCAGCATTGCAGGCAGATTCTTTACCACTGAGCCACCAGGGAAGCCCAGGGATATAGTTACATTTCAGCGTAAGTGATAAAATTAAGCTCAAGGTGAAATAGAAACCAACAGAAGAGATCAAGAATAATTTCTTGACATTTTAAAGGATAAATATTAATTAGCCAGATGAAGTAGGAGAGAATGAGTCAGGCAAGGAGGTTAAAGGAGATGAGCAAGGATGTTTTAAGAAAATGAGCAGCATGTAACTGAAAGAGTAGTACTTTCTGAAATACTACAAGGAACTCACTGTGACTGGACTGTAAAATAAGATGGAGGCGGTGATACAAGTTGAAAAGTAGGTCTCAGATCCATCATAAAGGGTCTCGTGAGCCATGTTTACATGTTACATCTGAGGGGCACTGTTGTGGGGTTTTTAGGCATAGGAGCGAGCAGTCTCTTTGACATCACTGTGGACAATGAACTAGAGTAGCCAAGAAACAAGGTGAGGAATCCATTTCAGTAGAGAAAAAGAGAGTGGTAATAGTGACTGAACGAAGTGGATAGAATGGAGAGAGATAAAGGAAGTAGAACCAACACACCTTATCAACATATGGGTGTGCGGTTAAAAGAAAGTAGGTAATGTTTGAAGTAAAAAATAAAACGGACCTTACCTACATGTACCTGACAAGATAGTCACATACAAAAACAAGCATAATATAATTAAAACCACAACTTACATCCCTTACTTAACAGATGTTTGTGTGTCCTTTCCAAGAATTTTGAAATTATTACTGTAGATTAATGGTCCAGTGATGATCCCTGTAAAGGAACAGTACATATAAGGATTAAGTATACTGAATAGTCTGGTATGTCACTCTCGAGTTCTCAAAAATAGAACCAAGTGGACTGAAAAAAAATCAAAAGCAGATGTATGAACACTTTTCAAATTAGTTTTCCTCTAGTGCAGTCCTTCAGAGAAGGCAATGGCACCCCACTCCAGTACTTTTGCCTAGAAAATCCCATGGACGGAGGAGCCTGGTGGGCTGCAGTCCAGGGGGTCGCTAGAGTCGGACACGACTGAGCGACTTCACTTTCACTTTTCACTTTCATGCATTGGAGAAGGAAATGGCAACCCACTCCAGTGTTCTTGCCTGGAGAATCCCAGGGATGGGGAGCCTGGTGGGCTGCCGTCTGTAGGGTCACACAGAGTCGGACACGACTGAAGCGACTTAGCAGTAGCAGTAGCGGTATACCTCGTATACCACAGCCAACTTGAGCTCCCTTGCCAATGGGTCTAAAAATGTTTTTTTATGTTCCTGGCAGAGTTTAGTTGATACTGTCTGTTATCTCAGATATAAATCATAATGATACATTTACACAGTGCATCGGTCTCACCAACTTCCCACTGTGCAAATAGCTCAATAAATGTAAGTTTGGCATATGGAAAACCACAGATGTTTTTGGCCTGCTTACATGTCGTTTTACACAAACATTTTGGCTTACTACATGTCACTGTAATATTAATTAGAGTTTTCTTTATATTAATGATTTGTGCCTCTAAAAGTTCCCGGTGAGCATAGCTGAACCTGTCCAGTAATCTCATGAAATATCTCAATATTTCCATACCACTACTGGAGAGTGATAGCTCAGTTTGGCAGATGGGAAAATTGAAATAGTGACTTAGATGTATCACCTCAAGCCTCCTTGTCTGATGTCTTCCTTATATATGCTGTTTCCAAAATAACATGGTTTGAAATAAAACAAGAAGCATATTCAAATGTCAGATAACAACTTTATGTAATTGCTTAGTCATAAAGGCAGTTCCAGAAGGAGGTAGAAGACAACCAAAACAGAATATTGTAGTTTTTATAAAATGAGAGGTAAAGAAAGGACTGGGAAACAGTCCAGAAGACTCTTAGACAGTAACAGCCTCTCCTAATTGGAGTAAATCAGTAAGCTAGTAATCATTAGGTTTAGTAATATCCACTGAAATACAAAATAAAATAAGAAACACAGTTCATGCCTTGACTTGATAAGCGCTAGAAAAACAGGATTTGCCTGCAGTTGTTTTGTTATATCTTTGTACTTTCTTCATAATCAGAAGAAACTTCTGGATAGGCTGTACACATGGTTTCTAGCTTTTCTGACAGATTCGTAGGGTCACCTGATTCATTCTTTGTCCTAACAATTCATAAGAAAATAGTATCTTTTAATAAGGAAGTTGTAATAGTATTTTTTAATGAGTTGATATATGATTTATTAAATCTCCTAATTAATTTATTCATGTCAGAAATTTAAATATAAGTCATTTTTAACATTAAGAACTGTTCAAACAAGCTCCTGATCAACATTTTTAAAACCACTATTACAGACTACTCAGATATTACTAAGTTGTAGAATCTTCTTTGCTTTTTATATACCCAAGTCAAGACTCTTAAACATTTTTAGTAAGGTAGGTCCTGAAGATGACACCATGCTCTGTTTTTTCGAGTATCTTCTGCTGCTGCTGCTGCTAAGTCGCTTCAGTTGTGTCCGACTCTGTGCGACCCCATAGATGGCAGCCCACCAGGCTCCTCCAATCCTGGGATTCTCCAGGCAAGAACACTGGAGTGGGTTGCTATTTCCTTCTCCAATGCATGAAAGTGAAAAGTGAAAGTGAAATCACTCAGTTGCGTCCAACTCTTAGCCATCCCACGGACTGCAGCCCACCAGGCGCCTCCGTCCATGGGATTTTCCAGGCAAGAGCAGTGGAGTGGGCTGCCATTGCCTTCTCCACGAGTGTCTTCTAGGAAATGCCTTATGCCCAAATTGAAAACTAACGCATTATGTTTATGTTGTGGCTATGGGTCCTTATGAAATCTAACTACCAGAAATCTCTCTTCCACATCCAACCCATGCCTTTCTTTACTAAGTGACACATTAAAGTTGTCAAATTCAGTTTTTAATACCTAATTTAGATTTATGGATCTATAGAAGTAATGTGAGGAAATTATAAAGCTATGCTGTCTAATATCACCAGCCATTAGTTATGTATGGCTATTTAAATCAGAATTTAATTTAAATTTAATTTAAAACCCAGTTCTTCTGTTGCACTGGCCGTATTTAAAGTGTTGCGCAGGGAACTCAGCCCAGTGCTCTGTGATGACCTAGAGAAGTAGGATGGAGGGAGTAAGAGAGAGGCTCACGAGGGAAGGAGTATACGTATACATATAACCAATTCATACAGTGTTGTACAGCAGAAAGTAACACAACATTGTGAAGCAATTGTATTCCAATTACAAAAAGTTTTTAAATAAAGTGCTCGACAGCCATATAAAGCTAGTGGCTTCCATATTGGACAGCACAGATGTAGAACAATGCAGAGTTTAATTAGACAAAATAGTCAAGAAAGTATTGATACAAAAGGTACTTCAGTTGATAGTGACTTACACATTTATATATAAAAATGCCCATATGAGGGCTTCTCAGGAGGGAAGACAATCAAACTGTTTATAAAGAGAACCTAAAATTTAATTTCATTTTGCAAAAAAAGTGACTTAAGTTTTATAAATCCCACTTTCTTTCCTCAAATCCTACCCTCAAAGATTTACAAATGTAGAACTTCTGAAGGCTGCATGTGCAGAATTGTATGTAGAGCTAGTTCAGGATTCCCAGAATTTCTCCAGTCCATCTTACACAACTCTTCCCTTCTGCACATTTGCTCACTGGCTTCTACACAAACTGTTGACTTGGCATGTTGAAGTAATGTCTTTAAACACCACTTATATACCCCATATTTTTCTACTTTGTATAAGAAAGTGATCATTCTTAAGGAAATAGAGTCGCCCATCTCTTAGTAAAAATGATAAAATATTTTTCCCACCCTCAAGTTTTTTCAAAAGCAGACCCTTCTGATAAGTTGTATTCGGTAATGCTTGAGTCCAGGCTGAACCTGGGAAAGGTTAGGGTAAATCTGGAACATCTTGTGCCAGAAACTGTTGGGGGCATAGTCAAAGGACATAAATGCCAGCCTGAAAGGGGTTCCCCCTGGCCAGACCTGGGGGAAATGAAGTATATTCATGAGTTATAAATCATTTTTAAAAATAGGAATCTATTTTTAGTTCATACTGATGGTGGATGGATGGATATGAAAGAAAGGAAGACTCTTCTTTATACTACAGTGCTGACTGATAAATTTGGATTGAATGGTGAAGTTGGAAAATCACTATTTTGCAATCATCATAACAAAGATTGATTTTGGGAAAGAATGATCTGTAGATGCTGAATATAAGCTTGACATTTTGACAAGAAACAGGATGTTTTGTTGTTCAGTCAAGTCACTCAATCATGTCCCAACCCCATGGACTGCAGCACACCAGGCTTCCCTGTCCTTCACTATCTTCTGGAGTTTCTCAAACTTGTTTCCATTGAGTCTATGATGCCATCCAACCATTTCATCCTCTGTCGCCCCCTTCTCCTGCCCTCAATCTTTCTCAGCATCAGAGTCTTGCAGTGAGTCGGCTCTTTGCGTCAGTTGGCCAGAGTATTAGAGCTTCAGCATCAGTCCTTCCAATGAATATTCAGGGTTGATTTCCTTTAGGATTGACTAGTTTGATCTCCTTGCTGTCCAGGGGACTCTCAAGAGTCTTCTCCAGCACCACAGCTCAAAAGCATCAATTTTTCAGCACTCAGTCTTCTTTATGGTCCAACTCTCACATCCATACATGACTGTTGGAAAAACCATAGCTTTGACTATACAGACCTTTATCAGGAAAGTGATGTCTCTGCTTTTTAATACACTGTCTAAGTTTGTCACAGCTTTTCTTCCAAGGAGCAAGCACTTTTTAATTTCATGGCTGCATTCACCGATTGGAGTGATTTTGGAGCCCACGAAAATAAAGTTTGTCACTGTTTCCATTTTTTTCCCCGTCTATTTGTCATGAAGTGATGGGACCAGATGCCATGATCTTAGTTTTTTGAATGTTGAGTTTTAAGCCAGCTTTTTCACTCCTCTTTCACCTCCATCAAGAGGCTCTTATGTTCCTCTTCGCTTTCTGCCATAAGGTGGTGTCATTACATAGTCTTAAGTGTCTCACCACTTCTTAGTTACAGGAGGAAAATAACTATAAAAATGGAAAAAACAGAGGCAGATGGGCCTCTGGATGTTATAACCTTGAGATACATTCAGCATCAACATACATTCAACATTATGTCATATTTGCATGTAAGAGGGAGATATAATCTGAATTTAATCAGAGAACATCAGGCAAAATCAAAATGGAAAACATTCTATTAAAAAGAGGGGGCTGTGTTCTTAAAAATATCAGTGTCATTGAAGAGTAGGGAGAAGAAGGCAAGGGGGAAAGCTAATGAATTATCCCAGATTAGTGGAAATTAAAGAGATATGACATCTTAATGCTAATCTTCAATATAGGACTAGATATCTGGACTAGAACTGAAAAAAATGATAAAAAGGACGTAAGTGGTTCAGTTGCGAAGATTGGAAATGGATGGTAGATCAGATAAAAAGTATTATATTGATGTTAAATTTCCTAAATTTGGTAACTATACTATGAATATCTTTGTTCTTAGGAAATACACAGTGATTTCCTAAGGGTAAAGGGGCATGAAGTCTGTAATTTGATCTCAGATGGTTCAAGAAAATAATTGTGCTTGTACAGAGAGAATACAATATCAAATAAAGGCTACAAAGGAGTTCTCTTTGCAACTTTCCCATAAATTTGAAATAATTTCAAATTAAGATTTTTTAATTCTATTCAATGTTCTCTAGCCCTTTCTAAGGCACAAAATGACGTGATGATAATGAAGATGCAATCAGAGAGACTTTCAAAAGAGTACGACCGGCTCCTGAGAGAACACTCAGAACTTCAGGTGGGTGACATCCACTTTATGAGCCTCAGCTTTTAAAAAATAATTACTTAAGTAAATTATTTGGGCTGTTCACCTTCCCAAGTCAAGGTGTTCTTAATTCTGACTTGCTAAATGATTAAGCCAATTTTTACTTGGAGGCTTAAGAGTGGGACATCAATATGCAAGATAATCATGACATAAAGATTTACAGCATGCTAACTTACAGTTGCGGTGATGTTTTAAGCAAAAGAATTGAGCAACATTGAAAAAAAGACTGGTCCTGAAATAATTTAGTTTTGACATTTGGAATGTTTGCCATATGCATGTCAAAATACAACCAAAAATCGAAGACCTACATCACACTACTCTTCTGTCCTGCTGTTTTAAACATCTTAAGACAAACCCAAAAGCATTCAAATATATGTTTTTCCTCCAGAGTTGAGTTGAAAGATGGAAATAGAGAAAACCATTTTGTCATTGAAGTTACAAAGTTGGGGCCATGATTTTCTTTCTCTTCCCCTTCAGTTCAGCAAGAGCCAGTTCCCTACATTCACCCATGGAATGGGCTTGTCTTCCTTCCCTCTTGGGCTGCCAGGTCATAACCTGAATTGATTTGCCAGCCCACTGGGAAGACCCACCCATTCCAGAGGCAATCCTGGCTTTCCTAGTTCCTCCCAAAATGGACTGTCTCTGCTCTTCTGCTTTCAGGTTGGGCTTTTCCTTAGAATTTGGTAGCGTTTGTGGCCTTCAATCGATGCTTTTTAGCAATTACAGCTTTACAGTTATTTCACTGTACAAGAAACCTTAGTCCCAAGACTCATTTCCCTGCTTGTCAGTGGTCATTGTATCTTCAAGGCCTAGCAACGTGCCTGGTACAAGACAAGCAAGCACTCTACTCATAGGCCTTGGAGTCGGACAACTGGAATAACTTAACTCTCATGCTAGCTTTGTGATTCCAAGCAGTTTATGTCACGCTTCTGGGGCTCACTTCTCTTCATCTGTAGAATCAGAACAATAATAGCACCTGGCTCACCAGCTTCTTGGGAGGATTAAAGAAAATGTGTAGGCCACTTAGCATTGTACCTGGCCAGTAAACACCCAAGGAATGAGAGCTTTTACCATAATTAACACCATTATTGAAATTTTACTGAAATAATGAATTACTCTTTTCCAGGCACTCTGGCCTTGATTAGAGCCAGTTAAGAGAAGGTCCAAAGCACATTGGCAATCTGTTATTCCCAGCCGAGTTGCATGTTTAACTAACCTACTTTGACAATAGGACAACCAGAGACAGATAGATACCTTATGTGCTCCAGACCCAGGACACCCAAAGCTCAGTTCACAGGGTCTGGAGAAACCAGTTAGATTTTCAGCAAGACCACCCTTTACCCATCTCTAAAACAGAGGTCCTGAAATTGTTGGCTTCATCATGGCCTAATGAGATGAGAATTATTCCTTTGCATCCTTCAAGATCCTCCATGGAAAGTGGAGAAACACTTTAGAAGCCTCTCGCCTAGAAAAAGAACTTTTTCACCTTCCCATGTGTGAGGTCAGAGTATAGGCAATAAGGATGAGTACCTTACACCAGTGGATTCTGCCTAGGTGTCAGAAACACTTAGATCCCTAGATGGAGAAGCAGCAGGAAGACTCCATTGCTGAATTTCCCACTGTGGCAGCAGCCAATGATTCTCTTAATCCCTAAAAAGTATATGTTACTAAGAGACACTCAATGCAAAAAAGCTTTCCCCCAAAATTTCAGATTACAGCTTATACGTTCTTGATAAAAGTGTTCACAAAGCTTTTATGAGAAATCCCCTCCCAAGAAAGTGACTGTTAAATCTGTGTCTTTGAAAAAATGACCTCATCCCAAATATGCCAAGTACCAGGCTGAGAGTTGGGCATTGATGCACTTAGGCCTTACATCCAGGTTTTGCTGAGAGTTGGGTGTTAATGCATTTAGGCCTTATATCCAGGTTTTTTAAATGTTTAATGGATAGTACTTACTAAGGATGTGCCCTGGACCGAGCACTTAGTTGGTGGCTTCATATATGTTATCCTTGTACTTTCTGTCTTAGCTTGTCAATTAAAATATATATTATGTAAATAAGGAAAATGAGACCCGTAGATGTTAAATAATGTACCCAAAGGCACTAACTGAAAAGTGATAGCATTCACAACTGGATTCAAAGTCAAGAAATCATCATCATTAACTGTTAGGCTCTTTCACCTGCTGGTCATTGGACTATCAGTTCTGGAATCTGTTCTCTGGCTTCTGGGCAGATTCAGCCAAAGGGAGGCATGGGTAAAAGACTAAAGGCAGGAAAAGGGGAAAGCCAGGAACTTCGCCTGCTCTCTCAGCTTTGGGCAGCATCTGCCACAGCAGCCTCATCTCTTTCCACAGTCCCAGTTCCCAGTGGGGGCTTCCACCTGGTGTCCCTCATTCCTAGGATCTGTAATACTGTCTCCTCCATTGCCCTTCAACCCAAAGAGTGGTTTTCTCCTGTTGCTAATTGCTAAGTTGCCTTGCCATCCTGTTTCAGTTCTACTCTCTTACCACCTATAAAACCAATTCCCTGTAACAAATATCTATTAGAAGAAAAAAAACTCTTAGCCCCATGGTTAAACAATTCTGTAAACCTCAGGTGAATCGTTTAACATTCATGCACCTTGGCTTCTTTAATGCTTAGATGAGGATTTTAATATCTCATGAGCATTAAATCAAATCCTGAGCAAGAAAGCCCTTCAAATATCTTTAAACAAGATAAACTCTCTACAACTGTTCAGTTTAGTTCACTCACTCAGTCATGCCCAGCTCTTGTGACCCTATAGACTGCAACACGCCAGGCTTCCCTGTCCATCACCAACTCCCAGAGCTTACTCAAACTCATGGCCATCACGTCAGTGATGCCATCCAATCTCATCCTATGTCATCCCCTTTTTCTCCCACCTTCAGTCTTTCCCAGCATCAGAGTCTCTTCAAATGAGTTAGTTCTTTGCATCAGGTGGCCAAAGTATTGGAGTTTCAGCTTTAGCATCAGCCCTTCTAATGAATACTCAGGACTGATGTCCTTTAAAATGGACTGGTTGAATCTCCTTGCAGTCCAAGGGACTCTCAAGAGTCTTCTCCAACACCACAGTTCAAAAGCATCAATTCTTCGGCTCTCAGCTTTCTTTATACTCCAGTTCTCACATCCGTACGTGACTACTAGAAAAGCCAAAGCTTTGACTAGATGAACCTTTGTCAGCAAAGTAATGTCTCTGCTTTTTAATATGCTGTCTAGGTTGGTCATAGCTTTTCTTCCAAGGAGCAAATGTCTTTTAATTTCATGGCTGAAGTCAGCATCTGCAGTGATCTTGGAGCCCAAAAAATAAAGTGTGTCATTGTTTCCCCATCTATTTGCCATGAAGTGATGGGACCAGATGCCACGATCTGAGTTTTCTGAATGTTGAGGTTTAAGCCAATTCTTTCACTCTCCTCTTTCACTTTCATCAAGAGGCTTTTAGTTCTTTGCCTTCTGCCACAAGGGTGGTGTCATCTGCGTATCTGAAGTTATTGATGTTTCTCCCAGCAGTCTTGATTACAGCTTGAGCTTCATCCAGTCCAACATTTCTCATGATGTACTCTGCATAGAAGTTAAATAAGCAGGGTGACAATATACAGCCTTGACGTACTCCTTTCCCAATTTGGAACCAGTCTGTTGTTCCATGTCCAGTTCTAACTGTTGCTTCCTGACCTGCATACAGATTTCTCAAGAGGCAGGTCAGGTGGTCTGGTATTCCCATCTCTTGAAGAATTTTCCACAGTTTGTTGTGATCCATGCAGTCAAAGGCTGTGGCGTAGTCAATAAAGCAGAAGTAGGTGTTTTTCTGGAACTTTTTTGCTTTTTGATGATCCAACGAATGTTAGCAATTTGATCTCTGATTCCTCTGCCTTTTCTAAATCCAGCTTGAACATGTGGAAGTTCACGGTTCACATACTGTTGAAGCCCGGCTTGGAGAATTTTGAGCATTACTTTGCTGGCGTGTGAAATGAGTGCAACTATGCGGTGGTTTGAACATTCTTTGGCATTGCCTTTGTTGGGATTGGAATGGAAACTGACCTTTTCCAGTCCTGTGGCCACTGCTGCATTTTCCAAATTTGCTGGCATATTGAGTGCAGCACTTTCACAGCATCATCTTTCAGGATATGAAATAGCTCAACTGGAATTGCATTACCTCCACTAGCTTTGTTTGTAGTGATGCTTTAAGGCCCACTTGACTTTGTGTTCCATTATGTCTGGCTCTAGGTGGGTGATCACACCATTGTGGTTATCTGGGTCATGAAGATCTTTTTTGTATAGTTCTTCTGTGTATTCTTGCTACCTCTTCTTAATATCTTCTGCTTCTGTTAGGTCAATACCATTTCTGTCCTTTATGGTGCCCATCTTTGCATGACATGTTCCCTTGGTATCTCTAATTTTCTTGAAGAGATCTCTAGTCTTTCCCATTCTATTGTTTTCCTCTGTTTCTTTGCACTGATCAGTGAGGAAGGCTTTCATATGTCTCCTTGCTATTCTTTGGAACTCTGCATTCAGATGGGTATATCTTTCCTTTTCTCCTTCACCTTTCACATCTCTTCTTTTCTCAGCTATTTGTAAGGCCTCCTCAGACAACTGTTTTTCATTTCGCATTTCTTTTTCTTGGGGATGGTTTTGATCACAGCCTCTGAGCTATGAACCTCCGTCCATAGTTCTTCAGGAACTGTCTTATCAGATCTAATCCCATGATTCTATTTGTCACTTCCACTAAATAATCATAAGGGATTTGATTTAGGTCATACCTAAATGGTCTAGTGGTTTTCCCTACTTTCTTCAATTTCAGTCTGAATTTGGCAATAAGAAGTTCGTAATCTGAGCCACAGTCAGCTCCCAGTCTTGTTTTTGCTGATTATAGAGCTTCTCCATCTTTGGCTGCAAAGAGTATAATCAATCTGACTTCAGTGTTGACCATCTGGTGATGTCCATGTGTAGAGTCTTCTCTTGTGTTGTTGGAAGAGGGTGTTTGCTCTGACCAGTGCGTTCTCTTGGCAAAATTCTGTTAGACCTTGACCTGCTTCATTTTGTACTCCAAGGCCAAATTTGCCTGTTACTCCAGTCAGTGAAGTGACTTAGCAGCAGCCAGGTATCTCTTAACTTCCTACTTTTGCATTCCAGTCCCCTATAATGAAAAGGACATCCTTTTTTGGTATTAGTTCTAGAAGGTCTTGTAGGTCTTCATAGAACCGTTCAACTTCAGCTTCTTCAGTATTACTGGTCGGGGCATAGACTTGGATTACTGTGATATTGAATGGTTTGCCTTGGGTGCAAACAGATCATTCTGTCCTTTTTGAGATTGCATCCAAGTACTGCATTTCAGACTCTTTTGTTGACTGTGGTGGCTTTTGGAATGAACAAACTAAAATGGATTGGTTGGGTGAATTTAACTCAGATGACCATTACATCTACTACTGTAGGAAAGTTATTTCTTAATTGGACACATTTTTTCCCCATTCACCTATACTTAACCCCTCATTATCCAATATGAGAGCCTGAATTCTGAGATTTAGGTGTCGTTATATAAGAACCATTTTCTTAAAAGTCACTCTTACACTTTGATATTCACTTTCTGAACCTACTTGAGAAGCAAAAGATTGCTCTAGACCAGCCACAGGAAAAAGCTGTGCCAAATTGTCCTTTATGAATTTTACTTCTGTTGTCAGACCAACCTCAATAATTGAATTACATCATAAAGTTCATTGGGAAACAACTTTTAAGTTTTATATACTTGATTTATTTTTAATAAAATATCTTAAAATAAAGGACTGTTAAAATATTAATAATGAGAGAGGGGAAAACTGGTTTCTCTATTGTAAACAAATCCCACTTTACATCTTTTAAATCCCTTTGAATTTCCCCATCCAATCCTCTCCCTGTTATGGTGGTAGTGGTGGTTTAGTCGCTAAGTCGTGACCAGCTCTTGCGATCCCATGGACTGTAGCCTGCCAGGTTCCTCTGTCCATGGGATTTCCCAGGCAAGAATACTGGAATGGGTTGCCATTTCGGATCTGCCCAACCCAGGGATTGAACCCATGTCTCCTGCATTGGGGGTGGATTCTTTACCACTGAGCTATCCCTGTTATAGGCACTAAATTAAAAAAAAATAGAAATCAGTCCCAAAATAGAAATCAGTCCCTTGGAAATATGTATTAATAGTCTTTGCCATTCCTTGTTTGCCCTGACACTCTTCTGGAAAAGAAAACAGAACATACTCAAGGTCATTGGCAGCACAGAGCTGTCAGCACTAGCCACTTTAAAAATTTCATTTGGCAAATCAACCTTCGCTTAAGGGAATTGTCAGAGTAGCAGCTCCATTAAAGCTGTGTTTTTTTCTAAAGTAAGATACGTGTAAAAACACAAAGGAAACCTTGTTATTCAGATCCCTCCTCTAATGCTGTCTTCTGACTTGTCCTGAGGTTAATGTTGCTGAAGTTGTTTTGAAAGCGTGAATGCTCAGTCCAGAAGAGAGCGTGATGGTTTCCCCAGTGCAGCAGGAACCACACAACTCTGTTGTTTGTGATATTTTTTTCTCAGTGTAGAAAATGATCTCTTATGGTTAATGTCTATCCCATTTTCCTGCAGTTTAAATGCTGTATTATAGTCATCTTACGATCAGGAAAGGGTATAAGCCAGTATAAGCCAGAACTGAGAAGCCAGTTCTGTTGGCTAATATCAGAAGAACAAAAAAAAAGGCCACCCACTTGGGTTTTTCCGTTCCCTTCATTCTTTCTTTGCCAGAACCATTTTGATATTCGTCTTCTGAACCCACTTGAGAAGCTAAAGATTGCTCTAGACCAGCCACAGTAAAAAGCTGTACCAAATTATCCGTCATGAATTTTACTTCTGATGTCAGACCAACTTCAATAATTGAATTACATCATAAAGTTTCTTAGGGGAAACTTAACTTTTCAGTTTTATATACTTTAAATAAAATAAATCATGACATAAAGAACTGTTAAAATATTAAGGAAACAGGTGGAAGAGGGGAAACTGGTTTCTCTATTGTAAACAAATGCCACTTTATATCTTTTAAACCTCTTTGGATTTCCCCATCTGATCCCCTCCCTGTTATAGGCACTAAATAAATATTGGAAAACAGTACCTTCAAAACATGTATTCTTTGCCTTTCCTTGTTTGCCCTGACTATCTTCTAGAAAAAAAAAAGCACAGAGCATATTCAGGTTGACAGCACAGACTTGTCAGCACTAGCCACTTTTAAAGTTGCATTTTGGAAAATCACCCTTCGCTTAAGGGACTCGTCAGGGTAGCAGCTCCATTAAAGCTATGATTTTTATCAAAAGTGGTAAGATGTATGTGAACACATAAGAGCAATACCTTGTTATTCAGGTGCCTCCTCTAATGCTGTCCTCTGACTCAGTTGCTTTGAGTTAATGTTACTGAAGTTGCCCTGATGAAAGCAAGAATGCTCAGCCCAAAAGAGAGCTTGATAGCTTCTCTGTTGCAGCAATAACCACACAACTCCATTGTTTGTTTTATTTTTTCTCAATAAAATGATCTCTTATGGTTAATTTCTATCCCATTTTCCTCCAGTTTTAAATGATGTATTATAGTCGTCTTATGATCAGCAAAGAGTATAATTTGAGAAGCCAGTTCTATTGGCAAATGTCAGAAGAACAACAACAAAAAAAGCCACCCGTATGGATTTTTTTGTTTCCTTCATTCTTTCTTTGCCAAAAATCTTAATTAGGTTTGCAAGAGGGGAATTTTAGAAATTTTGTTTTCTTTGTATAACCTGTGAAATGAAAGCAAAATAGATTAAAGCAAGGGAAAAGATTAACTTAACAAGAGTGTTGTTTCTTTTCCTTTTAAACACTTTTTCAGGTAAAACTACACATTTTGTAGTTTATTAAAATATGAGACTTTGTATTTTCATTTGATTATCCTTGTAATTAATAACTATACATAGAAAAGAGAATGCTTTTATTTTTTAAATTTATTTTAATTGGGGGTTAGTTACTTTACAGTATTGTGGTTTTTGCCATACATTGACATGAATCAGCCATGGGTGTACATGTGTCCCCCATCCTGAAACCCCCTCCCACCTCCCTCCCGATCCCATCCCTCTGGGTTGTCCCAGTGCACCAGCTTTGAGTGCCCTGCTTCATGCATGGAACTTGGACTGGTCATGTATTTCACATATGGTAAAATACATACAATGCTATTCTTTGAAATCATCCCACCCTCACCTTCTCCCACAGAGTCCAAAAGTCTGTTCTTTACATCTGTGTCTCTTCTGCTATCTTGCATATAAGGTCATCATTACTATCTTTCTAAATTCTAATACAATTTCTAAATGTAAATATATTTGCATTAATATACTGTATTGGTGTTTTCCTTTCTGACTTACTTCACTCTGTGTAATAGGCTCCAGTTTCATCCACCTCTTTAGAACTGACTCAAATCCATTCTTTTTTATAGCTGAGTAATATTCCTGTGTATATGTACCACAACTTTCCTATCCATTCGTCTGCCGATGGACGTCTAGGTTGCTTCCATGCCATACGACCCAGCAATCCCACTGCTGGGCATACACACCGAGGAAACCAGAACTGAAAGACAATGTTTTTTAAAAGTCCTTGTCGTGTTTGTGAATCTGTTTCTCTAACTACCTAAGTCATGTTTTTTTCTTACAGGATCGTGCAGGGAAAGACAAGAAATGCCTGTGAACTTTATGAAAGAAGATTGTGAATATACCATGTCAAGAAGAAAAATTTGTTATCATGTTAGCCTCTAGAAAATTTAAAATTCAGTTCAGAAAAACATACTATAACCAGCCATTATTTTTTTAATGCCACACACATAGACTTATCATAATGGCATTATCACAGTATTGATGATGTTTCAGATATATTGTAAAGCCTGTATTCCAGCTCTTAAATAAAATATAAGCATGTTAAACACTTTATTTAGATACCAATAGTAACACTGGTGTATGGTGGCTGAAAGAGTGAAACATGAAAACAGTGACCTTAAGTGCTTTTTTTTAAGCCTGATGGTACTAGTTAACTCTTTTAAGACAGCTGTATTGATAATTATATTTTCAGTATTGTGTTTCTGCACCTGTTAAACTATTTTTGTTGACACTTGTGTTAATAACACATAATTAGTAGGCATTCTGCTTTTTTAATGTTCATCTGGGAATGGAGTTTACATCTATTTGCATAACTGCCATAGCACTGAACTGAAATAATTTTACAACAATGTGGAATTCTTGAGATAGAAAGTTTATGTATAATGTATCCAAAAAGTAACGTTTCCCATTGCTGTGAGAGTTGCTAATCATACAGACATTACCTCATATATATGTACACTGGGGTCACAATTTCTCTGAGATGTTTCTATATTCTGAAAGCTACATATTAAATACTATTTTCCATTCATGTATTCATTTAGTTTCCTTTAGGAGAGGATGATTGTTATATTAATGTGATTTAGGTCGCTCCAGTGTTTAGACTTGAAAGCTATCTTCCTTGTTTCTTAAAGACCTAGATATAAAAAAAATGGAAAATAATTACTGGAGTCTTTACTTCCCTGATGTTTGTTTTATCCTTTATTATGATCATTTTAGCACCAACTTCATGCATAATTAGTTTTTTTCATTGTAACGTGGCAAGTACATAAGAAATGAGCAAGTACATAAGAATTTTATTTCAGATAAAAGGAGTTACTGCTAGAAAACAGACATGTAGGAGACATTTAACAGAGTAAGAAATGGGAATTAGGCCATATGGGCTGACAGAACCATAAATAACAAGGCAAGGGAACGCTGACAGAGGAGAGAACTGAACAAGTAGCAACTTAAAAATATCAAAGTGCCAGCCTACCAGAGTGAGATACAGATTCTGAGTATTTATGATCCTGGCCTGGTCAACAAACCAAGTCTAATGACAGAATCAGATCAGATCAGATCAGTCGCTCAGTCGTGTCCGACTCTTTGCGACCCCATGAATTGCAGCACGCCAGGCCTCCCTGTCCATCACCAACTCCCGGAGTTCACCCAGATTCACGTCCATCGAGTCAGTGATGCCATCCAGCCATCTCATCCTCTGTCGTCCCCTTCTCCTCCTGCCCCCAATCCCTCCCAGCATCACAGTCTTTTCCAATGAGTCAACTCTTCGCATGAGGTGGACAAAGTACTGCAGTTTCAGCTTTAGCATCATTCCTTCCAAAGAAATCCCAGGGCTGATCTCCTTCAGAATGGACTGGTTGGATCTCCTTGCAGTCCAAGGGACTCTCAAGAGTCTTCTCCAACACCACAGTTCAAAAGCATCAATTCTTCGGCACTCAGCCTTCTTCACAGTCCAACTCTCACATCCATACATGACCACAGGAAAAACCATAGCTTGACTAGAACAGAAAAATAGAAATTATACCGCTTTAGAACTGACAGAACCAAATAATAATCCTATTCTCACCACTAATATAGCCATCAGATTTTGCACAGATAAATCAAACTTGCTAGATTTCCATTTCCTCATCTCTGAAATGGGAATCATAACATTTAGGTCGGGATTAATATATAAACTGAGATAACACAGTAATTCCCAAAAGTTGTGCAGACTGTACAGCAAGGGGGAAGACCCAGTGCTCTTTGAAGAGCATAAGGATTTGAAAGATTCCCAGAAAGCACTTCGTACATTCAAGTAGTCTTAGTCCTCATCTCAATTGTACAGGTCTGCAAACAGTCCTCAAAAGTGTATGCAGTTTTCCCAAGTTAACATGAGTAGTTAGATCCAGGGCTAGGATTTGAGTCTAGAATTTAGGTGTCCTGGTTCCCCAGATACTACTCCAGTTTTTATACACAAATTAGCTATAATTTGCTAAATAAAATACTGCCATATTTACTAACCAAGGTTTGGACCATGGAGTCTGGCTCCCGAGTGTGTCTGTTTTACACCAGGCTGAAGGCCTCTTGAACTCTACTTGTTAATTCTTTTGACTCTCCTTGTCAGTGAGGGTATTTAGCAAATCCTATTATAAATAAACACAGACCTAGTCAAATTGCATATTAATTTCCTCCTGTCAGTAATGACTTCCTTATATCTTAGGTTGTATTATAGGTTCAAACAGAAAGGTTACACTTGCCCTTTTCTATCAGTTAAGAGTTTTGTCAGATTCTCTCCCTACTTGCAAATGTACCTTGAACTTCCAGGTTATAGAAAGTCACACTTAAGAAGCTCTAGCTGAGGGACTTCCCTGAGGGTCCAGTGGTTAAGACTCTGTACTTCCAATGCAAAGAGCATGGGTTCGAGCCCTGATTGGGGAACTAATTCCCACATGCCACTCAGTGTGGCCAAAAAAAGAAAAAAGTTCTAGCTAAGCATCTAGAATTTGACATTAGTCATCTTCATTGTTTGTCTGACTCTATATTGGGCCCCTGTACTGGTAACTAGATTACTGGGAACTACCGTCTAGAGCCTGGAATTTAACTGCTTCCTATCGTGCTGTCTTGACACCACCAACCTGCCTGGCTCTGTAAATTCCCACGCTGCAGTCCTGGTGGGGCTCTGCCGAGAGCCTTGCCTCCTCAGACCACACAGCTATAGCCTCCTGCATGCACCTGCTCCCGTTATCCTGTGCCACCTCTGTGGCTTGGTCTGGTTCTGCATTCCCATCCAGTTCTTTGCCTTCTCTGTCCCTCCCATCTACATACCACCAGAGCTGAACGGCCATGCCTGGTCCAACCAACATGTGTTACGCCATGTGTCTGAGGACCCATGATGCAATGTATAAATAACAGCGGCTTTTTATGCCTTGCTCATGTCTAGAATGAGTTATCTGAATTCCATGAAGCCCTTTTGAATTTCTTTTATTCTTCAGGCTAACCTTCCTAGAGTTCTTGACCCCCACTAATGAGAATTCAATTTGCTTTTTGTTTTAGCATTCCTTAAATCAGTTAACTGGGGCTTCCCAAGTGGCTCAGTGGTAAAGAATCCGCCTGTAATGCAGGAGACATGGGCTGAGACATGGGCAGGAGACATCTTCATGGGCCGGGAAGATCCCCTGGAGAGGGAAATGGCAACCCACCCCCGTATTCTTGCCTGGAAAATCCCATGGACAGAGGAGCCTGGCAGGCTACAGTCCAGGGGGTCACAGAAGAGTTGCACACGGCCTGGTGACTAAAAAACAATTTACTAAGTGCATTTTATTATTTCATAGTTCAGCTCTGGTGGTATGTAGATGGGAGGGACCGCCCATCTCTTTCCTACTCAGAGTCTCATCATGCCTGCCATTTACGTTTGGATCATGATTTTAAATTACATCCTCTGCAGTCCAGCTTTTTACATTTGACTTAGCCGTTATTAGTCCATCAGCAGCGTGTAGTGTGCCCCAACAATATCTCTGTATTTTACACAGGAAGAATTTACAAGGGAAGTCGACTTCTGGTCTCTCCTTTTTTATCTTTACTGTGACTTTCACCACAAGGAGGACGAAGCACACAGACACAAGAGCGTTCAGTTACCCCTTGCGTACATAAACACACACATACAACATAAGAGCTTGACTTCTGATTGTGACAAAATTAGGAAAGACTAAAGTTCCTACAGGCTTTTTGTTTTTTGTGGTCACAGGTGTTCTAAATTTGAACAAAGAACATATTTGAAGTTTTGGCTTTGCTCCCTAAGCCAGGTGCCTTCCTGGTCCACCAGGTTTCTTCATACTGTATTATCACTCAGAAACCTTTGTTCCTCCTGAAGCAACACCCATGATAAAGAATTTCATTCTCATTCTCAGTGCACTGATGACTTCCTGCCACATCTCAGCCAAGGGCTTCCTGAAATAACACTCTACAAGGATTTACTTCCTGAAAGCTTTTTTTTTTTTCAAGTTTTTTTTTTCCCCTTGAAACAAAACTGACACACAACATAGAAAACAGAAAAAAATACAGTTCAGTTAATGCTCTTACATACAAATATTTATATATATATACAAATATTTACAAAAATGAAATCATACCATACATGTTTTGTGACCTGTTTTGTGACCTGCTTTTATTCCTCCACATCAATACATGTTTTTCTACAGCAAGACCTCCAATAGGGTGTATAAAGATCACCCATCACCTGATGGGTCAGGGTTTCTTCAAGTTACATACAGTCGTACCTGTATGCCCCATTCACTACTAACTACACCATTGAGAATTACCCACCCAAGCAACAGGACTGTGCCATAATGAGGACAGAAAAAGGAGATGAAAGCCACTGTCCTGCGACAAAGAGCATGTGATTCATCCCCTGTTGTGGGACATTTAATGAGGAATTTTATAGGCAGAAAATGCTCTACGAGCAGACAAGCATAATTATTATATGCATAAATCAAATCCCACTTTGACTCCTAGTTTCTTCATTTTTAAAGTGAAAGACTACCTCACCACCTGGGGTGGCTCAGCGTAAGAACCTGCCTGCGATGCAGGAGACCACCTCCAATCCAGGAGACACCGGCTCTATTCCTGGATTGGGGAAAGGTTCTGGAGAAGGAAATGGCAACTCATTCCAGTATTCTTTCCTGGGAAATCCCATGGACAGAGGAGCCTGGTGGGCTACAGTCCATGGAGTCACAAAGAGTCAGACAGGACTGAGCAACTAAACCACCACCAAGACTCTACCTCAGGGACTTAGAGGATTAAATGAAGTAAAACAACTTTTTCTGGAAGAAAGTGACTCTGAATATTATACAAAAACTGGTACCCAATGGAAAATTGCCTTCGTGAAGAAGAAGAGAGAAGGAAGGAAGAGAGAAAGGAAAGAA
>NW_011494734.1:3019325-3021228 GCF_000754665.1 Bison bison bison
AAAGGAAAGAAAGACAAAGGGGGAAAAGAGGAAGAAAAGGGAGAGGGAGAGAGAGAATGGGAGGGAAGGAAAGAGAATGGGAAGGAAGGAGAGAAAGGAAAGGAGAAAAAGATAATCTGAAAGGAGAATTTATGCTTTAAAAGTGGACCCCCTAGTTCTACACAATGAAAATGCACCATAAGGCAGTTGCCAAGAACTTTTTCCTGACAACTCTGGGTTGTCATTCTGACAGCTCTTCTCCTGCCCTAGGCAAAGCCCAGCCTCTGATTTGCATAGAAATGCAATAAATGTTTATTTGAATTTAATTATATTTCTAATGTATCAGATTCTCTTCAGATAATTCTTCTCATCCCCTGTCTTTAGAGTATATCCTATTTGAAGATTACAACAAAATTAATTACAATTTGGACCAACTGTCTTAATACATCCCTGTTCCAGACCAGTGACATGCTGCTGCTGCTGCTGCTGCTAAGTCGCTTCAGTCGTGTCCGACTCTGCGACCCCAGAGACAGCAGCCCACCAAGCTCCCCCGTCCCTGGGATTCTCCAGGCAATAACACTGGAGTGGCTTGCCATTTCCTTCTCCAATGTATGAAAGTGAAAAGTGAAAGTGAAGTCACTCAGGTTGTCTACTTGAAAGTCATACAGTCACGTCCGACTCCTAGCGACCCCATGGACTGCAGTCTACCAGGCTCCTCTGTCCATGGGATTTTCCAGGCAAGAGTACTGGAGTGGGGTGCCATTGCCTTCTCCGACCAGTGCCATATTTCCCTTCAAATCCCATTGGCAGATTTGATCTTGTGGAAGGGCCTGGGTCTGGGATGTCTTAGTAGCCACTTGAACCTTTATTGCCACTCATATTTTTCCTTTCCTGATGATTAAAATATATATGCACACCTGTGTGTGTGTGATATTTCTAACTCTTTGAAAAATAAGAAAGGGGCAAGGGTAGGGCCAGACCTACAGTTGGTGGGGCGTGGGGTTGGCCAGAGCAGATAAAATTTGTGGAAATCTCTGTAAGAAAAACAGTATAAAATTACCAAAGCAAAATTAGATTTGAACATGAGAATTTCTTCAGAATAAGAACAAAAATGACGACAAATTGCTAGAGCCTTGGAGACCCAGCTCCCTTTCTACTAAGTTCTCCCTGGGCAGTTTATCAGGAATGCTTCCTGGCTGCACTCGACCACTCCAGTATTCCAAGGGTACCTATGTCAGGTGAGAGGCCCAAAGCTAAACTTCATTAGCTCATACAAATCTACCTCTAGGTGGTCAAGTGGCTAAGACTTCGTGCTCCCAATACAAGGGACTTGGGTTCAATCCCTAGTAAGGGAACTAGATAGATCCCACATGCCACAGCTAAGAGTTTGCATGCCACAACTAAACAACAACAACAAAATTTCACATGTCACAACTAAGATCCAAGATCCCTCATGCCACAACTAAGATCTGGCGCAGCCAAATAAGTAAATATTAAGCAAATCTGCCTCTAGGCAAGACATGAGAGGGAAAAGTTAATGTAATCAACTTTTTCAAAATTTAGTGGAACATGCATCACAATTGCTGTTTTACTTCATAATATGTATATTAGTTTCCCAGGGCTGCTGCAATACATTATCACAAATGTTGCTCATAACAAGTGTATTCTGTTAAGATTCTGGGGATTAGAAGTCTGCAATAAGTGTTCAGTTCAGTCGCTCAGTCATGTCCAACTCTTTGTAACCCCATGGACTGCAGCACGCCAGGCCTCCCTGTCCATTACCAACTCCTGGAGTTCACTCAAACTCATGTCCATCGAGTTGGTGATGCCATCCAACCATTTCATCCTCTGTTGTCCCCTTCTCCTCCTGCCCCCAATCCCTCCCAGCATCAGAGTCTTTTCCAATGAGTCAACTCTTCGCATG
>NW_011494734.1:3021328-3023064 GCF_000754665.1 Bison bison bison
TCCCTCCCAGCATCAGAGTCTTTTCCAATGAGTCAACTCTTCGCATGAGGTGGCCAAAGTACTGGAGTTTCAGCTTCAACATCAGTCCTTCCAATGAATATTCAGGACTGATTTCCTTTAGGATGGACTGGTTGGATCTGCTTGCAGTCCAAGGGACTCTCAAGAGTCTTCTCCAACACCGCAGTTCAAAAGCATCAATTCTTCAGTGCTCAGCTTTCTTCACAGTCCAACTCTCACATCCATACATGACTACTGGAAAAACCAGAGCCTTGACTAGATGGACCTTTGTTGGCAAAGTAATGTCTCTGCTTTTTAATATGCTGTGTAGGTTGGTCATAACTTTTCTTCCAAGTGTGAGGGAGCTAAAATCCAAGTATCAGCAGAGCGGGTTCCTTCTGGAAGCTCTAGTGGATGACCTGTTTCCCACCTTTTCGAGCTCTGCACTTGTCTGGCCCCATTCTATCCTCAGAGCCAGTTACGGCCAGTGAAGTCCTCATGTCACGTTGCACTCTGACATTGGTCTTCTACTTCCCTCTTTTACATTTAAGGACTCTTGTGGTTACATGGTGTCCTACCCAGAGAAGCCAGGATAATGTTGATCTTAAAACGCAATTGATTTGCTTACCATCTGCTTTTGATTTAATTCCACCTGCTACCTTAATTCCTCTTTGCCACATAATTTAGCACACTTAACAGTTTCTGAGGATTAGAATATGGTCATCTTTAGGGGAGGGGGGTGTTATTTTTCTATCTGTGCTCCCCTGGTGGCTCAAATGATAAAGAATCTGCCTGCAATGCAGGAGACCTGGGTTCAACCCCGAGTCAGGAAAAATCCGTGGAGAAGAGAATAACCACCCACCCCAATATTCTTGCCTGGAGAATTCCATGAACAGAGCAGCCTGGCAGCCTACAGTCCATGGGGTAGCAAGAGTCAGACATGACTGAGTGGCTAACACTTTCACTTCGCTTTATTGTTCTAGCTACCACAGTGAGGAAACCATGTGAATGCCAAGTACTTTTGAAAGTGTGATTTGTAATCAGACACCCATAACATTTTATTAGTTCTTAGTGTGGAGAATTTGGTGGGGTGTCGGGGAGGTGGAGTATAGAGGAAATTTTATTTTTTTAATTGAAGTATTAGTTGATTTACAATGTAAATCAATGTGTAGTTTCAGGTATATAGCAAAGTGACTCAGTTATACATACATATTTTTCAGATTCTTTTCCCTTGTAAGATTATTATAAAATACTGTGTATAGTTCCCGGGAGAATTTGTACTTTTAATTAGACTATCTATGAGGCAATCCAAAGCACAGTTGTACATTTCAAAACCGAAACAGAGCAAGACCCAGCTCACCATGCCCAGAGCCTGCTGCCTTTGGTTTTCCCTAATGAAGGCAGTTGCAAAATTCTGTCAACACTAAAAGATATCAGATGCAGGATTTTATCTAAAGAAAACAGAATTTCAAAAAGATACCTGATTGAACACACACTTTTACTCTCTCCTAAACTGCACTAAACTGCAATGGCACCCCACTCCAGCACTCTTGCCTGGAAAATCCCGTGGATGGAGGAGCCTGGTAGGCTGTAGTCCATGGGGTCGCTAAGAGTTGGACACGACTGGGCAACTTCACTTTCATGCATTGGAGCAGGAAATGGCAACCCACTCCAGTGTTCTTGCCTAGAGAATCCCAGGGATGGGGGAGCCTGGTGGGCTGCCGTCTATGGGGTCGCAC
>NW_011494734.1:3023164-3048136 GCF_000754665.1 Bison bison bison
GTGGGCTGCCGTCTATGGGGTCGCACAGAGTCGGACACAACTGAAGCGACTTAGCAGCAGCAGCAGCAGCAAACTGCACTAAAACTAAAGAAAGTTTTTAAAGGCATAACCTATAAGAAAAGTGAGAAGGAACAGCACCAATGTTCTAGGAGCTGCAGCGCAGATGAACAAGTGGTACTGACTTGGTAGAATTGAAAAAGAATGAATTCTACTTTCGGGGGAGGGAAGAGGTGGGGGAGAAGGGGCAAGTCAAGAAAAGGGCCAAATAACAGAAGCTCTGGGAGTGATGGCACCAGCTACTCCCGGCAAAGGAGGGCAGGCATAGGCTGAAATGAGGAAGGTTAGTTGAAAGCTGCTTGAAAAGCACTTAGATCCCTAGATGCCCCAGTCTTCCTGCCATGCTGGGTGATGTCCCTCCCTCACCCCAACAGAGATGATTCATCTCTTTGAAGAGGCTAAAGCAGAAAGTCTTTTTCCAAAAGAGGAAAACACATGTGTTAAGTAAATGACACAGCATACTAATTGCAGAACTTCTTCCTCAACCCACCATGACAGCAGCCAGTCCCTCACTTCCAGGCAGAAGACCAAACAAGTCTTTTTCTAGGTGGGGACCTCTCGGACACTGGAGGAAAGACCTTATGACACAGCCATGAGTGTTGACATCAGGGGTTCCCAGTCAACTCTCCCTGCAGGACACCTCATCCTCTCACTCGGAAATTCTGGGCAGCTATGAGGCCCCTACTTGTACATACAAGGAGGCAATCAAATCTTAGGAGACCTGATAAGAAAAGCCTCTGATATGAAAAAAATTGAAACCAAAAACACAAGCTGGAAAAAAAAAATGTGATGAAAATACAAAATATTCAGGAGGAAGAAAAGTACAGTAAAAATAATAACAACTCAATGTTTTCAGAGAGACTGGATTCTTATTTCAATTCACCCATAAAATCAGAACTGGAAGGTATAAAAAAAAATCTTTTTTGCAGAAAATAAAAATGAGCCCTTTTAGGGAGAAACAGAGGAGAGCCCATCATATCATCATATCCCTAGCATACTGTCTAAAAATAGACCCACCCGAATGACCTGAATTCAGAGAGAAGATTCTACAAGTTTCACGTGAGAAAACCAACACACAAAGGTGAAGGGAATCCAAACTTCTCAAAAGGAAATCTGGAAGGTAGAAGACGCTAGAGCAAAGCTTTCCAAAGTCTGAGAGAAAAGCATTTCTACCCCAGAATTCTGTACTCAATCAAGTTATAAATCAAGTATGAAGGAAGAATAAAAACGTTTTCAGGCTCTTAAATTCTCAAAAAATTTACCTCCCACACACCCCTCCTCAGGGAACTGCGTCCAGAGGATGTGCTCCACCTACGTGATGAGTAAACTGAAAAGGTGGAAGCCAGGAACCAGGAAAACAGAGATCAGCTCAGCGAGAGACAGAGGGCAGGAGGATGGTGAAGGGAGATTCTTAGCTAGGAAGCAGCTCAGATGACTCTGGGAGAGGCTTTTTCAGGAAGATGTTGTTCATCAAATTCCTGTTGTGAATGAACATACTGGATATAAGGAACATATGGAAAGGAGACTGTGATTATGCTGGAGGAGTGTTTGAGGTTAAACGGTGATGTTTCAGTGGTCATGGAAAACTAGGCAAATAACACAAGAGAAGGGAACTAAAAAATACCCAAGAAAGTAAAAACTCAAAGCAAAGGGCTTCCCTGGTAGTCCAGTGGTTAGGAATCTGCCTGCCAGTGCAGGGAACATAGATTCGATCGCTGGTCTGGAAAGATCCCACATGCTCAGGAGCAACGAAGCCCATGTGCCACAACTATTGAACCCATGCGCCGCAGCTATGGAAGCCTACACACCCTGGAGCCTGTGCTCCACAGCAAGGGAAGCCACGGCAGTAAGAAGCCCACACACTGCAGCTAGGGAGTAGCCCCTGCTCACCACAACTACAGAAAGCCCATGCCCAGCAATGAAGACCTAGCACAGCCAATGATAAATACATACATCTTTAAAAAAAAAAAAAAACTCAAAGGAACACATCCCAAAAAAGTCCAGGAAATAAAAAGTAATAGAAGCTTGCCATATAGTTCATTCTGAATAGAAAACAGAATTATAATAATGTGAATCCTCATTCTTTGTGTTGGATTTGGAGCCTTTTCACACCACACGCCACCATCAGCACATATTACCGTGTAACCTTAGCCAAATCATTTAACCACAGTGAGCTTCGGTTTCCTCTTTCTTAAGTGATTGGGTTTTTTCAGGTAAGTTAGATATTGCATGCGGTAAGTGCTGGGGCTTGGTTGTTACCACTAGTGCTGCCTGAGAAGCACCCTTGTAGAACTAGTCAATTCCTGAAATCAGAACACTGATTAAAAAAAGAAAACAATAGTGCTAACTTAGGAATCTATTTCACTTTTCTAGAAGTACTGTTGAGATGAAGGCGATGTTTATAATACATTACGAGCTCTTTGAAAGAAAGCCTTGTTTAGATTTGTTTATATTGGTCTTCCGCCCATATTAGCATCTCCATTTGTTCCTAGTGTAATTAGATTAACATTATATCAGCATATGACTTTGCCTTTTCCAGAACTCTAATTAAGATTTTAAAGAAGATGTATACCAGTGGGAATCTCTCATTCACCCTCTGTTAAACACCTTTCCTATTTGATTATGATTTCACTTACTAATTCGTTCTGGCTTTTGTCTTGCAAACAATTTTTGATTTTTATTACATGAATGAGGTTTGAACTGATCCAGCAAATGGTTTACAAGGTCCAGGTGTCAGATGAATTGGCAAACTAAATAGAAGACAGCCATTGAGTAGAAAATCGTGACCAAGGTTACCTCTGCTGATCTATTAAAAGGACTGTGCTATGAATTTTTCCCCAATTTAAGTATTTTGGGGGGCACCAAATCTACACTGAGTATCATCATAATAGTAACAGCCAACATTGGATTGAGTACTCACTGTATGCTGAGTTTTCATTGCTTTACCCACTCATTTGATTATTGCAGAAATCCTATGATGCAAATACTTTTATTATCCCCAATTTGCAAGCAAGAAAAATAAGTCTTGGAGACTTAAATATGTCTCCTGAGTTTCCCAAGGAATGGCAAAGCAGGGTCTCAAACCCAAATCCCATCCCTGGAATCCAGCATGAGCACTGTGGCTGCTGCTGCTGCTGCTAAGTCGCTTCAGTCGTGTCCGACTCTGTGCGACCCCATAGACGGCAGCCCACCGGGCTCCCCCGTCCCTGGGATTCTCCAGGCAAGAACACTGGAGTGGGTTGCCATTTCCTTCTCCAAAGAATGAAAGTGAAAAGTGAGCACCGTGGAGGGGACCACAAAACCAAAGCAGAAAGAGAAAGGAATGAACTACCAAGGTCCAGGAAGTTCTCTTGAGTTTAATCATCACAACAATACCATGAAAGATAACTATTTCCTTATACCTGTGAGACAGGTTAGGAAACTTTCCCAGGGTCACAGAGATAAGTTTCTGCCCTCAAGAAACCTATTTCTACTGGGAGTTAACACACACACAGAGAAGGCACTGGCTCAACTACAGATGATGTCAAATGTGTGGTAGAAAAAAATATAATATATATAGTAAGATCTCCAAAGAAGGAGCATTCAATCCAAGGGAGAGGCTGGGAGACGTCCTGGAGGAAGCTGATGAGCAAAGCTTGATGCGTCCATTTCTGATAGACAGAAGGGGAGAACAGCATTGTTTTCTTCTGCACTTGCAGTCTTCCTCCTTTTGTAAATGGTCACTATTTTTCATGATATTGGCTTTGATGACAAAAATTCATTTCCAGATTCTTCTCTTTTTATAGGAATTTCAAAGCAGAGACAAATGCCTAAGCTTAGAAAATGATAAGCATGAGTGGAATACATTCAAAAATTTTTTAAAATAAAAAGCATGATTGGAAGAGCAGAATATGGAAACTCAAGAGAAGGGAGGCTGTTCTCTTAAGGTTAGAATAAAGAGAGGGAAAGGATACATGCTGAGAAATGAAGGGAGGGGAGAAAAAGAAAATTCGGAGTATAGGGGGAAAAGTGCAATTCCCTGAGGGAGGTCTATCTTGAGACAAGAACTGGATTCAAAGCCTTTGTGGCCCAGACCATTGACCTCCATGCTGTTGGAGAGATTTTCATAAATAATAAAGTGCTGCCTCTTTAAAAAAAAAAAAAAAAGGAATTTCAGTGATGTAGGGAGAAGAAAGCTTTCTCTCAGCTAAGATGTGTGCATTTCCTCCAGATAAATGGCACGTCGTCTCAATCTAGGAAAGTATTGCCACTGCTTAGCATTTGGGATGAAGCCAGCAGCAACGTTCAGCAAATATGGGTTCCATCTACTGGAAAATAATTGCCTTTACATCTTGTGACATCTTCCACGGACTCTGCAATGAAAATCAATTATAATCCCTTTTTGTGGGAGAAACTAAATTAGAAAGAGAAGTGATTAGAAACAGAAGGCAGCTTGACACTTGTGATGCCAGATTTGCTCAACGTGTGATTCAAAAGCCATGGATAAGTTTTTCTGGCCATTCTCCCAATTAACAACCTTTAGCTTACTTAAAAGCCAAAATCCATGACTCAAAAGAGCGTGCTAGGAAGAAATTTTTGACAGATAAAATTAGCAATTCCTGGCAACATCAAATAGCATATACATACACTCATGTACCTTTTTTTGAAATGAAGCTCAAAATATACCAAGATCTAACTCAAACTGCTCCCCAAGGCTCCAAAACTCAGTTATAAGAGTTAACATTTATCACGTGTTCACTATGTGCCAGGCAGTGCATTTAATTTTCACACTAACACAATGAATTAGGTACTATTCTCACATAACCTTATTTTTTAAACTATGAGACACAATCAAGGGAAAGCTAAACAACTTCCCACAGAGAAGGCAACGGCACCCCACTCCAGTGCTCTTGCCTGGAAAATCCCATGGATGGAAGAGCCTAGTGGGCTGCCGTCTATGGGGTCGCACAGAGTCGGACACGACTGAGCGATTTCACTTTCACTTTTCACTTTCATGCATTGGAGAAGGCAATGGCAACCCACTTCAGTATTCTTGCCTGGAAAACCCCAGGGATGAGGGAGCCTAGTGGGCTGCCGTCTATGGGGTTGCACAGAGTCGGACACGACTGAAGCGACTTAGCAGCAGCAGCAGCAAACAACTGTCCAACGTCACAAAGGTAGAAAACAACAGAGCTCTGGCTGAAACTCAATCTGACTTCACTACACTCTGGACAAAGTCCTTACCTTCACAAGAGTTTAAAGTCTAATAGTGAATTCAGACAAGTACCCTTCAGTGTGCTAAGACTGCTTAGGACCAGTGTAGGGAGATCATCTAACCTTGCTTTTGGCTCCTGGGGAAGGATTCATGAAAGGAACAACAAAACCAAGGCAGAAGCTAGGAATGGCCAAAGTGGGAAGGAATTCCAAGTAGAGGAAGCAGATCTCCAAGCTCAGAGATAAAAGAGAGATCAGTATCTTAGGTGTATAAGAGGAGAGGGCTAATGGCAATGAAGAGTTATTTTGAAAGATTTTAGCTAAGGATAGATCTAACTGGATTTGCATTTCTAGAACTGTTTTTGACTGGTTTGGAGAATGACTTTTGAGAAGAGCAAGAAGAAAAGGAGGGAGATCTGATAGGAGGCTATTGCCTTAGGGGTAATCTATTCATCAAGGTGGAAGACACTGAAACAGGCACAGGTTGAATAATGGGGTTGAAAGAAGATAACAAATTCCATTTGAACTGTGTGGAAGTTCTTGTGCAACACATGGATACAAAGGGATCATTCTTCTACTTTAAAAAAGGATAACTCATATAAGCCATTTTAATCACTTAGTTTTCCTAATATATTTTAAAAACCTTGATTCACAAAATTTTGATTATATGGTCTTTCTGACAGAACTTTTTTTTTTTTGTCTAGTAATCCACAACTATCAAAACAGATATATATACATACGTACAATTTTTCTTACCACTAGGGAATTTCAAACATTATTATTATTATTAATATTTTGGCTGTACTGCATGGCTTGTGGGATTTTAGTTCCCTGCTCAGGGATGGAACCCATGGCCCCTGCAATGGAAGAGTGGAGTGCTAACTACTGGACCACAAGGGAATTCCCATATTATTTCTTTTCAAATAACTGAAAACTTAAAATATGGAACTAAAAAAATAAACTCAAATTGCACAAAACACTGCAAAATAAAAGTATTAGTTCATTGTGTGCTTAGTCACTCAAACTTATGTTAGCTTAATGGGCTTCCCAGATGGTGCTAGTGGTAAAGAACCCGCCTGCCAGTGTAGGTAGACGTAAGAGACACAGGTTTGATCCCTGGGTTGGAAAAATCCCCTGGAGGAGGGCATGGGAATCTACTCCAGTATTCTTGCCTGGAGAATCCCATGAACTGAAGAGTCTGTAAGGCTGCAGTCCATAGGGTCACTTAGAGCCAGACACAATTGAAGCAATTTAGCATACATGCATGCACATGTTAGCTTAATAATTACAGATGGTTACATATAGAAATATTATATATATATACATGTCTATATACATAATATCTTTTTTAGGTATTAGTTCTAGAAGGTCTTGTAGGTCTTCATAGAACCATTCAACCTCAGCTTCTTTAGCATTAGCGGTTGGGGCATAGACTTGGATTACTGTGATATTGAATGGTTTGCCTTGGAAACGAACAGAAATCATTCTGTTGTTTTTGAGACAGCATGCAAGTACTGCATTTCAAACTAAAAGCAAGGAAAGATGTCGTTTTCATCATAGGGGACTGGAATGCCAAAGCAGGAAGTCAAGAGATACCTGGAGTAACAGGCAAGTTTGGTCTTGGAGTAGAAAATGAAGCAGAGCAAAAGCTAACAGAGTTTTGCCAAGAGAATACTCTGGTCACAGCAAACACCCTCTTCCAACAACAAAAGAAACGACGCTACACATGGACATCACCAGATGGTCAACACAGAAATCAGATTGATTATATTCTTTGAAGCCTATACAGTCAGATGGAGAAGCTCTATACAGTCAGCAAAAACAAGACTGAGCCACAGTCAGCTCATGAACTCCTTATTGCCAAATTCAGACTGAAATTGAAGAAAGTAGGGATAACCACTAGACCATTCAGTTATGACCTAAATCAAATCCCTTACGACTATACAGTGAAAATGACAAATATATTCAAGGGATTCTATCTGATATACAGTGTGCCTGAAGAACTATGGATGGAAGTTTGTATCTTGGAGGCTGTGATCAAAAGCATCCCCAAGAAAAAGAAATGCAAAATGGCAAAATGGTTGTCTGAGGAGGCCTTACAAAGAGCTGAGAAAAGGAGAGAGCAAAAGGCAAAGGCAAAAAGGAAAGATATATCCATCTGAATGCAGAGTTCCAAAGAATAGCAAGGAGAGATAGGAAAGCCTTCCTCAGTGATCAATGCAAAGAAATAGAGGAAAACAATAGAATGGGAAAGACTAGAGATCTCTTCAAGCTAATCAGAGATACCAAGGGAACATTTCATGCAAAGATGGGCACAATAAAGGACAGAAATGGTATGGACCTAACAGAAGCAGAAGATATTAAGAAGAGGTGGCAAGAATACACAGAACTATACAAAAACAATCTTAATGACACAGATAACCACGATGGTGTGATCACCCACCTAGAGCCAGGCATCTTGGAGTGTGAAGTCAAGTGGGCCTTCACTACAAACAAAGCTAGTGGAGGTGATGGAATTCCAGTTGAGCTATTTCAAATCCGAAAAGATGATGCTGTGAAAGTGCTGCACTCAATATGCCAGCAAATTTGGAAAACTCAGCAGTGGCCACAGGACTGGAAAAGGGTCAGTTTTCATTCCAATCCAAAGGAAGGGCAAGCCAAATAATGTTCAAACTACTGCACAATTGCACTCATCTCACACAATAGCAAAGTAATCCTCAAAATTCTCCAAGCCAGGCTTCAACAGTACATGAACCAAGAACTTCCAGATATTCAAGCTGGATTTAGAAAAGGCAGAGGAACCAGAGATCAATTGCCAACATCCGCTGGATCATTGAAAAAGCAAGAGAGATCCAGAAAAACATCTGCTTTCTTGACTATGCCAAAGCCTTTGACTGTGTGGATCACAGCAAACTGTGGGAGATTCTTCAAGAGATGGGAATACCAGACCACCTGACCTGCCTCCTGAGAAATTTGTATGCAGGTCAAGAAGCAACAGTTAGGACTAGACATGGAACAACAGACTGATTCCAAATTTGGAAAGGAATACGTCAAGGCTGTATATTTTTGCCCTGCTTATTTAACTTATATGCAGAGTACATCATGTGAAATGCCAGGCTGGAAGACTGCCAGGAGAAATATCAATAACCTCAGATATGCAGATGACACCACCCTTATGACAGAAAGAAAAGAGGAACTAAAGAGCCTCTTGATGAAAGTGAAAGAGGAGAGTGAAAAAAGCTGGCTTAAAACTCAACATTAAAAAAAAGAAGATCATGACATCCAGTCCCATTACTTCATGGCAAAGATGGGGAAACAATGGAAACAGTGACAGACTTTATTTCTTCAGCTCCGAGAGCACTGCAGATGGTGACTGCAGCCATGAAATTAAGAGATGCTTGCTCCTTGGAAGAAAAGCTATGACCAACCTAAACAGCATATTAAGAAGCAGAGACATTACTTTGCCGACAAAGGTCTGTCTAGTCAAAGCTATGGTTTTTCCAGTAGTCGTGTATGGATTTGAGAGTTGAAACATAAAGAAATCTGAGCACTGAAGAACTGATGCTTTTGAACTGAGGTGTTGGAGAAGACTCTTGAGAGTCCCTTGGACTGCAAGGAGTTTAAACCAGTTAATCCTAAAGGAAATCAGTCCTGAATATTCATTGGAAAGACTGATGCCGAAGCTCCAATACTTTGGCCACCTGATGCAAAGAACTGACTCATTTAAAAGATCCTGATACTGGGAAAGATTGAAGGCGGGAGGAGAAGGGGACAACAGAGGATGAGATGGTTGGATGCCATCACCAACTTAATGGACATGAGTTTGAGTAAGCTCTGGGAGTTGGTGATGGACAGGGAAGTCTGGCATGCTGCAGTCCATGGGGTTGCAGAGTTGGACAGGACTAAGTGACTGAACTGAGCTGATACATAATATGTTTCATAATATATAATATAAAATGTTATTTAATAACATAATAAATATGTTTCTTTGTTCTATCACCTGAGAGGGCCTGTAAGCAATGACATTGCAGTAGCAAAGAGCACAACCATTACCTACATCTTGGTTTCTATCACCATTTCCCAATAAAGTGAACCAGAGTTCTTTGGAGAAATGGCTGATTTCAGGACTGACACAGAAAATATATAAGATAAGCCTGGAACATGTTGTAATGCCAGAAAGTAAGAGAATGCTCCAAAAATGAAAAACTACCTTACATTAATGGGGCATGTCAAAGGAGCACAGAAGCAACTGAAGATCTCCTAATAACCAAGCAGGAACAATGTAATCAACACATAAAGTAGCATTGGGCTATAATGCAAGGACCTCCCCAGTGACTCAGTGGAAAAGAATCTGACTGCAGTGCAGGAGACGCAGGAGATGCAGATTTGATCCCTGGGTCAGGAAAGTCCCCTGGAGAAGGAAATGGCACCCTATTCCAGTATTCTTACTTAAAAAATTCCATAGGCAGAGGAGCCTGGCAGGCTACAGTCCATAGGGTCACAGAGGCAGATATGACTGAAGTGACTGAGCACACACACACACATAAAGTAAATACGCATAATTCCATAAAGACATCAAGAAATGATTGAATAAATGAATCAATGGGGAAAGGAGAAGACAAATCTCCCTTGAGAATAATTCCAAATAATTTATGTAGATAATCTGTCCTCGAGGAGGTGGAGTTTAGCTTCCTACTATTTAAGTGTGGGCTGCATGTAGTGAATTTCTTCAAGCAGTACAGCATAGAAAGGGTGATGGTGGTGAGAGAGAGTCGTGTTACAGTGGAGAAACCCAACAAACACCACCTCAGCCAGGTGCTCAAGGTCAATATCAACAGTAAGTCATGTTGATACTATGTAATCTTGATAGGTGATAAAAATGACTATTTGTCTCTGTGGTTTTCCTCTCCCCAAAAAATATATCACCCCTTTAAGTATGAGAAAAACCAGACAAATTCCAATAGAGGGACAACCTACAAAATACTTCGCCAGCACTCCTCAAAACTGTCAAGGTCATCAAAACCAAGGGAAGTCTGTCACAGCCAAGAGTATTATCAAAGGGAACTTGGGTCCACTTGCTATACAACAAAGCCAATCTACTGACACGGGGTTGTGGTGAATGAAAGTAGTAAATGAAAGCATTTATTTGCAGGACACCAAAGGAGAAAAGGAAAGATATAAGCATCTGAATGCAGAGTTCCAAAGAATAGCAAGAAGAGATAAGAAACCCTTCTTCAGCGATCAATGCAAAGAAATAAAGGAAAACAACAGAATGGGAAAGACTAGAGATCTCTTCAAGAAAATTAGAGATACCAAGGGAACATTTCATGCAAAGATGGGCACCATAAAGGACAGAAATGGTATGGACCTAACAGAAGCAGAAGATATTAGGAAGAGGTGGCAAGAATACACAGAAGAACTGTACAAAAAAGATCTTCACGATCCAGATAATCACGATGGTGTGATCACTGACCTAGAGCCAGACATCCTGGAATGTGAAGTCAAGTGGGCCTTAGAAAGTATCACTACGAGCAAAGCTAGTGGAGGTGATGGAATTCCAGTTGAGCTATTCCAAATCCTGAAAGATGATGCTGTGAAAGTGCTGCACTCAATATGCCAGCAAATTTGGAAAACTCATCAGTGGCCACAGGACTGGAAAAGGTCAGTTTTCATTCCAATGCCAAAGAAAGACAATGCCAAAGAATGCTCAAACTACCACACAATTGCACTCATCTCACACACTAGTAAAGTAATGCTCAAAATTCTCCAAGCCAGGCTTCAGCAATATGTGAACCGTGAACTTTCTGATGTTCAAGTAGGTTTTAGAAAAGGCAGAGGAACCAGAGACCAACTTGCCAACATCCTCTGGATCATGGGAAAAGCAAGAGAGTTCCAGAAAAACATCTATTTCTGCTTTATTGACTATGCCAAAGCCTTTGACTGTGTGGATCACAATAATCTGTGGACAATTCTGAAAGAGTTGGGAATACCAGACCACCTGATCTGCCTCTTGAGAAATCTGTATGCAGGTCAGGAAGCAACAGTTAGAACTGGACATGGAACAACAGACTGGTTCCAAATAGGAAAAGGAGTTCGTCAAGGCTGTATATTGTCACCCTGTTTATTTAACTTCTATGCAGAGTACATCACGAGAAACGCTGGACTGGAAGAAACACAAGCTGGAATCAAGATTTCCAGGAGAAATCTCAATAACCTCAGATATGCAGATGACACCACCCTTCTGGCAGAAAGTGAAGAGGAACTCAAAAGCCTCTTGATGAAAGTGAAAGTGGAGAGTGAAAAAGTTGGCTTAAAGCTCAACATTCAGAAAAGGAAGATCATGGCATCTGGTCCCATCACTTCATGGGAAATGGATGGGGAAACAGTGGAAACAGTATCAGACTTTATTTTTCGGGGCTCCAAAATCACTGCAGATGGTGAAATAAAAAGATGCTTACTCCTTCGAAGGAAAGTTATGACCAACCTAGATAGCATATTCAAAAGCAGAGACATTACTTTGCCAACAAAGGTTCATCTAGTCAAGGCTATGGTTTTTCCTGTGGTCATGTATGGATGTGAGAGTTGGACTGTGAAGAAGGCTGAGCACAAAGAATTGATGCTTTTGAACTGTGGTGTTGGAGAAGACTCTTGAGAGTCCCTTGGACTGCAAGGAGATCCAACCAGTCCATTCTGAAGGAGATCAGCCCTGGGATTTCTTCGGAAGGAATGATGCTAAAGCTGAAACTCCAGTACTTTGGCCACTTCATGCGAAGAGTTGACTCATTGGAAAAGAGTCTGATGCTGGGAGGGATTGGGGGCAAAAGGAGAAGGGGACGACAGAGGATGAGATGGCTGCATGGCATCACTGACTCAATGGACATGAGTCTGGGTGAACTCCGGGAGTTGGTGATGGACAGGGAGGCCTGGCGTTTTGGGATTCATGGGGTCGCAAAGAGTCGGACACGACTGAGTGACTGAACTGAACTGAACTGAAGCAAGGAGAATGGGTGGTCTGTGCTCAAACCCTTCCAGAATTCCCCCTGGGAAGGGTTTTTAAAGTTAACATTTGGCTAGAGGGATGCAGGGTGCATGACTTCCTTCTGATTGGTTGGTGGTGAGGTAACAGAGTAGCGTTTCAGAAAACTCAATCATCAACTTTCTGGTTCCAACCAATCTAGGCTCTCTAAGTAGGCATCATCCTCCACCTGGTGGGGGTGGGGGAGTGAGGGGTGGTCTCAATTTCTGCAGAGGAGCTCAACAATGTGCTTTAAATTGTTGTGTATATCCCTTGAAGAGGAAGTAGGACTCTGCTTCATCCTTGAACTATTTTTCTTTTTCTTTTTGAATGATTTTCTCATTATTTTTATTCATATGTATTTCAGCATCATTGGACCATGAAAATGAATCAATTGTACTTGTTTGTCAACATTATCTTTTTATAAAGCTTATTTATTTCTTTATTTTTGTTGCACTGGGTCTTCAGTGCTGTTCCTGTGCTTTCTCTAGTTGTGGTGAGCGGGGGCCACTCTTCCCTGAGGCGTGTGGGCTTCTCACTGTGGTAGCTTCTCTTGTTGCAGAGTACAGACTCTAGGCACACAGCCATCAGTAGCTGTGGTGCACGGGCTCAGATGCTCTTAGGCGGAATCTTCCTGGACCAGGAGTTGAACCCACGTCCCCTGCACTGGCTGGTGCATTTTTATCCACTGTACCACCAGACAAGTTCTCAACATTATATCATACTGAGAAAGATTAATTTCTGACTCCTTTTCTTTCTTCTTTCTCTTCCAGGCTTCTTCGTTGGGCATCATGAGTCTTTAGAGGTCTATCCTGTAAACGCGAGGTCCGGATTTACTGGGGTTTAAGCTCAGGTATGGGGATTTAGTGTTCATAGTGACTCTGAAACCATTTACCACTGAATGGGACTTGAACCCATGTGCTGGTACTCTAACCCAGCCAAATCCCAGTTTGCGACTTGAACCCACATGGCTGGGACTTGAATCCAGCCAAAACCCATTGTACCTAGTTTCTGGACCTAAAGAAGCTCAGGTTTTTGATGTCTCATCACAGAAAGAATTCAATGAGAGACAAAGTGATAGGTAAGAAATGGATTTATTCAGAGAGAAGCACACTCCAGAGTGTAGGCCATTGCAGAGGGCGAGTGCAACTAGGAAATAAGTTGGGTAATTTCATATGCTAATGAGTGGGAGGATTATTCCAACTATTTTTGGGAAGGGGTGGAGAATTCCAGGATTTGTGCCACCGCCCACTTCTTGGTCTTTTGACATTGCCTTGGAATTGTAATGGCACCTCTGTGTGTGTCATTTCACTTGCTGGTTGAGGATTAAGGTCTAGTCTTGTCTGCCATCTTGGTCCCAATTCAGTTCAGTAGCTTAGTCATGTCTGACTCTTTGTGATGCCATGGACCGCAGCACACCGGGCTTCCCTGTCCATCACCAACTCCCGGAGCTTACTCAAACTCATGTCCATCGAGTTGGTGATGCCATCCAATCATCTCATCCTCTGTCGTCCCCTTCTCCTCCTGCCTTCAATCTTTCCCAGCATCAGGGTCTTTTCCAAAGAGTTAGTTCTTTGCATCAGGTAGCCAAAGTATTGGAGCTTCGGCTTCAACATCAGTCCTTCCAATGAATATTCAGGACTTTAGGATTGACTGGTTTGATCTCCTTGCAGTCCAAGGGACTCTCAAGAGTCTTCTCCAATACCACAGTTCAAAAGCATCAATTCTTCAGTGCTCAACTTTCTTTATAGTCCAACTCTGACATCCATACATGGCTACTGGAAAAACCATAGCTTTGACTAGATAGACCTTTGTCGACAAAGGAATGTCTCTGCTTTTTAACATGCTGTCTAGTTTGGTCATAGCTTTTCTTCCAAGGAGCAAGTGTCTTTTGAATTTCATGGCTGCAGTCACCATCTGCAGTGATTTTGGAGTCCAAGAAAGTAAAGTCTGTCACTGTTTCCATTGTTTCCCCATCTTTGCCATGAAGTGATGGGACTAGATGCCGTGATCTTCATTTTTTGAATGCTGAATTTTAAGCCAGCTTTTTCACTCTTCTCTTTCACTTTCATCAAGAAGCCCTTTAGTTCCTCTTTTTTTTCTGCCATAAGGGTGGTGTCATCTGAGTATCTGAGGTTACTAATATTTCTCTTGGCCATCTTGATTCCAGTGTGTACTTCATCCAGCCTGGCATTTTGCATGATGTACTCTGCATATAAGTTATATAAGCAGGGTGACAATATACAGCCTTGACGTACTCCTTTCTCGATTTGGAATCAGTCTGTTCTTGGTCCCATTTGATTCTAATTGGTTTATGTTTTGTCCTTGGGCTACGTCATTCTTTCAAAAGTTGTGCCCTGCCCCTTTCCCTCCTATTACAACTCCAAGACCCTGAGGAAGGAGTAAGGGGGAACAGTGCAGCACAGATTTACACTAGAAAAGGAAGCTATCCTTGAACTATTTTTCCCTCCCTTCCAGAATTAGTAATTGTTTAAGTCTGCTTTTTGAAACTCAGAGAAGGTCTAGGAGACCAGATCTTTTTCAACAAACCAGAAATGAGGGGCTTAGAGGGGCTTTTGTATCCAGGAAGGCCCCACAGGATCCTGCTTAATTTCAAAAGAAACCTTAATGAAACTTAATCCAGTGTAGTATCCTGGAACAAAAAAGGTGTTAGCTAAAAGTTAAGGAAATCTGAACAAACTATTGACTTTTGGTGAATGTTAATATGAGAATTCTTCATATTATCTTCTTAAATTTTCTGTAAATTTAAGACTACTCTGAGACTTCCCTGGTGGTCCAGTGGTTAAGATTCTAAGCGTTCACTGCAGGAGACACAGGTTCAATCCCTGGTGGGGGAAGTTCCATGTGTCATGTGGTGCAGCCAAAAATTAAATAAAATAAAACTGCTCTAAAATAAAGTATACTTTTTAAAAAGTCCCTTGTAGGAATTCTCTGGTGGTCCAGTGGTTAGGGCGTGGCCTTTCAAGGGTGCAGGTTTAACCCCTGGTTGGGCAACTGAGGTCCTGAAAGTCAAGCCATGAGGAAAAAAAAAAGCACCCTTGCTTCCATCAGATCCTAATGTCTTGTGAATTTTTCCAGAAACATTCTACTTTTATATATATGGAGTCTCCATGGACCCCTCCCTATCTTCTTTGCAGCTTTCTCTGCTCTGCTGTGCGCCGTAGAGACTAACCTTATGGATAATGCCAACAGGTTTCTCAGCTCTCTAATTTCTTCCAGTAGAACTTGAGCAACGCAGGAAGGGAGGCTGGGGAAGTCCCTACCAGCAGGCCAATCAGACGGGAGAGAAGTAGAGGTGCTTACGTCCTTAGCTCCTTCCTCCTTGGACCTGGAACCAGCAGGCCCTATTCCTGTACTGAAAGCTCCAGAACCTGTGGAGCAACCCTGTCCAACCACACTCTGGGTCTGGTAACAGCTCCCTCCTCACTGCCCCCTTAGGCTAGGACTGCTGACTGCTCTTTTCTCCAGATTTTTAACACTTCCCTTCAGGTAACCCCAAAGGGCTTCACCAAGCCTGATTGGTTTTCCTCGAGCCTACCCCACACTTTTGTAAACAGTGCCTTCATTAACTCTGTCTCAGTGTGTTCCCTCTCTTCCTAGGACTCTGATTAAGATGATATGCAAATGTATACACCCTTCAGGAATGCAAATATGAGTATACTCTACACATTTTTTTGCACCTCATTTTTCTTTCATCTACAATACACTCTGGGTTTCTTGCTGTGTTCCTATACATTATACATCCTATACATTAACCCACCTTGTTAGTATCCCACGATATACCATTGTCTGTGTATATCATATGTCTAAATATCATAACAAAAGGGGAGAATTAGAAGCTGAAACTAGCAGAGGGATCTTGAAGCCTAGGCTGCTAATACACAACTAGAAATTCTATGCTATGGTGGGGGGTGGGGAGGTGAGCAGGTGTTGCTAAAGCCCCAGGATATTTTTACAGAAGTTAAGAGAGTGGTTTTTGGAGTCAAACTGCTTGGGTTCAGATTCCAGCTCAGCTAGGCTGTGTGACCCTTGGCAAATTACTTAACTGTGTGTATCTCCTTATCTATATAATATGAATAACAATGTTCACCTCAAGGTAATACTTATGCTCAAAAGCAGTTGAATTTTCAATTCATCCAGTGGAAAAAATGCCATGAGTCTCCCCCTCCCATCTCTCTCTCCCATCCCAGTCCTTTGATTCTGTCTCTTCAGCCTCCCTCAGCTTCATCCTTTCCTCTTTTTTTTTTCTCCTCATCAATCTGTCTGTCCCTTGACAGGCTTTCTTTCTGTTGGTATTTAAGATTCATTCTTAAATGAAAAATTAGACAGTAGATTCTAGGATTAATTGTGCTGCTACTAATTTGTAGATCAGTAGAGGTAGGAACGAATTTTAAAAGCATATTCTTTATAAAGCAAAACAGCTGTCAGTCAGCACCCCTCCCCCACAAAAGAAAGATAAATGGCCTCAGACAGTAGGCTGTTGTTTTCCACCAAAAGAATCTAGTGTGATTAACTGGATCAATTTCTGTTCAGATCTACAGGAGTTACCTTGATTACTGAAAACTTCCTGAGCGTAAGGCATTACCAGTACCCCAAAGCAATAAAATTATTAATCACACATGCAATAATTAGAAACAAGAGGACACATTTTGTTGGTGGTGGGGAGAGTTCAGCACTGGGTCTAAAGTGCTGTGCCAGGGCTTTCTTTAGATGCAGAGAGCAGGGCTGGGACGGTGGGGGAGGACTTCTCTTTGCTGCGGTGCTCCAGCTTCTCACTGCAGTGGCTTCTCTTGTTCAGAGCACAAGCTCTAGGTGCACGGGCGCTGCTAGCTGCAGTGTGCAGGCTCCAGAGCATAGGCCCAGTACTTGTGACACACGGGCTTAGTTGCTCCGCAGCATGTGGGATCTTCTCAGACTAAGGACTGAACCCGTGTCCCCTGCATTGGCAGGTGGATTCTTATTCACTGTGTCACCAGGGAAGTCCATACATTTTAAATATTAATTTTTCCCCTTTCCTTGATATATGTTATTTAAAAACATAGCTACCAAAAACCTCTTACTGAGAGAATAGTTCTCCAAAGCATTCAAAATATTTTATTTTTTTCCTTACCACCTGAGTTCAATTATCTGCATTTTAGAGAAGAAGAAAAGCCCCTCTCCCTCCTCCTGTGACCTCTCAGGGACTTGCACTGGTCTTGTTTCATCTGTCTGTCCTCTCTCTCCCCAAGTGCCGAGTTGTCATTTTCACATGCTGCTGAGGTCTCTCACTCTGGTATCTCCAGATCTGCATTATCTGGATCTCAACCACACTGTTCTCAAGCACATCAAACTCCTTCCTGACTTTGAGTTTTTGCATTTGCAGTTTCCTTTTCCGGAAGGCTGGTCACCTTCTGAGAGAGAGGCCTTTCCTGACCACCCCATTTAAAGCCTTCCTCCTTCTCCCTCTGCTATCACTGCCCACCAGTAATTCTACATGACATTGTTCTGTTTCTCTCACAGATTTTTATCATCACAGAGTATTATCTGACTTACTTATTCGTGTATATGACTGTCATCAACTAGCCTATAAATTCTTCTGTAACCGAGCAGCACGCTATGGGCCTTCCCAGAGCAGCCCCCGCCTCCCTCACTCCCCACCAATGTCCTCTGCCTGCCTTTTGCCTGTGTGCTGTGTTTAGTTGCTCAGTCTACAGAAAAACTTTAATCAAAGAATGAATTTAATTAGAGAAGTGAGACAATGCAGAAAGAACAAGTCAAACAAGACAAATAATAATAGTTTAGTCATTAAACAAGGACAAGGACCATTAGTTCCTCCTCAAGTGCTATAGATAATATACTGAGTCATATCCTTTGAGCTGTTTCGCACATACCAAAACCCTCACCAGGCAGAAGAAACTTACTGTATGCTGCCCATAAGCACATAGACCTCAGATTGGTTGGAATCAGAAGGCTGATGATTGTTTCTGGATTATTTCACCACCAACCAGTCAGAAGAATTTCCATGAGCTGATCACATACCCTAGAACCTCCTCCCTAAAAAGCTTTCCCTGAAAACCTTTGGAAAGTTTAGGCCTTAAAAAATTTTTTTGTTTTATTATTCATTTTTTTGGCTATGCTGGGTCTATACTGCTGCCTGGACTTTTCTCTAGTGGCAGCTAGTAGGGGCTACTCTCTAGGTGTGATGCAGTGGCTTCTCTTGAGTGGAACAGGGGCTCTAAGGCACTAAGGAACAGGGGCTTCAGCAGTTGCGGCTCCCTGACTCTGGAACACAGGCTCAGTAGTGGTGGTACACGGGCTTAGTTGCTCTGTGGCATGTGGGATCTTCCCACCAGGGATTGAACCCTGTCTCTTGCATTGACAGATGGATTTTTACCACCAGGGAAACCCCACCTTCAGGCCTTTTAAACTTCAGCTGCCTGGACTCTGGGCTTGGCCCTGCAAGAAACACTGCTCTTCCCTTCATCACAACCCCGTGTCAGCAGGTTGTCTTTACTGTGAACATGTTTTGGTTTGGTACCATTTTGAGGGCAGAAACTTTGTCAGATTTGTTAAGTGCCGTATCCCCAAAACTTAAAATGGGGTTTGACAATAAGTATTCACTGAATCAATAAACGTATCTTTATAGGAATGAATGGATGGAATTACTTAAATATCCAATTCAGGATAACACAGCACATTAGTGTTTTCTTGAAACATTTCTCAAGTTTCCCTTTCTCCCTCCATTGACAAACCATGTTCACAGAATAGGTGTGCAAAGATAACTTTAAAAGTTAAAGGATAAAGAAGATGTGGTATGAGATATATAGAATGGAATATTATTCAGCCATAGAAAGGAATAAAAATATCATTTGTGGCAATATGGATGGTCCTAGACATTATCATACTAAGTGAAGTAAAAGAAAGACAAATATCATAAAAACTTGAGTGGGCCCTCGAATTACTCTTTGCTTAAAAAGATGTGTCATTATTTCATTTATCTAATGAGAGATAATTTTACTAAAACAATATCAAATTTGGATTTATATTAAAGAATGTGGTGTTTCCTCCACTATCTGAAAATTTATTGAATTATATACAAATAAATTTTTATCGGCAACGGAAGTTGCTTTAAATTGGAATGGGCTGCTACATTGGTTTGGAAAGAATTCATTTGTTTAATGATTTTCCTTTAGAAGCCTAAATTCTCTTATTTTTTTTTAACAAGTTTTATTTCTATCTAATAGTTTCTCAAGATCCTATCATTAAATGATAAATCAATCAATAATTTAACAAGTATTTTCTTACCTATTACATTGTCATAATTTGCCAAGGTATTGTGTAAAGATACAAAACAAGACTAGCATTATAATCTTACCTGCTTGAAATATATACATGTGTGCACATAGGGAAAAAAAGCAAGAAGGAAATAGGCAAAAAACTTAACAGAGACCATTTGGGTGGTGCAATAAGAAACGATTGCTATATTTTCCAAGTAGCTCACTACAGGCTATATGTAATTTTTTAATACTATAAAAGAAATATAAGATACTATTTCTGACTTTAAGGAGCAGATCTTATATCTGGAGAGGAGGAAAAAGGTAACATACAGGAAATAAATAGAAAACAATAGTGTATAAAGCTGTATGATTACTGAACGCAAGCCAAATCAGTTGTTCAGAGGAGAGATCAGAAAAAGAGAAAGTTAAAGTTCTTTTTCTGTTTACATATGGCAGAAACTTAGCATCCATTGTCTTGAGAAAATTAACAAATGTGATTAAAATAAAACTCAGGATCAGAGTTGAATTTCCCAGGGAAAAATGATTTCCCTGGGCAACTGGTTTTTCACCGGTGCCAGTGTGAAGAGGGTGTAGTTTCTGTTTGAAATGTGATTAACAGTGGGTCAAATGCTGCATCCAAACAGAAGTGAGTCAATTCAATTCTACATTAAAAAAAAAAAATAAGGAATAAGCTACAAACATTACAATTCAAAGGTAGAAAATGATTTAAAAATCAGAATCTAGATTGCTTTTAAAAATAGACTTTGGGGCATTATTTGTATATTTCCATTATTTTTCAATTCTTCTGACTAAAGAAAATTTTAAGTTAAAAAAAGAGAGGAAGGAGAAACTATGTAAAAATTTGCCCTCTAGACCAGAAAAAGTTAGCAAGACTGACTGCTGTCAATTTAGACTAACATAGAACTCAAATCATTCTCATATAACAGGAAATCACTCAAAAATATAGCTCACTTATGATTTTTTATATATTCATATTTTATCAATTCTATAATGCCAATAATAGTAAAATCCACAATTACTTTATGAACCACTAAGAAAAAAAAGTGCTAATTGAACTATAACACATCATCAATTATGAGTCCTGATAAAATGTGAAAAATGTGCATTTTATTTTTTATTTATTTTAATTGGAGGCTAATTACTTTACAATATTGTAGTGGTTTTTGCCATACATTCACATGAATCAGCCATGGTTGTACACGTGTTCCCCATCCTGAACCCCCCTCCCACCTCCTTCCCCATCCCATCCCTCAGGGTCATCCCAGTGCACCAGCCCTGAGCACCCTGTCTCATGCACTGAACCTAGACTGGGGATCTGTTTCACATATGATAATATACCTGTTTCAATGCTATTCTCTCAAATCATCCCACCCTCACCTTCTCCCACAGAGTCCAAAAGTCTGTTCTTTATATCTGTGTCTCTTGCTATCTTGCATATAGGATCATCGTTACCATCTTTCTAAATTCCATATATATGCATTGATATACTGTATTGGTGTTTTTCTTTCTGACTTACTTCACTCTGTATAATAGGCTCCAGTTTCATCCACCTCATTAGAACTGATTCAAATGCAATCTTTTTAACAGCTGAGTAATACTCCATTGTGTATATGTACCACAGCTTTCTTATCCATTCGTCTGCCGATGGACATCTAGGTTACTTCCACGTCCTGGCTATTGTAAACAGTGCTGCGATGAACATTGGGGTACACGTGTCTTTTTCAATTCTGGTTTCCTTGGTGTGTATGCCCAGCAGTGGGATTGCTCCACATCCTCTCCAGCATTTATTGTTTGTAGACTTTTTGATAGCAGCCATTCTGACCAGCGTGAGATGGTACCTCATTGTAGTTTTGATTTGCAAAAAATGTGCATTTTAGAGTCAGTGAAACGTAATATACAATTTGTGACCATGTAGTAACGTTTGCTGCACCTACGGGTATGAGACAAGGGTCCATACTTCTTTCTTCATCATTGTATCACGGCCAACGTGATTCTTAATAAATCCTTGAATGAATAAATGAGTGAATGAATGAATGAATGAGTGTGCAGATCTTATAGAGGACTCTGTCTTACCAAATGCTTAAAGGATATAAATAAGAAAATGCCTTTTAAATCAGCATTAACTGCTAAATAAGTGCTGGAAAGTAACGATAATATTGTCTGACATTTATTTTGAAATGACACATCTATCTCTTTGGAAAGAAGTTCTGGAAATGATTAAATTCTGGTAAATAAGAACCACCCACCTCTGTGAAACAGGTGAATTCTAAAGTGAGTAATTTGAGGTGTTTAATGTAACAAATAAATTGGGTGGAGAGAGCCAGCTGTTACCACCTCCTACTCTTCTCTGTTTTCAAAGGACGGCCAAATTCAGACCAATGAGAGAAGTAGTTCTCTATTTTTATAGAAACCTGTAAGGGAGAGGCCATTCTGTCCATGCACCACTCATTTCTTCAGTAGCAAAGGCATTTAACAAACAACCAAGCAAAAAGGCAATATATTCATCCAGGTACACGCAAGTCTTATTATATTTTGATAATTGTTAAACTGAATCCTTACCTAGAAAAATGCATTTCGAAGAATTCCATCTATTCTCCAAGGAAAGTTACACCATTGACTCCTAGTGTTATTTGATAGCTTTTTTTGTCCTCCGTCCTTCTGAGACCTTATCCCTTGTTCCTTTGAATTGCTACCATCAACATATGATCACCAAGTTCTGATACAAAGTGGTGCACACAGCTGAATGAAGTAGACTAAAAAATGTTCAAAACCACAAGTGACAGTGAACAGAAAGGCCTATCAGAATAGGACATGGTTTATATTTATATTTGCACAGAATGCCTCCAAGTTAAATCACTGAAGAATTGTCATTCATCTAGAGGAGTTACCATGGAACTGAGTTATAGTGTGAAATCCTAGGCAGCTATTAGCAAAATCAATAAGTTTCTATATGTACTCACCTGGAAAAATATCCATGACACAGCCTTGACTGCAAAGAAAAAAAAAGTTGTTGATCAATACATCGTATAATTTTTAGTTATTTAAAAAAAGATGTTTGGGTCAAAGATTTATCTTTTTAGAATACATTATAGAAGGTAATATAGGACATATAAGGAGTCATTGTGCTTGCCCTCATGAAGTTTTGTCTAGTGAGGGAGATAAAACTTGTATGTAAATAAAATTATGGTCCTAAGGTAGATAGTAAGAGGTGTCTTGAGGGAGAAGTTCAGATAAGCTGCCAAGAGAATTTAGAGAAGTAATTGGATTAGTTCTGAGAGCATCAAGCACTGTTCATGGAAAAGGAGCTTTAACTGAATCTTGAAGGTACCTGTGGGGGTGTGAGGAGTGGAGACATTAAAAAACTTGCCTCTATTTCAGTGTAGTTGAATTTGATATCCAATGATAAATTGGATATCTGCTACTTACAGAAAATGCATGTACACTATAAATATGGAGAGAGATGCATATATTTAGTATACATAACGATTTATTAATAAATGTACATTCAAATAACATACAGAAACTTAAAGGGATTGAAAACTTCATCATAGGATAGTTAGTAGCATCCCTGGCCTCTTTCTACTAGATCTCAGGAGCATCCCCTGAGCATGACAACCAAAAATGTCTCTAGACATTGCCAAACGTCTCGGGGTAGGGGGAATCCTATATACAAATACATTATTCTCTGCAGATGGATAAAAATTCTAAATTTAATGACCTGGATTTTCTTTTTCTTTTCTTTTGGCCATGAAACATGTGGGATCTTAGTTCCTCAACCAGGGATCAAAGCCTCATCTTCATTGAAAGCGCAGAATCTTAACCACTGGACAGCCAGGTAAGTTCCTGAATTTTCTTTTTAGGTTGTATCTTCAAAGGTTCTTAACCTTAGTCTGTTGTTCTTGTTGTTTAGTCACTAATTCATTTCTGACTCTTTGTGATCCCATGGACTGTAGCCTACCAGGCTCCTCTGTCCATGGGATTTCCCAGGTAAGAATACTGGAGTGGGTTGTCATCTCCCTCTCCAGGAAATCTCCCCTACTCAGGAATCAAACCTGCATCTCCTGCATTGCAAACGGATTCTTTACCACTGAGCCAGCTTATTCTCCTCCCCACCCCCTGGCCCGGAGAAGGAAATGGCAATCCACTCTAGTATTCTTGCCAGGAAAATCCCATGGACAGAAGAGCCTGGAGCACTACAGTTCATGGAGTCACAAAGTTGGACACAACTGAATGACTAGGCATGTGCTTTGGAAGATCTGTTGAAAGCTACTGATTTATTCATTACTCAGAAAAACACACACATGGTAATATCGTGTCAAATACAACTTCAAGAGATTTACACCAAGGGTTCTCCTGAGAGGATTCTGTTTCCTAATGCTTATGAAATTACCACTGTCTGAATTTTCCAGCTGGGTAACTGAAGGCTGGTGTTGATAATCAGGAGAGAATTTTCTTGTTTACTGAACTCTCCCTCCCCTCATCTTAACCAGAATAGTTGGCTTTAACAAGATTCATCCTAGCAGAAGACGAAATACTGAGGAGATACGATAGATTCCTACTCCCCACTCTCGCCCTTCTAGTGTTGATTCTTGTTTACTTCAGCATATTCCCCCCCTTCACAGTTCAGACGAATAAGAAGAAAGATAAAAGAACCAAAGGGTCAGTCAAATAAGAAAGAGGGTCACCTGGGCACTTGATTTTCATTGTGAAGTAAAACACACATAAGCACAGAAAAGTTCGTATCTAAGCTTTATGAATAAATTACTGAACTGTCTATAACCACCATTCAGTGAGTACTTTCAATGAAAGACCTTCTAGAAATCCAAACCCTTATTAAATGCAAAACTGGCCACTGCTCCTTTCCTCTTCCCCACTTGGTTTGAGAGCTGTGTGCCAGACTATGGAGCTTCCGGATTCATACAACCTAGGAGTCAAGGCCAGCGCTCCTCGCAGTCACTGACCTCTTCTTCCACGCTGGGCTCTGGTCTCCTGTAACAAGCTCCCCAGGGCCTGCTCCGCCCCTGACCTCGTAGCCCACGTTAGTAATTGAGGGGCGGTGGATTTGGGTGGCTCTTGGATGAGAGCCAGTAAGATTCTCAGCCTTCCTGTTTCGGGAAAGGGAAAGAATTAGGGAGGGGTAGAATTTTTTTTTCCCCCCTGGTAGGATAGGTGGGTAAAGACCGCTGTCTGTGTGTCCCGTTTTTGGACTAAGGTGTCTCTGTTGCTCCGTAAATAAAACGTCTCACTGCCTTCTGAGAGCGCTATAAAGGCGGCGGAACGGCTGTCCCGGGGGCATTCCAGACTGGTCGTGAGTCGAAGCAGGTGAGATCGTCGCTAAAGATGCAACGCACGCCACGCCGCCCTGCCTTAACTCCTGGGGAGGCATCGCTGGTTGGGGATGGGACTAGT
>NW_011494734.1:3048514-3049610 GCF_000754665.1 Bison bison bison
GGCAGCAGATGTAGGCTCGGGACGGGAGGTCCTCAGGGCCTCCAACGGGCTGGAGGTGCGCGCCCAGCCGAGGCGGGCCTGGGCGGAGAGTGTGGCAGAGAGCGGATCCCTCTCTCGGGGATCAACTGCAGCAGGTGGGGCCGGGAGGCAGCTAACTAGCGGTCTTCACCTCCTCTTCTCTTCCCTCGCCCCATCTCCTCCCTGCTCGTCGCCCTCCGCCTCGCAGGTCATGGCAGCGCCCGGCGACAGGTTGGAGCCGCCGCCGCTCCCCGAGTACAGTTGCAGCTATGTGGTGTCGCGGCCGGTCTACAACGAGCTCGCCTTCCAGCAGCAGTACGAGCAGCGCCCGAAAGAGCGCAAGACGCTGAGAGAGAACCTGGCCCAGGGCTGCAGGTAGCGCCCGCGGCGGACGGGGCGAGGGGCGCAGTGAATCCCGGAATGTGGGCGCGCAGACCCGCCGGCATGCCCAGCGGCGGAGAGTGGGATGCCGCTCCCGCCCTGCAGGGACGGCTTCGGTCAGGTCACGGACTCTGGCCTCCCTGGTGGGAAGGTGGCTCCATCACTCTCGGCCCGAATCGATCCTAGTCTCGGAAACTCAACTTTGGAGAGGGAAGGTTCGGGGAGCGCCGTCTCTTTGCGCTGCTCTCGAGGGCACCTGGAGTGCGCCTTGTGGTACAGCGGGTCCCTGCGGTCTTCTTGTGAAGGCTAGGCTGAGGAGAGTGGGAGAACAAGGGGCTTTACTACAAAGAGGTAGTGGGTAACTCGTCACTTGACCAAGAGTCCTTGAAAGCCCTAAGCGCATCCAGGAAGAATGACACTCAGAGGCATGAAATGAAGGCGAGAACACAGGAGAGCACGCTGTGCTCCTAGTTGTCCACTGTGCAGGAAGTAGGGCTCTCCAAGAAGAACCTCCATCAGTCTCTAAACCCACTCGGGCCACCCGTAAGTAGATATCGCAAACAGAAGGAATTGTCAGCTGCTGCTAGATTTCTTTTTTCTTTTCTTAAAACATTTCAAACCGTTTAAAAAAACATTTCAAATATATTCAAAAGCAGGCACAGTAGTGCAATGAACCCTCTCTCATGTTTTTACCCAT
>NW_011494734.1:3049854-3053537 GCF_000754665.1 Bison bison bison
CATTATCACACACAAAAATGAAGCAATTCCTTAATATTAAAAAATTAAGTCAACAAAATTTCAATTGTCTCATAAATACAATTTTTTTAAATAATTTATTTGAATCAAGAGTCAAATAGTGTTTGAAAAACTAAAAATGTTAATTGCTCTGTCATGTCCAGCTCTTTGCAACTCCATGGACTGTAGCCCTCCAGGCTCCCTCCTCTATCCATGGAATTCTCCAGGCAAAAATACTGGAGTAGCCATTCCCTTCTCCAAGGGATCTTCCCTAATCAGGGACTGAACCTGGGTCTTCTGTGTTGCAGGCAGATTCTCTAGCATCTGAGCAACCAGGGAAGCCCAAAATACGTTTTTTTCTTTTACCTCTAGGTTGTTGAATTTTAAAAAGTAGGTAGTAAGGTACAACAAGATATGTATTCATCATGTTAAGAGTTTTGTAAAAACTGGCTCCAAGCTCCTATTGCCAGAATATACAGAGTTTGTTTCTTGAAAGAAAAAGAAAACACCTAGGTTGAAAGTCCAAATGTAATCTCCATTTAAAGACTCCACATTGATCAATCTGTGGCTGGACCAGAAAATGGGTTCTTGTTTGGGGATATTTTCTCAGAGGATTAAGGGGGTGGGGTGGTTAACACTTAATCCTGTGTTTTCTAGTACAGTGCATTTAAAAGGGTAAAAAGAGTTATTGGCAAAGACATGGTAAGCACTTCACTGTTAGTATTTTTTTCATGCAATTCGTATGCTTTTTTCTAAATAGTTAGAGACATTAGCAGACTTTGGTTCAAAACTTTGTGATTTGCAGTGGGTTGTGACCAAGACTGGATTGGAAATCTCCTTTTCTTGCCTTTTGACAGTTGTTCAAGAAAGAGAACCCTTCGCATGGTGAAGACTCTCCTGCCCATCTTGGACTGGCTTCCCAAATACCGGATCAAGGAATGGCTACTTAGTGATATCATTTCAGGAGTTAGTACTGGTCTAGTGGGAACACTTCAAGGTAAGATGATGGTGGTCTAGCTCCGAAGTGATGGAGAATCACAGCCTCCAGCAGCCATTCCTAACTCCCCACTCCCTCCCATGGGTCTGTACCAAAGGCTTGCTCACCCATCATAGCCTGCATCTTTCCTCCAGAGCCTGCTCCTTAGTGGTAAGATTCCCTTCTTCCTCATCTTCCTTACACTTCTCTTCTCAGGAAACCCTGTTGCTTCTCTATCTGCTTGGCTCCAACTAGAGCCCTGTCACCTAAGCAGCTGCTTCCCAATTTTCATTGGTCACAGCTCACAGTAAGAAATCTGTATGACATCATGATATGTACACACGCATCTCAAGTTTTGTGAAATAATACTTATCCTCACTACAAGTAATACTCTCTAGTATTTTCTATTCCGTCTTATTCTGCTTAGATTTTTAAGATGATGATTGCAGTTCATCAAATTATTTACATTTCCTACATGGTCTCGACATGCCATTTGAAACTCTCCTAAAGGAAAGGGAAGGAAGTATGTTAGCCTAGACTACGTGTAAATGTTTTTTTCTGCTCTTGCCTCTCCCTCCCCGTTTTAAATTCATCCCTGTATCTTAATCTTCTGGCAGAATGTCCCAACACAGGACATTTTTTAAACTGCCTTTAAGCCTTATTTCCATGAACATCTTGGAACTCCATTGCAGAGCTGGTGAATAGCATTACGGGCATTTTCCTTTGTACCCTATCCTCATCATCTTGCTTCTGCCCTCACCTCAACTTCACAAAACCTCTGGACTATGAAAACAAAAATCGACTTTACTTATTATTATTTCGTGGCGTATCTAGTAGATGCCAGCCTCTAGGTATTCTCACATGAATAAGATGCACCACTTGCTTTCAAGGAGCTCATAGTCCAATGAGGAAATGGACAACGATTCAATGGAAGGACTGACTGTAGGCGTGTGGTAATATTGCTTGGGAAGGGAGTGCACACAGGGTCACTCAACCTGGCCTTAGGGGACTGAGAATGGCTTCCTGGAGGAAGAGGTGTCAGAGCTGTTTCCCTGAAGGTTAAGTCTTACTTTGCGAAGTGATGGGAAGTACGATGGTGTAGAAATGTGGGTAGAGAGATGGCTTGAAATGGACTACTTGAGAAGTTAGTAACAGTGGTTGAGCAATGTCCTGAGCCAAAATTTGCCTATAGAACTCTGAGGATTACTTAGAGCTCTTAGAACTCTCAGGATTACTCAGAGCAAGCCAGGGAGAGTCCCACAGAGAAGGAGGATGTTCTGTGGCCCCTGTGTGGAGAGCAGCCTGTGTTCCCAGTCACAGAAATGGATGGGAGAGCTGGACAGGACAGTGTGGTTCATACAGTAAGTGTGACTTACACAGTAGACTCTTAAGAACTGTGGCATGGCAACCTCCTCTGGCTTCTGGGGGATGAGAACTGTCTAATTCATGTTTAGCCAGTGGCTAGCATGATTCTGGCACCAGTAGTTGGCCTGGTGAACATTTAATGAAGAGGACTGAATAACAAATCGTCCTTATATATGAAAAATGGTATTGCAAGCTGTGTCCCGCAAGTGTTCCTAGACAAGTATCTTATACAAATTAATTTAACTTTAGTTTTGTTTAAGTATCAAACACAATGCTAAGGGCTTTGGCAAGTTATCTCTTTAATCCTCACAACAACTCTTTATAGCTCTTTTTCAATAGTCAAAAAATCTATTAAATTCTGCTCAAGGTCATGGAGCTGGTAAATGGTGGAGCTGGGATTTGAACCCAGAATCTAATTCCTAGGGTCTTAATTTATAAAGGATGCAGTTCCTCACTTTATGAGTGATAACGTTTTCCGGAAGCATGATTTCTATGAAGTTATCTTTGTATGGTGAATATCTGAGAGGTTAATGTGGTTCATTCATAAATCCATTCATCTAATATTTGTAGGATGGGCTTCCCTCATGGTTCAGTAGGAAAAGAATCTGCCTGCAATGCAGGAGACCCGGGTTCGATTCCTGTGTTGGGAAGATCCCCTGGAGAAGGAAATGGCACCCACTCCAGTATTCTTGGCTGGAGAACCCCATGGACAGAGGAGCCTGGCAGGCTACAGTCCATGGGGTCACAAGAGTTGGATACGGGGCTTCCCTGGTGGCTCAGAAAAGCATCTGCCTGCAATGCAGGAGACCCGGGTTTGATCCCTGGGTCGAGAAGATCCCCTGGAGAAGGAAATGGCAACCCACTCCAGTATTCTTGCCTGGAAAATTCCATAGACTGAGGAGACTGGTAGGCTACAGTCCATGGGGTTGCAAAGAGTCGGACATGACTGAGTGATTTCACTAGCAACTAAACCACCACCGATATTTACAGGCCAGCCATGGGGATTCAGTGGTTTACTAACAGGCATGGATACTGACCTCATGGCACTCATTCTAAGTGGGAGACTTCAGGAATTAAATAAGCAGATAAATAGAAAAATAATTACAGGTTGTGATATCTATTGTGGTTGATCAAATAGGCTTTTAGTTCAGTCAGTTCAGTTGCTCAGTCATGTCCGACTCTTTGCGACCCCATGAATCACAGCACGCCAGGCCTCCCTGTTCATCACCAACTACCGGAGTTCACTCAAACTCACGTCCATTGAGTCGGTGATGCCATCCAGCCATCTCATCCTCTGTTGTCCCCTTCTCCTCCCACCCTCAATCTTTCCCAGCATCAGGGTCTT
>NW_011494734.1:3053637-3057431 GCF_000754665.1 Bison bison bison
CTGGAATTTCAGCTTCAGCATCAGTCCTTCCAGTGAACACCCAGGACTGATCTTTAGGATGGACTGGTTGGATCTCCTTGCAGTCCAAGGGACTGTCAAGAGTCTTCTCCAACAACACAGTTCAAAAGCATCAATTCTTAGGCTTTAATAGGGGTTAATTTGGGGAGGGAGTGTTTGTCTTAGATAGAATGGTCAGGAAAGGCTTTTCTGAGGCGGTGAAATTTAATCAGGGTTGGGAGGATGGGAAGGAGATAGCCAGGTAAGAAGCAGTAAGCAGGGTGTACCAGGCAAAGATGCAAAGTCCCTGAGGTCAAATAGAGCATAGTATTTTCAAGGGAGGAAGAATTCCAATATGGGTGGAGGAGAGAGAGGTTTAGAGGAGTGAACAGGAGGAGATAAGGTTAGGCAGGGCCAGGATTAAAATTAGGTAAGTGAGTCCTCCAGGGACCTTCTAAATAATGTGCCCCAGGCACCTCACTTGCCTCTCCCTAGTCCTAGCCCTGAGGACAGACATTTCAGCTTGAAGCTAATCAAGTAGGAGGCAGAGCTGCACAAATCTGAAAAATATTTTGGAGCAGGAATCACAGGTAACACGTACTGATGGATAGGGACTGGCTAACAAGCAGAATTGGGATGGAAAGCCAAGTGTTTCCTTTTGCATGTGCCACATTTGAGATGCCAGATATGGAGTTGGAGCTACTAGAAGCAGGAAGGTCATTGGAGAGGTTTGAACTAGACATAAAAGTCAGGAAAGCATCACTCTAGAGATGATATTCAAAGGAGTGGGAATCCCTGAGACTACCTAGGCAGAAAGGTAGATGGGGAGAAGAACCAGGCTGGAGTACTTAAAGTCAGGGCAGAGGAGCAGAGGCCACAAAGAAACATGATGTTGGGCTCAGGAAGATAGAGAAAAAGAACAATCTGAAGGATGTGGGTTCCAAAACCAAGAGAGGAATTGTTTTCTGCTCTATTTTAAAGGATGGGTGGAAGAGGGGGTGTCTGTAGTGTGGAATACTCTTGGTGATGGAACACAGGCAATATTTTTAAGAAGGTTTGCCATGAAGCAGAGTAGAGAAGTGGCTCCAGAGGCATAAAAGACAATGGTAAAGTGATGGGAGGATTTATTTTTCTTATAATACAGGAGGTAGTAGAACACAGATGTAACCCAGTGGGAATGACCTAGCTGATAGAAAAATCTGTGGTCCACAAGGAAGAGGAGAGATGACAAGGGACATGTGTAGATGGGTACAAGGATAGAAGTGGGAAGGCTACTCCTTAGAGATACGTGGGGTATTTCCTCCATTTTCAAAGGAGAAAAGACAGACAAGCACTGCATTGTAAAAAACCAATGGGCATCTCATGGATTCCAGGTTTTGGATGAAGTCTAAGGTTCATCTCTGAACCATGTCTAAGAAGGGGAATGGGGAGTTTGAGGAAAGTAGGGGAAGTCTGAGTAGCTGTCTTGAGGAGAGGAAAAGCACACTTGCTGAGGAAATGTAATTGGATGGCCAGGCAGTGTGGCATTCCATCTGGGGTTTGCTATCATGAAATTTGCATGAAATTGGCCAGCCCAAATGTAGACGTCTTTAGTTCAGTTATTCAGCTGTTTGAATGCTGGCGTGGAAAAGGGTGATGCTTGAGTTTGGCCAGACTGGAGATTTATCAGAGAAGACAGGAGAAAAAGAGAAAGAGTGAAGCAAAGAAATCCAGAGTATTTGTGAAAATTCTAGGGACAAGGAGGCAAATGAAGATGGGAGGGTGCTAAGGATAGTGGATCTGTTCATGGGTTAGAAGCCTCATGAGGACAAAAAAATGTTGCACTAAGGATTCTGGATAGGTGAGCGGAAAGGCTACATGTCTCTAGGTGGAGAAAAGGAGGCTCAATGTTGAGATTTCAGAGCTGCAGTTTCTAGGGATGGCAAAGCCTGCGATATATCCAACGGCTGGGCTGCTAAGGGGTAGGAAAAAACTCATCAATCATGTTACTGAGAAGCCAGAAATGCTAAGGATCATGGGTTTTGTTTTGCTTTTTTCTAAGAAGTGGATTTATTTAGAGAGAAACACACTCCACAGACAGAGTGTGGTCCATCTCAGAAGGTGAGTGCTGCCATGGGATCTTTTTCACTTTTATTATTAACAAAAAATTCCCTCCAGGCAGCAAGAAATCAATGCAGCCCTTTTATTGCTGTTTTTTATTCACAGATATGGGGGACCTGCTCTCTTACTTCCTACCTGTGCCTTCTAGATGCTTCTGAATGTTTGTTAGCACCACCTTTATGGTTTGTAGCACCGTCCTACATAGGAGGAGCACCAACACAGAGATTCCATAGTTTAAATCAATGACAAATTTCTTTACAAATTATGTATAATTTCAAAATTGTTGTACCAAATTCCCTTACAATATGATTACAGTATATTTGAGTAGCAGTTGTCCTGAAATAGGATATTATGTGAAAATTGAAAAAGCCTGCATTCTCCAGGTCTGTGAGGACTGCAGAGCCAGTTTAGGGAAGTGGAAATTTGAGAAGGACTTGAAAAATGTACATAGGAAATAGGCTGTTCTCATTCCTTGCTCATTCTTTTCTTTTCTTTTCTAATATTTTTTAATTTGGATTTTTTTTTTTTTTTTGCTCCTTCTTTTCTTGTCTTCCCTTTGTGACCTCACCTTTCTACTCTATGTCCTTGAGATGATTGCTTGTTGTAATTTATATATGAAAACAATTACATCAGAACACAGACTTTTCTAGAATGCACACTCTCTAAGGGCAGAGACTTTGTTTTGTGTACTCCAGTATTCCCCTAAGCCTAGAACAGTGCCTGGCACATGAAGGGTACATAATCAATAGTTGTTGAATGAATGAATGCTTATTGTGGGAAACTAGAAAACACATTATAAGGAACATGAAAAATACCTCTTCAGAAGTCTCCTTTGATTCTGCCCTGTAGATAGTCCACTAAACCTAAATTTTAATAAATATCCTACCAGACACATAAATAAGTATCTATTTAAAAGTATAAAAAAATGTTCGAGAATGATAAACACTAGATTCAAAAGAGTGTTGCTTCCTGAGGGTGGAGGGAGGAAAAACGATGTGATTGAGAAAAAGTATATAGAAAGTTTCAACTGTACAGCAATGATCTAGTTCTTAAACTAGATGTTGGATACTTGGGTGTTTATTATATTACACTTTTTACATGTCTAAACTGTATGAAATCGTCCCACATTTTAAAATTCATACAACAAACATGTCTACTTTAACAAAAGTAGAAGCATGCATGCTGATTACTGTTCTGTGTTGTTGTTGTTTTGGCCATGTTGCTTGGCCTGTGGGATCTCAGTGCCCTGACCAGGGATTGAATCTGGACCACAGCAGTGAACGCACTGAGTCCTAGCCACTGGACTTCCAGGGCACTCCCTGATCACTATTTTGAATTCTGCCTTTTCTTACTTATTTCTTACATGTACTGTATTGCACCGGAAAGAGGTAAATTACTATTAGTAGTAAATTATTTCTATACAGCACATCAACTTCATTTCATAGATTACAGTATATGAAATATAGTGTAGTTAACCACTTCCCTGATTTGAGACAGGGATAAATACATCATTTGGGGCACCAATTTAAGTTGTTGCCACTTTTAAAAAATTTTTAATTGGAGGATACTTGCTTTACAATGTAGTGTTGGTTTTTGTCATACAACCATGTGAATCACCCATAAGTATACATATATCCCCTCCCTCTCAAACCTCCCTGCTATCCTACCAGCCCCCCCTCCCAGCCCTCCAGGTTGTC
>NW_011494734.1:3057618-3073620 GCF_000754665.1 Bison bison bison
GGATCATCAGCACTGTTTTTCTAGATTCCATATATATGCATTAATATACAATATTTTTCTCCCTCTGACTTACTTTACCCTCTAGGTTCACCCACCTCAATTCAACTGACTCAAATTCATTCCTTTTTATGGCTGAATAATATTCTACGGTATATATATGTACTACAACGTCTTTACTCATTCATCTGTTGACATCTAAGCTGCTTCCATCACTTTTTAAAAAAACTGTTATACATGTAATTCTTTATCAATGACCAAAAGGTCAAAGAACTTGATGTTCTGTCATTGTGAGTGAGTGAAATGTGGGGAGGTAGAAGATATGCTGACTACCTATGAAGTATTTAAAAAAACAACCCACAGGAGAAGGAAAGTGCTATGGACTGAACGTTTGTATCCCTCCAAAATTCATCTCTTGAAGACTTAATCCCCAGTATGATAGTATTTGGAGGTTGGAGCTTTTGGGAGGTAGGGCTTCCCATGTGGTTCAGTGGTAAAAGAATCTGCCTGCAATGCAGGAGACTCTAGTTCTATCTCTGTGTCAGAAAGATACCCTGAAGAAGGAAATGGCAACCCATTCCAGTATTCTTGCATGGGAAATCCCATGGACAGAGGAGCCTGGCAGGCTACAGTCCATGGGGTTGCAGAGTTGGGCACTACTTTAGCAACTAAACACAACACACGCCTTTGGAAGGCAATCAGGTAGAGTCTTCATGGTGGGCTTAGTGACCTTAGGAAATCTGTGCCGTGTGAGGTTACAACAAGAAAGCAGCCATCTGCAAACCAGAAAAGGGTGCTTACCAGACACTGAATCTGCTGGTAGTTTGATCTTGAACTTCTTAGCTTTCAGAACTCTAAAAAATAAATGTTCACTGTTTAAGGCCCAAAACAAAACTCCCAAACCCCAACACATTGTTGCCTTCCAACCCCCATGTACAAGGGAAGGCTGAGATTCTGCATACAGCGTGACATTCATGGACCCGGAAACCCCTTGGGGAAGCCTAGCGAAGGTGTTGATCTCCTAGTGCTATGTACAAAGGTCAGATTTTTTTCTTTGTTTGGATCTAACTTCTGTTCCCCAACAAGAAAGGAGAAAGTACATATGTTCCTCATTACTCAGAGAAACACTTAATTCAGACAAAGCCAGACTAGACCTTTGAATAGAACTGATCAAGTTTTTAATCAACAGCTTTTCCCCCGACTCACCTGAGTGGATGGTTGAATTACTGATCAGTTGTGTCAGTTCTTTTGAGTAGATGATTTGAATCACGTTCTGCATCCTAGCATAGCCACAGACCATGTGCAAAATAAGGAGATCACTCAAGATGAGCTGCAAATTAAAGAGACCTATGAAAAGGCTTTTCTCTGTCCAGTAGACACAAAGCTTGTTCCTGAACTTGACCATTTTGGATGTATTTTCAGGCATGGCGTATGCTCTACTAGCTGCTGTTCCTGTCGGATATGGTCTCTACTCTGCTTTTTTTCCTATCCTGACGTACTTTATTTTTGGAACATCAAGACACATCTCAGTTGGTAATTATAAGCATATACAATTCTGTTTGTTCACACTGAACGTGTTTGGGCTATATTATGTGTGTTCTGCTTCCCTATCTTTGTTACTGTTTTCTAGCAAGATAGGGCTTTCCTATTCAGTGATGCAAAGGTTTCTCCTTAGCTTTCAAAATACTATGCTATTAGGTGGCTTTACACCTAACTTTTTTTATAATGAAGAGGAGAAAATTGAAAGATGGTTAAAAAATTATAGACTACCTTCAAATCTTGCCATGTTTGACTTTTCAAAAATGTTAATACATTTGACTCTATTTAGAAAGTGTTCTAAAATGAAAAATGATAAGGGAAAAGAATCTTGAAGAGGTCTTTGAACCTGTTTTGCTAGATTAAATTAGCTTTACTAAATTATGTTCATCAAATACATATTCATTGTCTTATTAAAGAACGTAGTTATTTTAAGTCACTAATATTTGAAGACTGGGAAAATTATGCCAAAACAATTTAGAAACTAAGCTTGGCTTTCCTTCTTGGTATAGCCCCAAATAGATTTATTTCCTGATGTTCCTGAAATTTGAATTTTCTTCTGCTAGAATGTTCTAGTAAATGAATGTTTTACTGCTATTTTGCAACGTTGACATTTATACTTGAGATAAGTTTTCGCCTACATCCATCTGCTGGCTAGACATGTCTACCTGGGCAATCCTCTTGAAACAAATAGAGCCATCTACTGCTCTATCTCCAACCCTTATCCTTATCCTTAGTTGTATAATATTTCTGCCAGTGTCTGGAATATTTCCTTGTCTATAAAGGGAGATCAGGAGGAGATTATTGATTAAAAGAACTTCCTTACCTGGGAGAGTTGATTAGTACCAAATGCATGACAAGGTAAGGAACATGGAAGTTGATTTTTTTTCTCTCTGGTATTCTATACATTTAGACACTTCAGATTACTGGATTTTGGTACTGAGTCCTTCTAACTGGTAAAGCCTTCCATGATCAAAGGATAGGATCCTCATCATCATAGATACAAATATCAGTAGTGATAGAGCAGCTGCTGAAAGAAAAGTACTTTTTGAAATGTAGAAGCCTACAGAGTGATATTTGATATGAAAAAATAATTTGTCTTGGAAAAAGAAAAAGAGAAAGTCTACACTACCTTTGCTATTTTTTGTTTGTTTTTTACTTTAGCTATTTCTTTAACCAAATTTTGACCTTGTGATATTGATCAAGGTCCTCAGCTCCACAGAGATCAGGACACTGGATGCTCTAGGAAATAAACTTACATGGAATAAAAATAAGATGGAACAAGTAAGGATTCAGCTAATATGCCATTTCTGCCGGGAAACCTTTCTTGACAACTCCCCGCTCCATCCCCTTGTTCCTACCCATACACAAGAAGATACAGTTTAGACAGCCTTCCTGTGTAATGCAAAGTGTCTGAGAGCTCTAGTATAGTGACCCACCTGCACATCTCTCTTGCTCATTACTGGGTCATGAATGCCTTGAAACATCTGCTTTTTAGCTTCTTTTGTGAACAAACAGTATTTTCCCAATCACAGCTAATTACTTCAGATGCATCTTTAATCCTGTGTAGACATGTTGAACCTAAGCATTTGCAATTAATAATAAATATTGTTTTTTAATTTTTTAATTGAAGTATAGTTGATTTACAAGTGATTAACAATTATTAATTGATAATGACTTTTTTCCCCCAGGACCTTTCCCAGTGGTCAGTTTAATGGTGGGATCTGTTGTTCTGAGCATGGCCCCCGACGAACACTTTCTTGTATCTAGCAGTAATGGAACTGCACTGAATACCACCATAATAGACTTTGCAGCTAGAGATGCAGCAAGAGTATTGATTGCGAGCACCCTTACTCTTTTGGTTGGAATCATACAGGTAATGGGCTTACAAGCGATATAGAGGTTGGCAGGATTTGTATCTGAAAGAACTGTTAAGCACGTGGACTTAAAGACTCATTTAAAAGCAAAACAAATCAATTTAAGACTCTCAAAGCTATTTTTTAAGTTATACTGTTTTAGGTCAGATGCTAAAATAGCAAGCCTCCACTTATTAAGGCTCACTTAATCATCAAAGTCAGAGACAGAAAAAACAAGACAGAGGAACATGTGTGATTAGAATGAAAATAGGAGAAGGGAGCTGTGCCAGGACCCATAAAGAGACAAAAAATATTCTGGTCACTGGAGCCATGAAACCTACAAGTCACAGGAAGAAAACCTACATGAATTTTTATTATATATCTAGAAGTACTTTCATACTACACATGTTTTTCAAATTTTAGAATGGTGGATGGGAGAGGTAGGGCCAGAGTTTTAGTTGGTATTAAGTTTTAATTCATGAATAGTTCAAAAGTGTTGGTCCTTCTCCCAGGCAAGCATTTAATTTTTCCTTCCTTCTTGTTCTAGTTGATATTTGGAGGTTTACAGATTGGATTCATAGTGAGGTATCTGGCAGATCCTTTGGTTGGTGGATTCACAACAGCTGCTGCCTTCCAAGTGTTGGTCTCACAGCTAAAGATTGTCCTCAATGTTTCAACCAAAAACTATAATGGAATTCTCTCCATCATCTATGTAAGTGTTGCTTGCCTCCAGGGATGGCTCACTTTTCCTGTTGAACCTGAGTCTGGAGAGTATAAGCTCCTCCATGTCATGCTTTGGGAGCCATTGACAACATTCTTCTCTGAAAGAAGTAGTAGCACCAGGAGTCACATTGAAGAAGGCAGAGTTTGCAAATCATTGTTTTCAGTGGGTCAGTATGGTTTCAGAAGTGTCATCAATCTTCAAAATATTAATAAAAGCAAAGTTTTATACTGAAGACTGGTTTGGGAGGCAGCACACTTGAGTTCCATTCTCAACCTTGCCTCTGACAAGCTAAGTGACTTTGGACACAGGGTGTAGGATAGTGGCTGAAAACTCAGTTTCGATGACCAAGATTCACATATATCCTGACTCTATTATTTATTATTTGCTCTATTGCATGAGCAAATTGATATGCCTCTGCTTCCTTCCCTGCAAAATGGAGTTGGTAATAATATCTACAAATTAAGTTAAATAAGGCTGTATGAGAAGCCCATGGCCTAGGGGCTGAGGAGTAACAAAGTACTCAAAAAAAGAGTGTTATTTTGAGGGGCTTTCCTGGCGGGCCATAGGTTAAGACTCTGCTTATACTGCAGGGGAGGTGGGTACAATCTCTGGTTTGGGAACTAAGCTGAAATTACTTATTATTTCACATCTCAAGACTTATTTTCTTTTTTATTTATAAAGTGAAATGATTGGAGATGTATCTCTAAAGCCTTTTTTAACTCTGAGAGTCCATAAAATGCATAATGTAAATGTCCCAGCAATTATAGATGAAAAGGAACGTTAGATTCGGAGATGATTCAACATGCAAAAGAGATGCAAAAGAAGGATGTATTTCACACTAATTAGATTTGAAAAAGTTCTTGGATCTAAATATGTGTTCTATATAGAGCATATTATCAATGCTTGAAAAATGGTGATAATAGTAACATGATGTCACTCCAGCTTGGGGAGAATGATACCAAATACAATGTGCTAGGATTAAGAATGGAGTCCTTTAATGACCCGTGTATTCTAATGACCTTTAATTTCTTTTAAAATGAGGTAAGGCTGTGCATACCTATCTAAAAATTAGTGAGTTGGTCAAGGGTTTGCTGAAGTTTGCAGCATTGCCGTAGTTCCATTAAACATTAGCATTACTTTATCCATTCAACAAATATTACCAAGTGTCTATTATGAGCCAGATACCATGCTGAGCAGTGGCACTAGATGCATACTTGCTCAACAGCTCAGTTATCCCTGACCCTTTGTAACCCTTTCAACTGTAGCTCACCAGGCTCCTCACTCAGTCCATGGGATTTCCTAGGCAAGAATACTGGAGTGGGTTGCCATTTCTTCCTCCAGAGGATCTCCTGTGTCTCCTGCATTGCAGGTGGATTCTTTACCTGCTGAGCCATTGGAGAAGCCCAGGACTAGGTAGAGGAGGCAGTTTAACATAGTGATCAAGACTATGAACTTTGGAGTCTTGGTTCTACCACTTATGATCCTATGATTAAATATGATGTGATTCTGGGCATGTCATATTTGACTTCTTTTTCCCTACCAAGTCCTAGGTTTGCTTTGAGATCATCTGATTGCCTTTTTCTGACAGGTTCTCTCATTTTTGCAGTCTCTACACACTGTGGTTATTGTTGTTGTTTGTTTTTTGCTTTCTTATTTTCTCTATCAACTGTTCATTCATTTATCCCTTTATTATCATCCATTCATCTTTTCAATAAGTATTTATTGAAACCTGCCATGTGCCAGGGGCTTTTCACTCCTTGTACAAACCCACTGACTCCTGAATCTACCAAGATACTCCTGACTGAGTGTGCTCACCTCCCTGTATGAACATTGCTAGGCCTGCATCCTCACAGATAACAGGAGGCCCAGCCTGATAGGTAATCTGGGTCCTTGGTCACTGTTGGACTTCTGAAGATGGGGGGAATGAAATTTCACAGTTTTTCTGGTCTCTTAGGACATGTTTAAGATAAAGCTTACTGCAAATAACTCCACTTTCAACAGAGACCAAAGTAAACTAGGAAATGCTAGATAGAACAAGGTCAAAAATATTAAGCTATTATGTGCCTTATGTTGTGTTGAACATTATTCTTGAAGCCTCAGGTTAGAATGTGTTAGAGAATTCTGCAAGCCATTCCTCACAGGTCAGCCAAGTTGGATAAAGATACTTCAGTCATCCTTGTGTGAGGGTGAATATAAGCTTGCTTTTCTGAAAAAAGAAGAAACAGCAGGTCTGGAAATAATTGCATAAGGGTTGAATGAGCCGCTCAGTACCTGAACAGAGAATTCTGCTTATGATATTACCGGTTGTGATTATTCATGAAAGAATCCTTCAACAAATGCAGGGCATTTGTGGATTCCTCCAGGAAAGACTGTAAGGTTGTTGTAAGATGGATTTCCCTGGAACGGAGTTAACATCCCTTTTGTTATAAACTTGTGCTTTGGATCATCTGCCTGCTCCTCTTTCAAAAAAAAAGAAAAAGGAAATAATGAATATAAATAATTGGAGGAGGAAACAATGGAAAAGAAAGAAAAATAGAAACTTCAGTTTACAAATGCCAGAGATGGCTGGGTATAAGATGCAGAAGGGAGGGATATCCCTAGTGATCCAGTGGTTAAGATTCCATGTCCCCAGTTCAGAGGGCACAGGTTCTATCCCTGGTTGGGAAACTAAGATCCCACATGCTGTGTGGCCAAAAAAAAAAAAAAAAAAGATAGAGGCTACAGAAAGAAAATGACAAGGTGTTGGCAGAGTTCAGAATTAGTGATACTCAAGCTACCGTGTACCTACTCAATTATGTAAGTAAATCATGCAGTCCATTTCAAACTGGATATGTTTTCCTACCATTCACTCTGAGTGGTCTGTCTTGATAGACAAGGGAAGTCTTTCTGCTTGCTGACTAAATTGGCTCTGTGTCCCCATTTCCTCCCTAACAAGAAGGAAGACCACATTGAAAAGTTCTGCCCAGATGGTGAGAGTTTTGAAAGCTACCCCCAAGCTTGATCAGATTCGTTACTTAGAACCTATTTCCGTATGTAAAAATGAAGCCATTATAAAACAAAAGTAACACTTTAAGGGTTGATCTTATATATGCACAGAAGTTCTGGTAGGAGGAAATTCCTGACAGCAAGGGGTTTGTTATATTCATAGAGACAAGATGAATTAAAATAAATTTGGCACCAAAAGTTAACTAATGAATTTCCTCATATGTAATACAGGTATAATTTTTAACTTATGGCTTCATACACCCAGTAGGAAGAAATTCTTTAAATGAAATGGTTCTAAAATTCTCCAAGCATAGTAGGAAATATAATAAAATATTACCCATTTCTGAAAAGTTTTATTATCTTGATTTGCCTGGTCAGAATACTAGGCTGAAATATGGAATCATAAGTGTATCCATATTTTAAACATATTTTAGTTAGTATTTTAATTTAATTTATTAAACTATTAATAAGTTAGAATTACTTTTCAGTGCTTTCTTAAGTCTCATTTCTGTATCTTGGAATATTAATACAATCTGACTACTTCAGTTTATATGGGTGAGTTTTATTTCCACATATATTAAGCTTTCTTTTGTATAACTTTTCATAAGAGATTCTGAATAAATATTCAATATAGGCAACTGATATATTCATAAGCCTTGTTTGATGTAATTGTGTAATGTAAACTGATTTTGGTTTTTGCAACTCACATTACATTTATTTTATTTTTTTCATATTACATTTTTAATACAGTCACAGATGCTTTTTATTCAAAGGTCTAAGTGAGACTCATAGATTTCATGAAAATCCTATAGTGATCATTTTTGTAAGGTGAAAATTTTTAGGGTTGGGATAGTTGTTCATATTGTTCTTAAGTTTGAATTTTTCCATCTTGCGTTGAAAGTAAACCTTTATTGTGTAGACAGTTAATTGAAGTATTATGTTTAGCTCATGAATTAATGAGGGTCATCATCAAGAAATTTGATTATATAAAGAACTGGATAGCAATACCTTCAAGACTCCGAGTTGTTTAGGGCTGTAGTACACAGCCCTAAGTGTGCTAAGTTGCTTCAGTCGTGTCTGACTCTTTTTGACCTGATGGACGATAGCCGGCCAGGCTCCTCTGTCCATGGGATTCTCCAGGCAAGAATACTGGAGTGGGTGGCCATTTCCTCCTCCAGTGGATCTTCCTGACCAGGGAATTGAACCCACGTCTCTTACGTCTCCTGCATTGGCAGGCGGTTCTTTACTACTAGCAATGGGAAGCCTGCACTGCTATGGTAGATGCCTTAAATTCTTGAGTTGTTGTGTCTGCTTGTATAGTTTCTGATTTGTTTTCTTTTTCACCTTGCTATCACTGGCTTCATCTTGTTACTATCAATGTATATGCCTCTAGCAATTATACTGCCTCTGGAAAGTGTTCAAAGTAAACATGCTAGTATTGGGTTTAAAGCAAGGACAAAAATACTGGGTGAAAATCCAAGAGGCTTCCCACAAGTCAGATTCTTGAACTTTAGTTCAAGCACTTGGTGGAATGTATTTTGCTTACACAATGGCTTCTCCTCTCATCCCTTACTCTTGAAAGTTTTCCAAAGAATGAGGTTGCTGGCAAGATGACTCCTACATTACTTGGTGATCACTATACATAACTGTTACCAGATTGTTGTTATAATTATTTGAAGCAATATTTTATCTTCATATGAAATACATATCTATAAAAGGACTCATTCAAAGGAAAGTAACCTTCACTGGGAGTTTACTTGTCTGGAAGAACCTTCTAAAATCATGCCTTCTATGGAAGTTCCTATAACAATGGTATTAGTATTCTCTCTTGAGAGTCTTCCTTACTAATCTCCCTTGAGTCCCAGAAACCTCCTATTTACAAAATAAACTAGTTTTTCTTGAATTGGATTTATGTCCACTTGGAAAGAGTTCAGTTCAGTTCAGTTGCTCAGTCATGTCCAACTCTTTGCAACCCCATGGACTGCAGCATGGCAGGCCTCCCTGTCCATCACCAACTCCCGGAGTCCACCCAAACTCATGTCCATGGAGTCAGTGATACCATCCAGCCATCCCATCCTCTGTTGTCCCCTTCTCCTCCTTCCCTCAATCTTTCCCAGCATCAGGGTCTTTTCAAATGAGTCAATTATTCTCATCAGGTAGCCAAAGTATTGGAGTTTCAGCTTCAACATGGGTCCTTCCAATGAACACCCAGGACTGATCTCCTTTAGGATGGACTTATTGGATCTCCTTGCAGTCCAAGGGACTCTCAAGAGTCTGTACTCAGCTTTCTTTATAGTCCAACTCTCACATCCATACATGACTACTGGAAAAACCATAGCCTTGACTAGATGGACCTTTGTTGACAAAGTAAAGTCTCTGCTTTTTAATATGCTGTCTAGGTTGGGCATAACTTTCCTTCCAAGGAGCAAGTGTCTTTTAATTTCATGGCTGCAATCACCATCTGCAGTGATTTTGGAGCTCCAAAAAGTAAAGTCAGCCACTGTTTCCCCATCTATTTGCCATGAAGTGATGGGACCAGATGCCATGATCTTAGTTTTCTGAATGTTGGGCTTTAAGACAACTTTTTCACTCTCCTTTTTCACTTTCATCAAGAGGCTCTTTAGTTCCTCTTCACTTTCTGCCATAAGGGTGCTATCATCTGCATATCTGAGTTTATTGGTATTTCTCCCAGCAATCTTGGTTCCAGCTTGTGCTTCTTCCAGCCCAGCGTTTCTCATGATGTACTCTGCATATAAGTTAAATAAACACTGTTACAGCCTTGATGTACTCCTTTCCGAATTTGGAACCAGTCTGTTGTTCCATGTCCAGTTCTAACTGTTGCTTCCTGACCTGCATACAAATTTCTCAAGAGGCAGGTCAGGTGGTCTGGTATTCCCATCTCTTTCAGAATTTTCCACAGTTTATTGTGATCCACACAGTCAAAGGCTTTGGCATAGTCAATAAAGCAGAAATAGATGTTTTTCTGGAACTCTCTTGCTTTTTTTTTTTTTGAAAGAGTTAGTTTTATTTAAATGATCATAGTTCAAGTTTGAACTAAGTACCAAATTAATTTCCAAAAATTTCTACTTGACCTATATATCAATTCAATAGCTTTTCTTTGCCATAAAGAATGGATGAATCCATATGTATCTACATATGAAGAATTTTAGGAATTTTTATTAACATCTGTATCATTCATGTTTAGTGAAAGTTTAACCTAAAATATTGGTTAACCAGGACTTTTGATTTCTGTTTTTAATCTCAATAATACATATCAACATGATGAAAATTAGGTCACTTAGTAGCACCTGTAAAGCTACTTAAGGTATAAAATTTTAAAGCTTTTCTGCAAGCAAAAGACAGTATATGATGATATACTTTCTTTTAAAAGATATCATTTTTATTGTAAAAAATACAGATAAGCTAAAATAAGAAAGCAGAAATCACCCATACTTTTGCCACTCCAAGTTAACCATCATTACCAACTTGGTATTTACATTGCAAGGGTTGGAAGTTAATGGTGTCTGTATTAACAAACACAAATTAAAAATTTTTAAATTTTACATGAAATTCTTAAGTGCTCTTTGATTATGATGTGATTTTTAATACAGGAGGTATATGAAATTATTTTTTTTTACAGACACTGATTGAGATTTTTCAAAATATTAGTAACACTAATCTTGCTGATTTCATTGCTGGATTACTCACCATTATCATCTGTATGGCAGTTAAGGAATTAAATGATCGATTTAAACACAAAATCCCAGTCCCTATTCCTATAGAGGTGATTGTGGTAAGTAGAATGTATAATTAGAAAATTCAGCATTAATTAGCTTTGTAAGAAAGGAACTGTTCAAACAAATGAACTTTTTTAAAACCTTTTTTGTTTTATTTCAGACAATAGCAGCTACTGCCATTTCGTATGGAGTTGACCTGGAAAAAAAGTATAATGCTGGCATTGTTAAATCCATCCCAAGTGGGTGAGTATGGAGTTCCTCTTAGGCATTAATAATACATTGTCAGTACCTCCTATTTAAATGAAACAAGCTTCATTTCACTGGTGATCCTTCAATAGTCTCATGTGTATGATCTTAAAGAAATATCCCATTTGTGCAAACTATCAGGTAAAGATCAAGTCATTTGTTTAAAAGCAGCACTATATGCTCTCTCTTTTTCTTTACATTCTTAAAACATGGCAGGACATGCACGGTTAACTCCAGACTCCTGATTTAAACTCACATATACAATTACAGTATAAGCAGAATCATGGTGTGTAACGCTTATTGTACTGAGAACAATCTGCTTAAAGAAAAAGGGAGATCTGGCCTAAATTCTCTTCCATATAATCAGCTTAGGATAATAATTATATCATTTGTTCCTATAAATAAAGTGCATGATCTTTTGGTTTGATATTTTGATAGTCCGGTGAATTAAAAGAGTAAGGAACTAAGAGTCTTTGTCCTCTGTCATCATCTATTTCTGTGGCCCTGGGGCAGAGGGGGGTTCTCCTATAGTGTAAGTGTTAGCTGTTCAGTTGTGTCTGACTCTTTGTGACCCCGTGATTGTAGTCCACCAGGCTCCTCTGTCCATAGAGGTCTCCAGGCAAGAATACTGGAATGGGTTGCCATTCCCTTCTCCAGGAGATCTTCCTGATCTGGGGATCAAACCCAGGCCTCCTCCATTGCAGGCTGATTCTTTACCATCTGAGCCAGCAACACAAAGATAATAACAAACCACTGAAATCTCAGCTTCAGCTTCTTGTAAAACACCAGTGAGATCCTTCATAAAGTGCAGAGTGGACCAAGGGCCCTACATCATAATTTGATCATATGACAGTGAAAAAGAAACGCAAATGTTTATTAGATTTGTAACATTAACTTACAGCATTCATGACTAGACTTGCTATTAGATGACAAGTAAGTACCGGTTTCCCTTCCATTGAATAGTAGCTGAGGGACCTATAACACTCTGTGTTTTTCATGCTCTTAATTGAAATTCCTCAGCCCAGCCCAGCCCCGGGGCTTATTCCACAGGGAACTGCTGCCATGACATTAGATTAATTGTATGATTTCTTCTAATCTATTTAAAAAAAAGAAAGAAAAGTTACAACTGGCTACATGGGGCTTAATTTATGTATCATCCATTCCAGTGTTTCACAAACTCACTTTTTTCTATGAATCACAGGAGGTCTTGTTAACACAAATTCCTTCCTGGTTCTCATCCTGAACCTAATTAATATTTTTCAAAGGGGCTTCATATGATTCTAATGATTAGGTAAGTTTGGGAAACTTTACGTTAGAGGATCAACATTTTGATAGTGAATCCTAATGCTGGTATAAATTTAGTAATAAAAAGATGCAGTGTGGCTCCTTGAGTTCCAGTGTTTTCACCCTAACAACTAGATTATTTGAGTAGTTACAAGCAGCTACATTAAAAATATATTTTATAGATCCATGTTGTCAGGTTTCCTAAGGTGTAACTCTTAGAGGAGGTCCATGGCAAATGCCCTGTCCCCTAAGTCCAGGTTCTATTACTAGATTTTGGGCACTCCTTTTTGCTGCCACAAGTGATCCTTTCTGGCCCTATCAAGAGATTTCCTGGATACTCTCCTGCTGAAAATGGATCTCAAGCCTCTTACTGTTGGGTTAGTCAAGTTGAATGCTCTGACAGACCACCTGTTATGATTGGTCGGTCTGCCTCACCTGCCTGGCCCCCGGGATATATATATATAAGCTCTTCCACAAGTGTAATGATCTCACTTGTCTTGTTCAGCTTTTTGATACCCCAGAAATAAGTATAACAACATTAACAAAAACTGAAAAAGAAAGCATGATGTGGAGAGATTGGAAAAGGGCAAGGAAAGGAGCGTGAGATGAGAAGGGTGAAATAAAGAGGAACAAAAGAGTGATTGTGGAACTTAACCTTCCAATGGTTAAGAACCCTCACTTTCAATGCAGCGGCGTGGGTGCTGTGCCTGGTCAGGAAACTAAGATGCCACATGCTGTGTGGCGCAACCAAAACAAAACAAAATATAGATTGTGCGTGCCCACCTCTTCATCTCCTCCCCATGTCAGTCCCCCAAGAAGGGAGTAAAAGCACAGCCATTACTGGCAGTTTTCTTTAATCCCATTGAGAGTCAATGCCATATGTCAATATTGCTCAGTGTCCAATGACACCGTCCCCCAAACCATAACCACTTGCCCTACTCCCCTACTGCCTTTCTTGGCCAAATATACAATTTCTCCAAGTGTGGTCAGCTTCTGAGCATCCCACTGGGATTCACCCAAACCAGGGCCCCCTATTCTCTCACTAACTCTTTTTCTTAACCAGCAGGCTCTAAGAGGGCAAATCAGATCTGGCTACTCAGGAAATCATCTAATATCTAACATTCACACTCGGACCTACTAAGTACTTCACTCTTCTGGGCCTCAGTTCCCTAATCAACAAAAAGAGAAAGGTAGATTCAACAATTTCTAGGATATTAGATTTAGGATAATACTTTGGATAATATTAAGATATTAGCAGGTTCTAGATTTCTATGGCTTTCTATAAGAACCTTATTTCTACATTACCACTTCCGACTATAGGGGAAAAAGTGTAGTTTCCTATGAAAGGAGCTTCAGGTGTTAGGTAGGTCAGGGAGATTATTATTATTTTTTTTTTTTTCGGCCAGAGAACTGGCCATACAGATAATCATCAAGATGCGGCATAAGAAAGGAATCCTCTTTGATTTTCATACTTGGGGATGATTGCATACTTATAAACTTGTAAATTTATTTCTTTATATGGTTGGTGAGTAGCTTTGGTTTTGTCAAATAGTAAGTGTTTGATCCCACAACTATAGTGACTATGGAGCATTCTAATAACCATATACATTTAATCTTTTGGGGGTACTCAAGAAGATTTTCAGTATCATGGCTCTTCAATAAGGATTTTCCACTTCTCTGTTTCAGCATCTTACATTCTTTGTCTCTGTAACAGACCTGACCCACTTCTTATACAGGGTAAATCTCATTTAACAGCTAGGATATCATTTAAAGATATCCTAGATATCAAAGACCTTTGATATTAAAGACATCAAAGACCTCTAAGATGAAATTGTAAGGAGAAACACTAATGTGTGAGATGGTGCAGCATAGGATTATATGGTATTAAAAAATCAGTAATGACAGGTTTCTTCTTGTCAGGGTGTAGATAAGGCAGCACCTAGTCTCTCAAATAGGGAACAAAGGAATCAGCCAGTGAGATAGCACCTACTTCTGACTGAAAATTGTAAAAGCAGGTGCTACCACTTATCCATCTTATGTACCTCTTGTTCTCTTGGGTTAAATTCTTTCATGTCTGGGTTGATGTAGATCAACCCAACCCATGGCTGGGTTGATGTAGCATTTGGTGAGGTGGGGGAAGAGCATTGTAGTCAAATTGTCACAGCATTTTTCATTTAAAAACTAGGTTTTTGCCTCCGGCAGTGCCATCTGTGAGTCTGTTTTCTGAGATGCTGACTGCATCATTTTCCATCTCTGTGGTCGCTTATGCCATTGCAGTGTCTGTAGGAAAAGTGTACGCCATCAAGCATGATTACACCATCGATGGGAACCAGGTATGGTCACCCTTTTGCTGAACTGGTTTGTAGGACTGCAAATAAGAAGAAAATATGGGAAAGAATTTGTTGTCTGTTAAAGAAGGGATTGGTTTCTCCCAACCATCTTTACTGAGTTGGTTTCTCTCCTGCGTGTGCTAATTTGAAGTTATTTTGAAATATGCATGCTGTATCACTTCATTTTTAAAATATATTTTGTTGTTTATATATCCATATTTTATTATATATCTGAAAGATAAGAATGTAAAAAAAAAACATAGGCATGATACACCATTATATTTTTAGAAATACTAGCTATAATTCCATAATATCATCTAATATCCAGTCAGTTTTTAGGTAGATAACCACAATATGAAGAATTCTTATTCCAACTTGCTCCTAATATGTTAAGCTTAAATGTTATGATCTAACTTTTTAAATTAACTTTTATGAATTAACTTTTTAAAAATTAGGATTACTTTGACTTTTTTCTTAAAAGGTAAGGTGATGCACAGGGAATGCACAGGGAATTATCACAACTAAAAAAATGAATAATAATTCTTTAATAACATCAACTATCTAGCCAGTTTTTAGGTTGTCGTGGACGGAGGAGCCTGGTGGGCCACAGTCCATGGGGTCGCAAAGAGTCGGACAGGACTAAGCAACTTCACTTTCACTTTTCACTTTCATGCATTGGAGAAGGAAATGGCAACCCACTCCAGAGTTCTTGCCTGGAGAATCCCAGGGAAGGCGGAGCCTCGTGGGCTGCCCTCTATGGGGTCACACAGAGTCGGACACGACTGAAGCGACTTAGCAGCAGCAGTAGCAGCAAGTTTTTTGAACAGTTGATTTGTTTGGCTAAGTATCCAAAAAAGCTCCATGTGTTATATTAGCTAGATACATCTCTTTTTTTATTTTACATTTTTTAAAGATTTATTTTTTTAATTGCGGTATAGTTGATGTCCTATATTATATAAGTTTCAGGTGTGCAACATAGCAATTCACAAGCTTTAAAGGTTATACTCCATTTATGGTTCTCAGAAAATAATTGGCTATATTCCCTGTGCATCACTTTACCTTTTAAGAAAAAAGTCAAAGTAATCCTAATTTTTAAAAAGTTAATTCATAAAAGTTAATTTAAAAAGTTAGATCATAACATTTAAGCTTAACATATTAGGAGCAAGTTGGAATAAGAATTCTTCATGTAATCTAGTAATTAAAAAATTTTTTTTTCTCGGTAATTTTTTTAAAGGCAGCTATAATATGGCAAAAGATTGCCACAAACATCAATGATAATAGTTGTGACCACTTTAAACTGAGGTAGT
>NW_011494734.1:3073720-3077370 GCF_000754665.1 Bison bison bison
TTCATTGTGCAATTAATTACAGGTTTCCTCATATCCAAAAGTAGAGAGTTCCTATGAAAATCTTGAGCTGAAATGGCAGTCAAGTGAAGAAGCAGTTACCTTAAGACACATCTTGCAAACAGATGCACAAAATACACTGAGGTGAACAGGTGCTCACACAGTTCAGAGCAATGGTGGCTCCGTGCTGAGATGCTGAGTGTAGCTTCCCAGGAAGGAGCTTGGTGCTGCTACTCTCTCTGCTTGGGGAGCATGCTGCCTTTATAAGGGGTTGCTGCAAAAACAAACATTTTTCGCCCTTTTTCATAATAGCAAAAATTCTCTTGAGATTTCTTTGAGTTAGCAAAAACAAGTAACTAACTTAAATAGATCTTTTATAAAAGCCAAGTGTAAACCAAACTTTTGAAAAGCGGGGGATACCAGTAACAGATACAAGATGGGTTTTGTATCTGATCCATTCCAGCGTGATCCATTACCACGCTGATTTTCCACTGCTTGCAAATCTGCAAGTCTTGTTTGTGTCCATAAACACAGCATAGCAATTACAGCAATTAAATGATTAGTCATCAGAATAATCATTCTCCAAGTCATAATATACTTCCTAGCAAACATCCAACCTCAGAAAAAATATTTTATGTGAGAGTTACAGATAGGCCGCTCACCAGGAAGTAAGATAAAGCATTTCAGCAAAAGATAAGTCAATCTTCAGAACAGTTGAGAGCAGTGAAGCCTCTCTTAGGCTTTATGGAGCCCAGATTCCACATGTCTTTCAAGGTCTCCAAGCACCTTTAATGGTAAGAATTAAACTGGGACTCCCAGGCAGGCTGGGCTTGGGAGTTTGCTTTCTTAATGCTCTTTGCTTGACAAGAGTCTTCCAAAGATTTGATTTGTAGCATCACTACCATTCATTCTCTCTCTCTCTTAGGAATTCATCGCCTTTGGAATCAGCAACATCTTCTCTGGATTATTCTCTTGCTTTGTGGCTACCACTGCCCTGTCCCGCACCGCTGTCCAGGAGAGTACTGGGGGAAAGACACAGGTACGGGGTGGCGATGTGCTAATACCCATCTGCGGCTGCTGCTGCTAAGTCGCTTTGGTCATGCCCAACTCTGTGCGACCCCATAGACGGCAGCCCACCAGGCTCTTCTGTCCCTGGGATTCTCCAGGCAAGAACACTAGAGTGGGTTGCCATTGCCTTCTACAATGCATGAAAGTGAAAAGTGAAAGCTAGAATGATGTAAAGAATGAGTCAGGGGAATGGTGGCTCAGAAAGGCTTGCACAAGAACTCAGGACAATTAGCCTTTGAAAAAAGTAAAACTTGCACATCCCATTCTGATTCCACTTGGGACCTCTCCATCTCTGTGACGATGATCTACCCCCTCCCTGTAAACCTCTCTTTATAGTTTTATGATGCAGTAAGTCTCAAACCTTTTTGTGTCATTGCCCAGCTGGCAGATAGATCCACTTACTTGCTTTTGCAGGGATGATAACAGTTGATAATGAAGGTGCACATTTTTTTCCATTTGTTATCTGGGAATAGAGAAGGCCTAGTAAGATCTCTTTGTGGCTTAATGAGTTATTCTGTTTTCAAGAAAATGAAAAGCTGTCTATTTACATTTCCTTTACCAAGCATCGGGGGCTTCCTCCAGAGGCCTTGCATCTGACAGAACCACAGTTTGCTAGCTAAGCATATGTCTGTTACACACTTTGTAATTTCTTCCTGAGAAAAACTTTTGTTCTTGAAGTTCTGAATGTGGGTTTGATCTTGCCTTTAACTGTGATTTTAAGTTGTGGCCTTCCCCCAAACCAGCATCCCAATTAATCTCTGAAAAACTCCTCCTTCACTAGGCCAGATAGTTCAGGATCTGTACTCAGGCCATCCTTTTCAGCAGGACATGAGTCAGCTATGCCAAACCGAATGGAGGGGGTGAGGGGCAGGCTCAGGGATTGTGTTTCTGTTAGGCCTGGGGAGTCTTCTCCTCCCAACACAGAAAGAACTATTATTTAAGAGTAAATAGTACTTTGAGACTATAAGGAGCAACAATCCAAAGTAAATAGTTTAACACACACTATCTACACACAGTCTTCAAATAGGATTTTTTTTCCAGGTAGAGACACAAATAAATATAAAAAAGAGAGTAACTGAGAAAATGAATGACTCCAACAGTGAGTGGCTCAGGGAGAGTTTGATTTGTCCCTAAGGTGCCCAGGATGCTCCTTTCCCATTCATAACAGATCTTTGTGACAGAGTCAGAGGAATTGGCCTTCTCCAATTTCTTGGCTCCTGATGAACAAACATTTACTTTTAATTTTCAGAATTACCCTATTTAAAGTCGAGTTTCCTTCTCCATTTTTCTGAAAACATTTCTAGCTCTGAGAGAGCAAATAAAACAATACAGCCTCAAACAGGAAGCATAACCAGAGATCTGTGGTCAAGGGGAAAGTCAAGGGGAAGGTTGGAGGTGATTGCCAAAGTTGCTCCTGTGTTCAGGGGCAGCTGTTAGCAGTGCAGTTTTCTGTGGCTTCCACTGGACATGGAGACCTGACAAGCTCCCCAAGGCACATGGCTATAAGTGGGTGCAGGCAGATCCCCAAGAGCTGATGTTCACTGTCTGCTAACTCCAGGCTCAAATGGGGACAGCCCTCTCCCCCTTCCCTTCCCCCCACGAATGCCCATGCAAAGTGATCCCTTGGCAGAAGGTTTGGGGATAATAGCATTCTGGTAAGCTAATACCCCCTGCCACACACTGGCATGTATTATATTTAGGAATGAAGGATGCCAGGATTTCATACTGAAGAATGAAACAAGCACAGAAATCACTTGGTATTTAATTACTGAAATGTATACTAAATTCTGGGGTTAAAAGTCTAAGTGTCTGGACTAAAATCCAGGAACTAATGACCGACTAAACTGGCAAGTCTTCCCTTGTTCTTTGACTTTTCCTGCATTTTTCATGTTGGGGCCTCAGTTTCAGTATCTATGCAATGGGGAGTAATCATTGTATCCACCTCACAGGGACACTGTATAGATTAAATAAGCAACTGTTTATAAAATTCTGGCACATACATGTTGACTGTTGATTGTTCCAGTCATTAAGTTCTCAAGGTAAGAATAATGCCTTAGTACCTATGACACATACATTGTACCTGGCACATAAGAAACATATTTGCTGAATGAATGGATGGAATCATGAGTGTCAGTGGATATCAACTGATTTCAGCACGTCTATAGATGTTCAACATTGCAACCTGTGCTTTCTCTCATCCCCATCTGACTCATAATGATTCATGAAAAAATAATTCTGATGACAAACTATTCTCTAGCCCTGGTTATCTTCTCACTTAACAGAAAATTAATTGTCTAGCAACTGAATCTGCTCATAGATACAAAATATACAGCATTTCTTGTCAAATAAGTAAATTTTCCCGTATAAATTAAGTACAGGTAGTGGGTCCCCTTGTAGATTTAAAAAATAGTAACCAAAATTAGTCTTGGTCCCCATCAGTTCAGTTCAGTCGCTCAGTTGTGTCTGACTCTTTGCGACCCCATGAATCGCAGCACACCAGGCCTCCCTGTCCATCATCAACTCCCGGAGTTCACTCAAACTCACGTCCATCGAGTCAGTGATGCCATCCAGCCATCTCATCCTCT
>NW_011494734.1:3077578-3078075 GCF_000754665.1 Bison bison bison
CATGCATACATGACCACTGGAAAAACCAGAGCCTTGACTAGATGGACCTTTATGGGCAAAGTAAAGTCTCTGCTTTTTAATATGCTATCTAGGTTGGTCATAACTTTCCTTCCATGGAGTAAGCGTCTTAATTTCATGGCTGCAATCACCATCTGCAATGATTTTGGAGCCTAAAATGATAGTCTGACACTGTTTCCACTGCTTCCCCATCTACTTGCCATGAAGTGATGGGACCAGATGCCATGATCTTAGTTTTCTGAATGTTGAGCCTCAGCCAAGTTTTCACTCTCCTTTTTCACCTTCATCAAGAAGCTTTTTAGTTCTTTTTTGCTTTCTGCCATAAGGGTGGTGTCATCTGCATATCTGAGGTTCTTGATATTTCTCCTGGCAGTCTTGATTCCAGCTTGTGCTTCTTCCAGCCCAGCGTTTCTCATGATGTACTCTGCATATAAGTTAAATAAGCAGGGTGACAATATACAGCCTTGACGTACTCCTTT
>NW_011494734.1:3078363-3079055 GCF_000754665.1 Bison bison bison
GATTTAGGTCATACCTGAATGGTCTAATGGTTTTCCCTACTTTCTTCAATTTAAGTCAAAATTTGGCAATAAGGAGTTCATGATCTGAGCCACAGTCAGCTCCTGGTCTTGTTTTTGCTGACTGTATAGAGCTTCTCCATCTTTGGCTGCAAAGAATATAATCGATCAGATTTCAGTGTTGACCATCTGGTGATGTCCATGTGTAGAGTATTCTCTTGTGTTGTTGAAAAAGGGTATTTGCTATGACCAGTGTGTTCTCTTGGCAAAAATCTATTAGCCTTTGCCCTGCTTCATTCTGTACTCCAAGGCCAAATTTGCCTATTACTACAGGTGTTTCTTGACTTCCTACTTTTGCATTCCAGTCCCCTATAATGAAAACAACATCTTTTTTGGGTATTAGTTCTAAAAGGTCTTGTAGGTCTTCATAGAACCATTCAACTTCAGCTTCTTCAGCATTACTGGTTGGGGCATAGGCTTGGATTACCATGATATTGAATGGTTTGCCTTGGAAACGAACAGAGATCATTCTGTCATTTTTGAGATTGCATCCAAGTACTGCATTTCAGACTCTTTTTTTTAATTTTTATTTTTAAACTTTACATAATTGTATTAGTTTTGTCAAATATCAAAATGAATCCACCACAGGTATACATGTGTTCCCCATCCTGAACCCTCCTCCCTCCTCCCTCCCC
>NW_011494734.1:3079155-3079587 GCF_000754665.1 Bison bison bison
AAACTGACGTTTTCCATTCCTATGGCCACTGCTGAGTTTTCCAAATTTGCTGGCACATTGAGGGCAGCACTTTCACAGCATCATCATTTAGGCTTTGAAATGGCTTAACTGGAATTCCATCACCTCCACTAGCTTTGTTCGTAGTGATGCTTGCTAAGGCCCACTTGACTTCACATTCCAGGATGTCTGTCGCTAGGTGAGTGATCACACCATTGTGATTATCTGGGTCATGAAGATCTTTTTTGTACAGTTCTTCTGTGTATTCTTGCCACGTCTTCTTAATATCTTCTGCTTCTGTTAGGTCCATACCATTTCTGTCCTTTATCGAGCCCATGTTTGTATGAAATGTTCCCTTGGTATCTCTAATTTTCTTGAAGAGATCTCTAGTCTTTCCCATTCTGTTGTTTTCCTCTATTTCTTTGCATTGATCAC
>NW_011494734.1:3080819-3082487 GCF_000754665.1 Bison bison bison
TTGTAGACTTTTGGATCGCAGCCATTCTGACTGGTGTGAAATGGTACCTCATAGTGGTTTTGATTTGCATTTCTCTGATAACAAGTAATGTTGAGCATCTTTTCATGTGCTTGTTAGCCATCTGTATGTCTTCTTTGGAGAAATGTCTATTTAGTTCTTTGGCCCATTTTTTGATTGGGTCATTTATTTTTCTGGAGTTGAGCTGTAGGAGTTGCTTGTATATTTTTGAGATTAGTTGTTTGTCAGTTGCTTCATTTGCTATTATTTTCTCCCATTCTGAAGGCTGCCTTTTCACCTTGCTAATAGTTTCCTTTGATGTGCAGAAGCTTTTAAGGTTAATTAGGTCCCAATTGTTTATTTTTGCTTTTATTTCCAATATTATAGGAGGTGGGCCATAGAGGATCCTGCTGTGATGTATGTCAGAGAGTGTTTTGCCTATGTTCTCCTCTAGGAGTTTTATAGTTTCTGGTCTTATGTTGAGATCTTTAATCCATTTTGAGTTATTTTTGTGTATGGTGTTAGAAAGTGTTCTAGTTTCATTCTTTTACACATGGTTGACCAGATTTCCCAGCACCACTTGTTAAAGAGATTGTCTTTAATCCATTGTATATTCTTGCCTCCTTTGTCAAAGATAAGGTGTCCATAGGTGTGTGGATTTATCTATGGACTTTCTATTTTATTCCATTGATCAATATTTCTGTCTTTGTGCCAGTACCATACTGTCTTGATAACTGTGGCTTTGTAGTAGAGCCTGAAGTCAGGTAGGTTGATTCCTCCAGTTCCATTCTTCTTTCTCAAGATCGCTTTGGCTATTCGAGGTTTTTTGTATTTCCATACAAATTGTGAAATTATTTGTTCTAGCTCTGTGAAGAATACGGTTGGTAGCTTGATAGGGATTGTGTTGAATCTATAAATTGCTTTGGGTAGTATACTCATTTTCACTATATTGATTCTTCCAATCCATGAACATGGTATATTTCTCCATCTATTAGTGTCCTCTTTGATTTCTTTCACCAGTGTTTTATAGTTTTCTATATATAGGTCTTTAGTTTCTTTAGGTAGATATATTCCTAAGTATTTTATTCTTTCCGTTGCAATGGTGAATGGAATTGTTTCCTTAATTTCTCTTTCTGTTTTCTCATTATTAGTGTATAGGAATGCAAGGGATTTCTGTGTGTTGATTTTATATCCTGCAACTTTACTATAGTCATTGATTAGCTCTAGTAATTTTCTGGTGGAGTCTTTAGGGTTTTCTATGTAGAGGATCATGTCATCTGCAAATAGTGAGAGTTTTACTTCTTCTTTTCCAATTTGGATTCCTTTTATTTCTTTTTCTGCTCTGATTGTTGTGGCCAAACCTTCCAAAACTATGTTGAATAGTAATGGTGAAAGTGGGCACCCTTGTCTTGTTCCTGACTTTAGAGGAAATGCTTTCAATTTTTCACCATTGAGGATAATGTTTGCTGTGGGTTTGTCATATATAGCTTTTATTATGTCGAGGTATGTTCCTTCTATTCCTGCTTTCTGGAGAGTTTTTATCATAAATGGATGTTGAATTTTGTCAAAGGCTTTCTCTGCATCTATTGAGATAATCATATGGTTTTTATTTTTCAATTTGTTAATGTGGTGTATTACATTGATTGATTTTCAGATATTGAAGAATCCTTG
>NW_011494734.1:3083204-3091671 GCF_000754665.1 Bison bison bison
AGGTTTCAATTTCCGTGCTTGTGATGGGTCTGTTAAGATTTTCTATTTCTTCCTGGTCAAGTTTTGGAAAGTTGTACTTTTCTAAGAATTTGTCCATTTCTTCCTCGTTGTCCATTTTATTGGCATATAATTGTTGATAGTAGTCTCTTATGATCCTTTGTATTTCTGTGTTGTCTGTTGTGATCTCTCCATTTTCGTTTCTAATTTTATTGATTTGATTTTTCTCCCTTTGTTTCTTGATGAGTCTGGCTAATGGTTTGTCAATTTTATTTATCCTTTCAAAGAACCAGCTTTTGGTTTTGTTGATTTTTGCTATGGTCTCTTTTGTTTCTTTTGCATTTATTTCTGCCCTAATTTTTAAGATTTCTTTCCTTCTACTAACCCTGGGGTTCTTCATTTCTTCCTTTTCTAGTTGCTTTAGGTGTAGAGTTAGGTTATTTATTTGACTTTTTTCTTGTTTCTTGAGGTGTGCCTGTATTGCTATGAACTTTCCCCTTAGGACTGCTTTTACCGTGTCCCTCAGGTTTTGGGTTGTTGTGTTTTCATTTTCATTTGTATCTATGCAAATTTTGATTTCTTTTTTTATTTCTTCTGTATTTTGTTGGTTATTCAGCAGCGTGTTGTTCAGCCTCCATATTGCATTTTGGACTCTTTTGTTGACCATTATGGCCACTCCATTTCTTCTAAGGGATTCCTGCCCACAGTAGTAGATATAATGGTCATCTGGGTTAAATTCACCGATTCCAGTCCATCTTAGTTCGCTGATTCCTAGAATGTTGACATTCACTCTTGCCATCTCCTGTTTGACCACTTCCAATTTGTCTTGATTCATGGACCTAACATTCTAGGTTCCTATGCAATATTGTTCTTTACAGCATCGGACCTTGCTTCTATCACCAGTCACATCCACAACTGGGTATTGTTTTTGCTTTGGCTCCATCCCTTCATTCTTTCTGGGGTCATTTCTCCACTGATCTCCAGTAGCATATTGGGCACCTACCGAACTGGGGAGTTCCCCTTTCAGTATCCTATCATTCTGCCTTTTCATACTGTTCATGGGGTTCTCAAGGCAAGAATACTGAAGTGATTTGCCATTCCCTTCTCCAGTGGACCACATCACAGTTGAGGGCTAATTATTCCCTATCCTTGGTGAGTAGGTCACCACCCTCCTGGCATGAGTTAGGCAGCTGGCTTTGGTCCCTGTTCCCAAATCTCCATCTCTTTCCCCAATCCACAGAGCCCTACATCCACAGTGAAATGCAAGTGGCTCATGATAGACAATAAATATTGGTTAAGTAATTCCACAGAACTAAAGGAATAAAAGAAAGGAGGGAAGGATGAAGGAAGGATACGGGATTCTCTGCTTAGATAGGAGAGGGGGGAAATCTCACTAAGGTCCTGGGAACCTGGACGTGTGGTGCTGCAAGATACAGATTACCTAGAAATGGGGATGTGGATGGACAGAACAGACTTTTCAGTATATCATATACATAATATGGCCTCAGGCTAGCCTAGCTATCCTCTGAACATGACTGTCAATTTGCCAGATGGAGTGGATGAGTGTGGCTATGACATTTCCTTACATTTTTGGATTTTTATTTGTATTGGCTTTTTGTGTCTTCTTGAATGCAAGCATCTTGCATTGGGCAGCACCAGGGCCCAATGTACCCTCCTCTACTGCTTCCTCTCTGTTCGCTTTCTTCTGGCTCCCTCTCCTCTCCTTTGTTTTAGAGTTTCTAGGCTTCACCTTGGCCAGGCCCCAGCTGTCTCAGCAGAGAATCCATTGGTCATCTAATCACACTACGGCATAGTCCCCACACCCTCAACTTCTGTCCTAGCTAGTTGTGAATCTTGGGAGAGCTTTTCTGCCAGTGAAGGTAAAGTTTCTGAAGCTTCCTTTACTCCTGCTACTGGCCCCGTCACACGGCTGCTGTAGGAGGATGCTGGTGACATGGTCCTACCTCTCAACAAACTCATGTGGTGTTTTTTAATCTGCAGTACTGGTGAATTTATTTTCTCTGAGATTATCATGGCAACCGTGCCTGCAAAGTGTTATTAGAATAGTTATCAGGTTGCCTATTCAATAACGCGGAAGGATCAATTATGTGCTATGAGAAGTTATTTCCCAAGAATGCATCAAGGATCTGTTGTCCAGGAACAAGGATGGGCTGGGTTTCCTGGAATGACAAATGACTGATGATTGACCTCTTAAATTGACACCAAAAAAATAGAGGTCTGTTATGTATCCAAGTGCAATCAAGCCAAACTGGCCTTACTCTAGCAGACCTAGCCCCGAAATTTTCTTTTTCTCTGCCATAGCTACTAAACGTATTTGGTTTTAGCAAATAATTCTTATTTCTTTCAACAGGACTGAGCAGAAGGAGGGAGGTGGGGGAGCATTGTGTGCCCATGAACAGGCTCTTGCACACATGCGTGCAGCAAGCACACATTCAGAGTGAGAAGCACAGACCCTGACTATGGGAGATGTGTGTGTCTTTCAGGTTGCCGGCATCATCTCGGCTGGGGTTGTGATGATCGCCATCGTTGCCCTGGGGAAGCTGCTGGAACCCCTGCAGAAGGTATAACCTTGCTTCTCGCCACACCAATTGCTTACTTTCCCTTTCCTGCTCTGCTACCCAAGAAATAGCAGGGGATTTAAAAGTCACCAAATGGCAAACCATTCCACTAAATAACCCGGATTTCCCCATCTCTCCTGGCAGTCGGTCTTGGCAGCTGTTGTAATTGCCAACCTGAAGGGGATGTTTATGCAGGTGTGTGACGTTCCTCATCTGTGGAGGCAGAATAAGACTGATGCTGTAAGTTGCTTGCCATCCTTTTTTCTGAAATAGGAATTACTTATGTGCTTCTTGCCATATTATTATGTCCCCTTATCTCCTGAGTCTTACTTGCATTTTGGGAAGCAGAGCAGAAATTAGAATTTTGTGGATAAGCCAAAACTGTGAAGTCTTCCACATGAGCTACAACTTGTGAAGGTCCTATATCTCTGGGAAGATCCATTTTGTACAAGAATCCCATATGAGCTCCTTCATATACCGCTGGCCTTCCAAAGCCAAAGAACAACAACAACAACAAAAAACCCTCTAATCTAGAAGGACAAATAAAACAAAACACGAAGCAGAAACAAAATGCAAAACCCCATGTCGATTATAATTTTGATTAAAGTAATCTTTACAACTCTTCTGAGGAATTGTAAAAACAAAAAAGAAGAAGCAGCAGCAGCTAAACCCTTCAGAATTTTGCTATAATTTAAACCAGAACAGATAAAAAGAATGGGAAAAAATTCCGTATCTATCTATATGGAAAGATCTCCAAGACAAATTGTTAAGTAAAAAGAGACTGGTCCAAATTGAAGAGTGTGTATAACACCCTAAAAGAAAGGAAAATAATCTATGTTTTGCATTGGTATTTGCCAAAAAAAAAAATGCTGGTGAAAAATATGCACATGTGTACACATACACACACACACACAGAAATAAAAGAGGATGTAAGAGAGAAAAGAGGATGGGAATGAATGGAGAAAGGAGAGGGTTGCAACCAAGATTTTTCACTGCACACTTTTTTGGTCACCCATGTTGCTTGTGGGATCTTAGTTCCCCGACCAGAATTCAAACCTGAACCCCCCACAGTGGGTATGTGGTGTCTTAACCGCTGGACCTCCAGGAAAGTGCCTCTGCTTAATACCAATTTCATTTTGAACTATGTTAATATATATCAGGGCTTCCCTGGTGGCTCTGTGGTAAAGAATCTGCCTGCCAATGCAGGAAACGGGGGTTTGATCCCTGGGTGGTGAAGATCCCCTGGAGGAGGAAATGGCAACCCACTCTAGTATTCTTGCCAGGGGAATTCCATGGACAGAGGAACCTGGCGGGCTACAGTCCATGGGGTCGCAAAGAGTTGGACATGACTCAGTAACTAAAACAACAATATATCACCTATTCAAAAATTAAATCTAAAAATATTTTAATGGGACAGTTGGCCTGTATTAGGAAGTCCAATTTCCACTTAAAGTATGTAAAGATGTCAGAATATTTTACAAAGCTGTGATTTGTTCGTGGACAATTGATCTTATTATTTTTACAGGTAGTCACACACTTCATGGTACCTGATGAATTAGCATTTTTCATTTTCATGTTTTCCTAGGTTATCTGGGTATTTACATGCATGGCATCCATCATTCTGGGACTGGACCTCGGTTTACTAGCTGGCCTTGTGTTTGGATTTCTCACTGTGGTCCTAAGAGTTCAATTGTGAGTAATATAAGATCCAAGTTATCGATAAACAGGACAACACACCCTGAAATTTTATACAATTTTGATAAGTATAATAAAACTACTCCCTTTCACAGTAGTTACTATTTATTAGTGCTTCTACAAGTTAAATATTATCATAATTAGTCTTTAAAAAAATGTGAATATGTTTTATTATTCTCATTTGATAGGTAAGATAATTGAAACTCAGTAGGTTAAGAACCTTCCCTAAGATCACACAGCCAGTATGTTGCAGAGCCAGCATTTCAAAGATGTATCCCACCCCAAAATCTATGCACTTACTCACAGGCTTTACTGCTATGTTCACCTCCAAGTCATGGTAAGTCTAAAAGATACATGAGCAGCAATAGACTGAGGTTGCTGTGTAGTTTCTTTTTAAAATGAGATGAAGTCTAAGAGGCACTGGGGACCCAAGTCTTGGTCCCAGACAGCTGCTAAATATATTATGGCTCATTTTCTTTTGAAGCTAGTAACCCAGAAGTTATGTAATAACCCAGAATAGGAGACTTTAAGTTAGGTGATTGTAGCCAAAATTCATTCAAATCTGCCAAATAAGGTATGTACCTAATAAGCCATACCAATAATGTAAAATAGATATAATCAGGTCATCTAGAGAGTGAAAGCAGCAGAGACACAGTTCAGAGTAATGGAAAACAATCTGTGAGGCATCTTGGAGGTGTGTTTGTTTTGTTGGGACTCTTGAGAGGCCTTCGGTAGGTACCTTTCTATGTCTCTGGCATTTTCTGAACAGAGAGTCGAAGAAAGCTTTTCTTGAAGCCTCTGCTATCTTCCCAGACTTCTGGCTCCTTCTTGGCCTGCACTTGGGCCATGAAGGAATGAAAAACCTTGGTAAACCTAACACAGATGTCTACAGCTTAGCCTAGGTCCACCTTTCCTGTTCCACCAAGCAATTCTCCTTGCCTCCCCTGGCATGTTGGAGCCTACCCAAAGGTGTGTGTTTACCATCTCAGCACCCTTAAGTGGTTGCCCAGGGGCCTGAAAGACTTCTCAAGCTCCCAAAGCACACAGTTTTCTTCTGGGAAACACCCCAGAAACTCTCCTTGGAAGATGATGTCTTCTGAGCTCTGGATGCCTCCGTATTTACTGTAACTTGTGTGTGATTGAGGGGGAGAAGGGTTTTTAGAGACAGACTACACAGTTTCTGAGCTTTAAGTTAAAAATCAGCATGGCACACTAAGCCAAGGAGAAATGGGTGAAACACTTTACCTGCAGATTTGGTAATGAGGCTTTGAGCCAACCAAAGGCAGTATCCTCCCCAGGATTTAATTTCCAGTAATTATAAGCCTGGTCCAGAGAGCACATTGCTGAGAGCACCCCAAACAGGCATTCTTTGTTCAGGCGTAGTATTTAGCATATGTCCCTAGTCACAGCTGAGGAATCCTGGAATTTATGTGATTGCATCAGGAACAGGAAATCAGCAATCTGGTCCTCCCAGGTTCCTATTTCTATGAAATGAGACTAATTGGATCACTGCAGACTTTCCATACTTCATCAGAAAGTTGCTGTAACTCACAAGGTAGTTCTAGGCACTGTGCCAGACCATGAAGACCCACAGGTTAAAGATAGAGGCTGTGCTTCTCTTCCCTCCAGAGCCTTTTTGAACTTCTCTAAACCTCAGTTTACTCACCCTTAAAAATGAGGATAATACTGTTAACCATTCAGGGCTCAAATAAGATTTAACATGTGTGAAAGCTCTTTGCTTATCCTATAAAGTGCCACACATATGAAAGTACGATGCTCATTACTTCTTGCAGGCATTGGAAAAGAGGCACACTTCCTTTTTTACCCCCAGGCTTGCACAAATACCAGCTGTTCACTTCAGAGTTAGCTACCAGAAAATGTCATCTGCAATAAAGACAGAGTCCCAAGACATCCAAATTATGGGCTCTTTAGATTCTGTCATTTCTTCTAACGTTTTATTCCAAAATATGCCTGTTCCAAAAAATCCTGACCTTAATTTTTCTTCTTTTAGTCCATCTTGGAACAGCCTTGGAAGTATCCCTAGCACAGACATCTACAAAAGCACCAGGAATTACAAAAATGTAAGTGCCCTTGGGAGACACTGGCTGGACTTGGGTTTGCTAAGCTGGATTTTCAGAGGTTGCATATTTCTCTTCTAGTGTGTTAGGGATAAGGTAGCCAAAAAGGGAGGCTACTTCTGTTGGGAAAGCCCATAAGTATACTGGGCATACTAGGAAAACTTTTGTCCCAGTGTGCCTTCTGATATCCAACCCTTTGCGACCCCATGGACTGTAGCCCGCTAGGCTCCTCTGTCCATAGGGATTCTCCAGGCAAGAATACTGGAGTGGGTTTCCATGCCCTCCTCCAGGGGATCTTCCCAACCCAGGGGTTGAACCCAGGTCTCCCTCATTGCAGGCAGATTCCTTAGTGTCTGAGCCACCAGTGAAGCCCTCTGAGCCACCATGGAAGCTCTCTGATATGAATTTTGTTCATGCTAGTTAAGATGTCATTTTAATGTCAAACCATTGTAAGAGGTATTTTTTTAAAAACAGGCAGTTCAATTATTTCCAAAAGTTGAATCAAAATTCTATTTCTCTGAGGGAATGAGGTCAAAAGACATAAACTTCCAGGTATAAAATAAGCCACGGGGATGCAATATACAGTATGGTGACCAAAGTTAATAATACTATATAGCATATCTCAAAATTGCTAAGAGAATAGATCTTAAAAAGTCCTTATCACACAAAAAATTTTGTAATTACATATTGTGACAGATGTTAACTAGACTTATAGTGGTGATCATTTTGCAATATATACAAATAGGTTGTATATAATATGTACAATATGAACATATGAAATTAATATGTCAATTATAACTTTAAAAAGACAGAGCCTCAGAGACCTCTAGGACAAAATACAATATATCTACATACGAGTAACAGCAGTCCCAAAAAAGGAGAAGAGAAAAAAAAAGATAAAATATTTGAATAAGTATCAAAATGTTCCCAAATTAGAAGAAAAATATGTACAAATCCAGAATGCCCACTGAACCCAGTTAATGTACACATAAAAACCCATACCAAGAAATATTACAGTGATAGGGCTGAAAGCCATGGCATAAAAAAATTTTTTAAGCAGCAAGAGGAAAAAAATTTCTATTTCTCTATGTTATCATTATCCTCTATGAAATTGTCTGAAATCCCTGTGAAATCATGTTCTCTGTCACAAAGAACCTTATTTGACATCTGTATCCTTGGCATTGGAAGAAATAATATATAATACAGAAAATCAAAAATGAAGAAACTGAACATTCCATTGATGGGCTTATATTCTCTGCAAAAAAAAAAAAGATTGCTTAATGATCAGAGGCAACAAAGATGAAAAAGCAGAGAAAGAAATTTTAAAGGGGTAGTCCAAGATGGATTCTGGAGCAGGAAGATTCTGAACTCCCCTTCCCCTAAGTACACACCCAATCTACAGCTACTTACTAGCAACAAGAAAACATATAAAAGTCAAAATCTCATTGGTAAAGGCAAATATAGTAAAGGTAGATTAGCCAGGCATATATTTAGAAACAAAGCCCAACAAATAACTGTAAAATTTCTATGGAATCACAAAAAACCCTGAGTAGCGAAAGCAATCTTAAGAAAGAACTAAGCAGGAGACATCATGCTCCCTGATTTCAAGTTCTGCTACAAAGCTATTGTCATATACTCTGGTTTCTCTTCAGATCATATTAATATTTCCCCTTTCTACTCCAAAGTTATTATAATCAAAACAGTATGTATGTATTAGCATCAAAATACATATAGATCAATGGAATATAATAGAAAAACCAGAAATAAATTCACAGATACATAGACAGCTTATAACAAGAATATACAATGGAAAAAGATAGTCTCTTCAATCAGTGATATTCAGTTCAGTCAGTTCAGTTGCTCAGTCATGTCCGACTCTTTGCGACCCCATGGACTGTAGTTCACCAGGCCTCCCTGTCCATCATCAACTCCCGGAGTTTACTCAAGCTCATGTCCATTGAGTCGGTGATGCCATCCAATCATCTCACCCTCTGTCGTCCCCTTCTCCTCCTGCCTTCAATCTTTCCCAGCATCAGGGTCTTTTCAAATGAGTCAGCTCTTTTCATCAGGTGGCCAAAGTATTAGAGTTTCAGCTTCAACATCAGTCCTTCAATGAAC
>NW_011494734.1:3091994-3092696 GCF_000754665.1 Bison bison bison
ATGGACTGGTTGGATCTCCTTGCAGTCCAAGGGACCCTCAAGAGTCTTCTCCAACACCACAGTTCAAAAGCATCAATTCTTTGGCGCTCAGCTCTCTTTATAGTCCAGCTTTCACATCTATACATGACTACTGGAAAAACCATAGCTTTGACTAGACAGACCTTTGTGTTTTGTTTTTTTTTTTTAATTTAATTTTATTTTTAAACTCCACAGTATTGTACTAGCTTTGCCAAACATCGAGATGAATCCGCCACAGGCACACCCGCGCTCCCTATCCCTGAACCCCCCCTCCCTCCCCCCTCCCCATACCCTCCCTCTGGGTCGTCCCAGTGCACCAGCCCCAAGCATCCAGCATTCCCAGTGCACCAGCCCCAAGCATCCAGCATCGTGCATCGAACCTGGACTGGCAACTCGTTTCATACACGATATTATACCTGTTTCACTGCTATTCTCCCAAATCTCCCCACCCTCTCCCTCTCCCACAGAGTCCACAAGACTGATCTATACATCAGTGTCTCTTTTGCTGTCTCACATACAGGGTTATTGTTACCATCTTTCTAAATTCCATATATATGCATTAGTATACTGTATTGGTGTTTTTCTTTCTGGCTTACTTCACTCTGTATAATAGGTTCCAGTTTCATCCATCTCATTAGAACTGATTCAAATGTATTCTTTTTAATGGCTGAATAATACTCCATT
>NW_011494734.1:3092796-3094140 GCF_000754665.1 Bison bison bison
TCATAAGGCAGTTCTATTTCCAGTTTTTTAAGGAATCTCCACACTGTTCTCCATAGTGGCTGTACTAGTTTGCATTCCCACCAACAGTGTAAGAGGGTTCCCTTTTCTCCACACCCTCTCCAGCATTTATTACTTGTAGACTTTTGGATCGCAGCCATTCTGACTGGCATGAAATGGTACCTCATAGTGGTTTTGATTTGCATTTCTCTGATAATGAGTGATGTTGAGTATCTTTTCATGTTTTTGTTAGCCATCTGTATGTCTTCTTTGGAGAAATGTCTATTTAGTTCTTTGGCCCATTTTTTGATTGGGTCATTTATTTTTCTGGAGTTGAGCTGTAGGAGTTGCTTGTATATTTTTGAGATTAGTTGTTTGTCAGTTGCTTCATTTGCTATTATTTTCTCCCATTCTGAAGGCTGTCTTTTCACCTTGCTAATAGTTTCCTTTGATGTGCAGAAGCTTTTAAGTTTAATTAGGTCCCATTTGTTTATTTTTGCTTTTATTTCCAATATTCTAGGAGGTGGGCCATAGAGGATCCTGCTGTGATGTATGTCAGAGAGTGTTTTGCCTATGTTCTCCTCTAGAAGTTTTATAGTTTCTGGTCTTATGTTGAGATCTTTAATCCATTTTGAGTTTATTTTTGTGTATGGTGTTAGAAAGTGTTCTAGTTTCATTCTTTTACAAGTGGTTGACCAGTTTTCCCAGCACCACTTGTTAAAGAGATTGTCTTTAATCCATTGTATATTCTTGCCTCCTTTGTCAAAGATAAGGTGTCCATATGTGCGTGGATTTATCTCTGGGCTTTCTATTTTGTTCCATTGATCTATATTTCTGTCTTTGTGCCAGTACCATACTGTCTTGATAACTGTGGCTTTGTAATAGAGCCTGAAGTCAGGTAGGTTGAGTCTTCCACTTCCATTCTTCTTTCTCAAGATCGCTTTGGCTATTCGAGGTTTTTTGTATTTCCATACAAATTGTGAAATTATTTGTTCTAGCTCTGTAGACAGACCTTTGTTGGCAAAGTAATGTCTCTGCTTTTTAATATCCTGTCTAGGTTTGTCATAACTTTTCTTTCAAGGAGTAAGCGTCTTTTTATTTCACGGCTGCAGTCACCGTCCGCAGTGATTTTGGAGCCCAAAAAAATAAAGTCTCCAGCTGTTTCTGCTGCTTCCCCATCTATTTGCCATGAAGTGATGGAACTGGATGCCATGATCTTTGTCTTCTGAATGTTGAGCTTTAAGCCAACTTTTTCACTCTCCTCTTTCACTTTCATCAAGAGGTTCTTTAGTTCTTCACTTTCTGCCATAAGGGTGGTGTCATCTGCACATCTGAGGTTATTGATAT
>NW_011494734.1:3094240-3094780 GCF_000754665.1 Bison bison bison
TTTGCATTCCCACCAACAGTGTAAGAGGGTTCCCTTTTCTCCACACCCTCTCCAGCATTTATTACTTGTAGACTTTTGGATCGCAGCCATTCTGACTGGCATGAAATGGTACCTCATAGTGGTTTTGATTTGCATTTCTCTGATAATGAGTGATGTTGAGTATCTTTTCATGTTTTTGTTAGCCATCTGTATGTCTTCTTTGGAGAAATGTCTATTTAGTTCTTTGGCCCATTTTTTGATTGGGTCATTTATTTTTCTGGAGTTGAGCTGTAGGAGTTGCTTGTATATTTTTGAGATTAGTTGTTTGTCAGTTGCTTCATTTGCTATTATTTTCTCCCATTCTGAAGGCTGTCTTTTCACCTTGCTAATAGTTTCCTTTGATGTGCAGAAGTCTTTTAAGTTTAATTAGGTCCCTATTTGTTTATTTTGCTTTTATTCCAATATTCTAGGAGGTGGGCCATAGAGGATCCTGCTGTGATGTATGTCAGAGAGTGTTTGCCTATGTTCTCCTCTAGTAAGTTTTATAGTTTCTGGTTCTTA
>NW_011494734.1:3094880-3122256 GCF_000754665.1 Bison bison bison
CTGAATGTTGAGCTTTAAGCCAACTTTTTCACTCTCCTCTTTCACTTTCATCAAGAGGTTCTTTAGTTCTTCACTTTCTGCCATAAGGGTGGTGTCATCTGCACATCTGAGGTTATTGATATTTCTCCCAGCAATCTTGATTCTAGCTTGTGCTTCTTCCAGCCAAGCATTTTTCATGATGTATTCTGCATATAAGTTAAATAAGCAGGGTAACAATATACAGCCTTGATGTACTTCTTTTCCTATTTGGAACCAGTCTGTTGTTCCATGTCCAGTTCTAACCATTCCTTCCTGACCTGCATACAGATTTCTCAAGAGGCAGGTCAAGTGGGCTGGTATTCCTATCTCTTTCAGAATTTTCCACAGTTTATTGTGATCCACACAGTCAAAGGCTTTGGCGTAGTCAATAAAACAGAAATAGATGTTTTTCTGGATCTCTCTTGCATTTTCAATGATCCAGTAGATGTTGGCAATTTGATCTCTGGTTCCTCTGCCTTTTCTAAATCCAGCTTGGACATCTGGAAGTTCACGGTTCACGTATTGCTGAAGCCTGGCTTGGAGAATTTTGAGCATTACTTTGTTAGTGTGTGAGATGAATGCAATTGTGTGGTAGTTTGAGCATTCTTTGGCATTGCCTTTCTCTGGAATTGGAATGAAAACTGACCTTTTCCAGTCCTGTGGCCACTGCTGTGTTCTCCAAATTTGCTGGCATATTGAGTGCAGCACTTTCACAGCATCATCTTTTAGGCTTTGAAATGGCTCAACTGGAATTCCATCACCTCCACTAGCTTTGTTCGTAGTGATGCTTGCTAAGGCCCACTTGACTTCACATTCCAGGATGTCTGGCTCTAGGTCAGTGATCACACCATCGTGATTATCTGAGTCATGAAGATCTTTTTTGTACAATTCTTCTGTGTATTTTTGCCACATCTTCTTAATATCTTCTGCTTCTGTTAGGTCCATACCATTTCTGTCCTTTATTGAGCCCATGTTTGTATGAAATGTTCCCTTGGTATCTCTAATTTTCTTGAAGAGATCTCTAGTGTTTCCCATTCTACTGTTTTCCTCTATTTCTTTGCACTGATACCTGAGGAAGGCTGTCTTATCTCTCCTTGCTATTCTTTGAAACTCTGCATTCAAATGGGTGTATCTTTCCTTTTCTCCTTTGCTTTTGGCTTCTCTTATTTTCACAGGCTTTTCTATTCTATTTGAAGCCTATTCTAAAGAAGAGGCTTTTCTTCTTTTCTATTTATAAGATCTCCTCAGACAACCATTTTGCTTTTTTGCATTTCTTTTTCTTGGGGATGGTTTTCTTGGTTAGAAAACTAACCAATCTAATCACATGGACCACAACTTTGTCTAACTCAGTGAAATTATGAGCTATGCCATGTAAGGTCACCCAAGATGGACGAGTCATGGTGGAAAGTTCTGACAAAAATGTGGTCCACTGGAGAAGGGAATGGCAAACCACTTCTGTATTCCTGCCTTGAGAACCCCATGAACAGTATGAAAAGGCAAAAAAGATAGGACATGGAAAGATGAACTCCCCAAGTTGGTAGGTGCCCACTATGCTGCTGGAGATCAGTGGAGAAATAACTCAAGAAAGAATGAAGGGATGGAGCCAAAGAAAAAACAACACCCAGTTGTGGATGTGACTGGTGATGGAGCAAAGTCCAATGCTGTAAAGAGCAATGTTGCATAGGAACCTGGAATGTTAGATCCATGAATCAAGGCAAATTGGAAGTGATCAAACAGGAGATAGCAAGAGTGAACACTGACATTTTAGGAATCAGTGAACTAAAATGGACTGGAATGGATAAATTTAACTCAGATGACCATTATATCTACTATTGCGGGCAAGAATCCCTTAGAATAAATGGAGTATACAGGCTTCCCTGTCCATCGCCAACTCCCAGAGTTTACTCAAACTCATGTCTGTTGAATCAGTGATGCCATCCAGCCGTCTCATCCTCGGTCATCCATCCCGTTTTCCTCCTGCCTTCAATCTTTCCCAGCATCGGGGTCTTTTCCAAGGAGTCAGTTCTTTGCATCGGATGGCCAAAGTATTGGAGTTTCAGCTTCAGCATCAGTCCTTCCAATGAATATTCAGGACTGATTTCTTTAGGATGGACTGGTTGGATCTCCTTGCAGTCCAAGGGACCCTCAAGAGTCTTCTCCAACACCACAATTCAAAAACATCAATTCTTCAGTGCTCAGCTTTCTTGATAGTCCAACTTTCACATCAATACATGACCACTGGAAAAACCATAGCTTTGACTAGATGGACCTTTGTTGGCAAAGTAATGTCTCTGCTTTTGAATATGCTGTCTCGGTTGGTCATAACTTTCCTTCCAAGGAGCAAGCATCTTTTAATTTCATGGCTTTTAATTTCATCTGCAGTGATTTTGGAGCCCCTCAAAATAAAGTCAGCCACTGTTTCCACTGTTTCCCCATCTATTTTCCATGAAGTGATGGGACCAGATGCCATGATCTTAGTTTTCTGAATGTTGAGCCTCAAGCCAAGTTTTCACTCTCCTTTTTCACTTTCATCAAGAGGCTCTTTAGTTCTTCTTTGCTTTCTGCCATAAGGGTGGTGTCATCTGCACATCTGAGGTTATTGATATTTCTCCTGGCAATCTTGATTCTAGCTTGTGCTTCTTCCAGCCCAGCGTTTCTCATGATGTACTCAGCATATAAGTTAAATAAGCAGGGTGACAATATACAGCCTTGACGTACTCCTTTTCCTATTTGGAACCAGTCTGTTGTTCCATGTCCAGTTCTAACTGTTGCTTCCTGACCTGCATACAGACTTCTCAAGAGGCAGGTCAGGTGGTCTGGTATTCCCATCTCTTTAAGAATTTTCCAGAGTGTGTTGTGGTTCACACAGTCAAAGGCTTTGGCACAGTCAATAAAGCAGAAGTCAGTGATGTTAGAGATACTGAACAGCCATATGCAAAAGAATGAACCTGGACTACTATCTTGTATAATATACAAAAATGAACTCAAAATGGATTAAAGACTTGAATATAAGACCTGAAACCATAAAACTAGAAGAAAACATGGGAAGTTAGCTCCAAGACATCAGTCTTGATGTTAAATGTTTGGATCTGAATCAAAAAGCAAAGGCAGCAAAAGTGGGACTACATCAAACTAAATAGCTTTTGTGTGCAAAGGAAACTATCAACAAAATGAAAAGGCAACCAACTGAATAGAAGGAAATAACTGCAAATTATGTATCTTATAATGGGTTAATATCCAAAATATACCCAGAACTCAAACAACTCAATAGCAAAAAAACCCAAACAAGGCAGAGGCTCTAATAAGACGTTTTCCCAAAGAAGATATACTGATGGCCAACAGGCACAGGAAAAAATGTTCAGTATCACTAATTATCAGAGAAATGCAAACCAAAGCCACAGTGAGATTTTCCTTCACACCTGTCAGAATGGCTATTAACAAAAAACAAGAAATAAGAAGTATCGGAAAGAGTATGGAGAAAACGGAACCCTCACACACTGTTGGTAGGAATGTAAATTGGTGTAGCATTATGGAAAACAATATGGAGGTTCCTCAAAACATTAAAAATAGAACTATCACCTATTCCAGTTCTTGCTATTTATGTGAAGAAAATGAAAACACTAATTCAGAAAGATGTATGTACTCCTATGATCACTGAAGCATTATTTACAATAGCCAATATATGAAAATAACTTAAGTATCCACTGACAGATGAATGGATAAAGAAATGAGCATGCGCACGCATGTGGGCACACATATACACATGAATACTAATCAGAGATAAAAAGGAAAATCTTACCATTTGTAACCACATGGATGGATCTTAAGGTTATTATGAAAAGTGAAATAAGACAGAGAGAGACAAATACCATTAGAGGTATAGATTCTAAAAAACAACACAAATGAATAAAAACAAAATGAAACAAAAGTCACAGATACAAAGGACAGATTGGTGATTACCAGAGGGGAAGGGGGTTGGAGGTTCAGTGAAATGGATGAAGGAGGCGAAGAGGGTATTTATTGTGGTGATCATTTTGTGGTGTATATGAATATAGAATTATTATGTTGCATATACAGAACTAATATAGTGTTATATACCAGTTTTATCTCAATTTAAAAAATTTCTCATGGTAGGAAGTAGACCTGGCCATGAAAGAAAGCAAAGAAAGAAACAACAAAATAAAGAAAACATGTATTTTAGCAACAAATAGTTTTTAAAAGCAAAGAAAAAAATTTTTTTAGATATTAGATACTGAATCTAAAATTCCAGTAGCTGCTACTTAATTTATTTTCACAGTCTCTGGCAGTTGTATTGAGCCAGGTGCTGTCAAGAGCTAGAAATGATTCTATGATGCTCTGAGTCAGGGAACACTTGGTGAGTTGGGGGTTCTGAATTCTAGGCTCTAACTTGTGGAGACTTTGCCCAAGTCAGTCAGCCTCTCAGGGCCTCAGGTTTCTCATCTGAAGGGACTGGATGAAAACTGCTATGATCCCTAAAGGGTAGAAAAGTCCATGATTCTGTTAGGTTCACTTTTTGTCTGGCCATTGTGTGTCAGGGTGCTGCTGCTGCTAAGTCGCTTCAGTCGTGTCTGACTCTGTGCGACCCCATAGACGGCAGCCCACCAGGCTCCCCTGTCCCTGGGATTCTCCAGGCAAGAACACTGGAGTGGGTTGTCATTTCCTTCTCCAATGCAGGAAAGTGAAAAGTGAAAGCGAAGTCGCTCAGTCGTGTCCGACTCTTAGCGACGCCATGGACTGCAGCCTACCAGGCCCCTCCATCCATGGGATTTTCCAGGCAAGAGTACTGGAGTTGCCATTTCCTTTTCCAGAACAAGCAAATAACATAATAGGCTTCAGTTCCTGCAAGTCCCTTAGATTTTGCTCCTTTTTCCCCCCTCCCTATTTTAAAATAGTTGAGGGAGATGGGGAGAAGGCCAGTCATATGAACTTGAGGCAATTCATATGATGATTTGGAGCCTCAGTTTCATTTTTTTTTTAACTTTTTATTTTGTATTGGGATATAACCGATTGACAAGGTTGTGATAGTTTCAGGTGAACAACAAAGAGACTCAGCTATACATATATGTGTATATATTCTCCCCCAAACACCTCTCCTATCCAGGCTGCCATGTAACATTGAGCAGAGTTCCCTGTGCTATGGAATTCTGGTTATCCATTTAAAATATAGCAGTGTGTACATGCCCATCCCAAACTCCCTAACTATCCCTGCCCCCTCCATTCTTCCCCCATACCAACAACCATAAGCTCATTCTCCAAGTCTGTGAGTCTGTTTCTGTTTTGTAAGTTCATTTGTATCATTTCCTTTTAGATTCCACATATAACAGATGTCATACGATATTTCTCCTTCTCTGACTGACTGACTTCACTCAATATAACACTCTCTAAGTCCATCCATGTTGCTACAAATGGCATTATTTCAATCTTTCTATGCCTGAGTAATATTTCATTGTATACATGTTGCTACAAATGGCATTATTTCAATCTTTCTATGCCTGAGTAATATTTCATTGTATATATGTGCTACATCTTCTTTGTCGATGGACGTTCTCTGTCGATGGACATTTAGGTTGCTTCCATGTCTTGACTGTTGTAAACAGTGCTGCAGTGAATATTGGGGTGCATATCTCTTTTTGGATCATGTTTTTCTCTGGATCCGTGCCCCAGGAGTGGGATTACAGGGATATACAGTATCTGTGTTTTGGAGTCTCAGTTTCGTCATCTGGAAATTAGAGGGCTGGATAATTGCTTTCTAAGACTGTTTCTATTCTGACCTTCTCTGTGACTGTGGAAGTTCAGGAATTTGTGTAACTCTGTCTCCCAACTGCAATCTAGGCCCTATTCAAGGAAAGTTGACTGCCACTGCCTAGCTCCTTGGAGTAATTCTAACTCCGCTCCTAGCTGAATAGCCAAAAGCTTAATTGAATATTTAAATGATTTAAACTCAATTTTTTTTTTAAATGCTAGATTGAAGAACTTGAAGGTGTGAAGATTCTGAGATTTTCTAGTCCTATTTTTTATGGCAACGTTGATGGTTTGAAAAAATGTATCAAGTCCACAGTAAGTATTTTATCCCTAGAAATTTGGTTTCTAACCACCTTTGAGACTTCATTCATTTTACAGGTATTTATTTGGCCCTATGCCCTGTTCCCTTTGTACAGGGCATTAATAACTATAACACCCTTGCCCTCAAATAACTTCTAATCTATTAATATTTGGGGACAGGAAAAAACCAATAATAACACATATGTTAAAATTCAGGTAGCAATAATTGTGCTGGACAAAACCACAAGAGATGTCTCCAGGCAGAATCTGAGTAAGTTTCAAAGAGGAAGTGTAGACAGTAAGTGTTAAGATTTCATGGAAGGGAGCGATCCATGTCAGGCTCTGCATGGCAGTTGGGCAGAAGGAAGGAGATTAATGCAGGGGTTTGGGAACTGTGTGAGCTGAGAGGAAAATATGGGAATGTATATTGGGTAAGGGGTGAGGGGCAGTTGGAATAAAGGGTAAAAAGTATAAGTGGGTTATATAAGCAGGGAATTCTGGTCTTGAATTCTATGCTATGCTTTGAAGGTGGAATTTGCCTTTAGATCAGTGTTTTCCTAAGGTTCAAAGGAATGTTCCTAAATTTTGCAACAAGAGGGCTTTGTTATGTTAAGGAAATTTGTTAAGACTTAAAGCTAAAAAGGTTATTTTTTGCTGTGTGGTGTTTTTTTTTTTTTTTTTTTTACAGTCTTAGAGTCTTCAATATACTACCACCTTTCCTGAGTCTCTGGAGAAGGAAATGGCAACCCACTCCAGTACTCTTGCCTGGAAAATCCCATGGACGGAGGAGCCTGGTAGGCTACAGTCCATGGGGTCCCAAAGAGTCGGACATGACTGAGTGACTTCACTTTCACTTTCCCTGAGTCTCTGGGTGGGTAGGTTAGGGTGGCCTGGTAGTGGAGACCTCCATCAGACCTCAGAATTTCTTTTTTGGCAGGATATAGAAGGGAGTATGGAGAAGGCAATGGTAACCCATTCCAGTACTCTTGCCTGGAAAATCCCATGGACGGAGGGGCCTGGTGGGCTACAGTCCATGGGGCACAAAGAGTCGGACACAACTGAGCGACTTCACTTTCATTTTTCACTTTCCTGCATTGGAGAAGGAAATGGCAACCCACTCCAGTGTTCTTGCCTAGAGAATCCTAGGGACGGGGAAGCCTGGTGGGCTGCTGTCTATGGGGTCACACAGAGTTGGACACGACTGATGCGACTTAGCAGCAGCAGCAGCAACAAAAGGGAGTAATATCGCTTGAGAAATAGCCTTTCCAGGTAAAAACAGTCATTAATGAGCATTAGAAACCGAATATTCTAACTAACTTAACATTTATTTCCAAAGGTTGGATTTGATGCCATTAGAGTATATAATAAGAGGCTGAAAGCACTGAGAAAAATACAAAAGCTCATCAAGAAAGGGCAGTTAAGAGCAACAAAGGTAAGGCAACGTCATCCTTTCCGCTCCCACTCTGAAATTCTCTCATTTCTCAGATGACATTAAAGCAGTTAGATTGTCTAAAACTAAATGTACCCTCTTTGGTACCCAGAGGTGAACAGGCAGATGACACATGTATGTCAGAGAACAGCTGAGTTGTTCTTTTAGGCAAGAGAGAATGGGAAAGAATAAAATGACATCAACAGAGCTCCTTGGAAACACAGGGTGTGATTTATCTTCCTCTTTCATGAAATAAACCTTATTTTTACTGAAAGGAACAAAACAAGTGCTAATTCAATACCAGAAAATTATTCACAATAGAAGACAGTTATAGGTTCATAGACTTTTAGAGCTACGGTATTACCTTTTATTCAAACATTCCTGCCAATATATCTCTTGCCTAAGTTCCACCATCTTCCAGAAATCAAGCATTTCCTGGCTCCACTGCTCTTCCATTTTTCTTCCTAGAAAACATCAAAATTTGGGCTGAGGTAAACCTTATTCCCTAAGAGTTCATCCTCTTGATGTTTTGCTTACCAAGGAACAGTCTATAGGACTATGAAGTCATTTTAGATTAATTGTTGAAAGACATCCCAGCTAACTGGTAATTAAGTTGGCAATGCTTTCTTTGTTTAGAATGGCATTATAAGTGGTGCTGGTTCATCAAATAATGCTTTTGAGCCTGATGAAGACATTGAAAATCCAGAAGAACCTGATATCCCAACCAAGGAAATAGAGATCCAAGTGGATTGGAACTCTGAGCTTCCAGTCAAAGTGAATGTTCCCAAAGTGCCAATCCATAGCCTCATACTTGACTGTGGAGCCGTCTCTTTCTTGGATGTTGTTGGAGTGAGATCATTGCGTGTGGTAAGGTTCTGATGTTTCAAATTACAGATTTGGAGCTTTGGTAATAGTAAAACGATGTGGGTTTCCTGGTCTTACAGAAGGGTAACTGATTGCACAGGTTCTGTAATTTTTCTAGGGGGATGCTTTTGCAATGGAATGAATTATTAAAGCATGGGTTGTAGAGCTGGACTCCCTGGGCTTGAATCGTGGCTCTTCAACTTATTAGTGGTGTGACTGTGGGCAAATCGCTTAATCTGTCTGTACCTCAGTTTCTCCATCTGAATGTGGGGATAGTGATGGTACCTCCTTCATAGGCTTGTTATGAGGATTAAACGAGAAGAATGAAGAGTGTCTGGCACATGGTCACCTGTCAGCAAGTATTACTGTTTGTTATGTTTTCTTTTCCTGAGAATATATATGACATGGAATATGAAAAGAAAAATGGGCAAAATTTAATATTATGTTTTTATCTGTTATGTGAACAGCAGCAGAATGAGAAACACGGTAGGGCTGGAAAAGCTAGGCATTATCAGGGTTAGATCTGCAGGAAGTAGGCCAGACATCTAGGCAGTCAAAGAGCTGAATGAAGAACATGCGGGACAGAAACATTCTTATCAGAAAGCAGGTATGCAAGCTCAAGTTCAGTGATTCCTTTAACAAATAGATGTGCAATGCCTCAGATGTGCCAAGCCCTTGGCTGGGGACCAGAAACTATTAATAATTATGAAGTAGCCATAGTTCCTACCCTCCTGGGACTAAGCGATCTAGGGGGCAAGGAAAATGTTAAATAATCTTTTAAATAACAATTGTATTAAGTGCTCAAAACAGACTAACGAGGTCAACTTGACCAGGAGTGTCAAGTTTAAGTGAAGCCTCATGTAGGTATCAAGAGGATTGGGCAGAAAAGCAGGCAGGGTCAAGGCACCGACAATCAGGTTTATGTAATAATATCAAACTACTCTCAACTGAGGTTTAACTTAGCTGGGGCTTCTTGTTGCTTTCAAATGCTAAAGTGACAATTTTGAAAGCTCCAAACTTTATACTTGCATAGAGGTCTTGATCTTTTTTCCCCAGAAAATTTAAGCTCTGTATGATTATTGTCCATGGGTCTTTTGTTTTGTCCATAGGTCTTCTGTCTTAATTCTTTTAATTCAACTTTTTATTTTGAGATAACTGTAGACCCCCATAAAACTATAAGAAATAATACAGAGAGATCCTCAGTACCACTTACCCAGTTTCTTTCAGTGGTAACATCTTGCAAAACTATAGTGTAAGAGCACAATCACTATACTGACACTGCTACAGTCAAATACAGAGACCCTGGTTTCTAGGCCAGTGTTTACACTTGGTGTCTGGTGGCCGCATATCCACAGCCATATCTCTTCCACTCAGAGACATAAACTCATACTCTTCTCTCCAACCAGCAGAGGTTGCATTATCCCTTCTTTCCTTCCTTCCACAAGTATTTATGAAGCTCTTGTGTGCTATCCAGTGCTGGGCTATTGAGCACTGGATGTTGCCACCTCTTGAGACATGGTCTTTTCATCCTAAGCATCATCACTGTATGTTGAAACTTCGGTGGTTTTCCAATTTCCAATAATGAACTTTCTTCAGACTCCTGATTCACCATGAAAGTGTTCAAAGTTTCTCCTGAGCAAGTAGTTGAATGCTACTGAGTTATAGGCAGGTAAAGTTACTCATTGTTACAAATTCTCCTTTTTAAATTTTTAGATTGTCAAAGAATTCCAAAGAATTGATGTAAATGTGTACTTTGCATCCCTTCAAGGTAAATGCATATATATGTATCTATCTATAAGACTTTTCTTTAAGCCTTTTCTCCTACCTTGGAATGTGAGTACATAATGTCCAAAGGGCTTTTTTTCCAAAAACTATTTTTATTGTGGTAAAAGAGATATAAGACTTGCGCTTTTAGTCAAGAATCCAACTAATTCAGTGGCATTAAGTACATTCACCATGTTGTGCAATTAATCACAACTATCCTTTCTTGCTTTCTTTCCTTTTTTTTCTTTTGGTCCCTATAACATTTATTACTGAGATATTTTGCACCATTTGCTTCTGTTTACATCTTTGAGATCCAGTGTGTATTTTACATTTACTGCACATTTTTTGTTGTTGCTGTTGTTATTTTCTGTTTTTTTTTTTATTGAAGTTTTAGTTGGTTTATAATATTATATTAGTTCCAGGTATGTAGCATAGTGATTTAGTATTTTTTCAGACTATAATTCATTATAGGTTATTACAAGATAATAGCTATAATCCCCTGTGCTATACAGGATTTCCTTGTTGATTATCCATTTTATACTTAGTAGTTTGTATCAATTAGTCTCATACACCTAATTTGTCCTTGTACCTCCCTTTTGGTGACCAGGAGTTTGTTTTCTTGCTTTTTAAGCATTTTTTTTTTTTTTTTTTGATGTGGACCATTTTTAAAAGTCTTCATTAATTTGTTACAATATTGCTTCGGTTGTTTTATGTTCTGGTTTTTTGGCCATGAAGCATTTGGGATCTTAGCTCCCTGACCAGGAATTGAACCCAAACCCCCTGCATTGGAAGGTGAAGTCCTAACCACTGGACTACCAGGGAAGTCCCATAAGTTTGTTTTCTACATCTGTGGATCTGTTTCTGTTTTGCATACACATTCATTTGTATCTTTTTAAGATTCCACATATAAGTGATATCATAAAGCATTTGTCATTCTCTGACTTACTTCACTAAACATAATATTGCTTAGGTCCATCCACATTACTGCAAGTGGCAGAATTTCATTCTTTTTTATAGCTCAATAATATTCCATTTCATTTATGCCACATCTTTTAATTTAATCATCTGTTGACGGGCACTTAGATTGTTTCCATGCTATTGTAAATAAAACAAGACCTAATTAAACCTAAAAGTTTTTGCTTAGCAAAGGAAACCATCAACAAAACGAAAAGACAACTTTCTGAGTGGGAAAAAATACTTGCATATTATGTGATTGACAAGGAGTTAATATCCAAAACATATAGACAGCCACAAAGAACAAATGCTGGAAAGGCTGTGGAGAAAAGGGAATGCTCCTAGACTGTTGGTGGGAATGTAAGTTGGTACAACCACTATGGAAAACAGAATGGAGGTTCCTCAAGAAACGAAAAACAGAGTTGCCATATGATTCAGCAATCCCACTCTTGGGCAAAACTATAATTCAAAACATATGTGCGGCTCTGTGTGCAGCACTGTTCACAATAGCTAAGACATGGAAGCAACCTAAATGTGCATCAACAGATGAATGGCTAAAGAAGATGTGGTATTAATACATATATACAATGGAATACTATGCAGCCATAAAAAGAATGAGATAATGCTGTTTGCAGAAACATAGATGGACTTAGAGATTATCCTACTAATTGAAGTAAGTCCTAGAAAGAGAAGTACTATATGATATCACTTGTGCAGAATCTAAAATATGACACAAATGAAACTATCTACAAAACAGAACGGATTTATAGACATAGAGAACAGACTTGTGGTTGCCAAGGGAATGAGGGGTGGGGAAGAAATGGGTTTGGAGTTGGGGTTAGCATATGCAAACTAGTATGTATAGAATGGATAAACAATAAGGGCTTACTGTATAGCACAGGGAACTATATTTGATATTCTGTTATATATATATACATATAAACTGAATCACTTTGTTGTACAGCAGAAATTAACACAACATCGTAAATCAACTATACTTCAATTAAAAATATTTGGAACAAATACAGATAGCTCATACAACTCAATGTCAAAAAACCAAACAACCCAATCAAAAAAAATGAGCAGAAGACCTGAACAGGCATTTTTCTAAAGAAAACATATAGATGGCTAACAGGCACATGAAAAGATGCTCAACAATGCTAATTGTTAGAGAGATGCAAATCAAAACAACAATCAGATATCATTTTATACCTGTCAGAATTTCTATCATTATAAAGTCTACAGTTAAAAATGTTGGTATGGATGTAGAGAAAAAGGGCACCCTGGTACATTGTTGGTGGGAATGTAAATTGGTACCACCACTGTGGAAAACAATTTGGAGGTTTCTCAAAAAACTGAAAATAGAAGTACCACTGGATCCAACAATTACACTCCTCAGTATATATCTGGAAAAAAACATAAACACTAATTTAAAAAGATCTGTGTGTCCCAAAGATCACCACAACTATCTATTTTCAAAATTACCATTGCCACAAGCAGAAACTCTACCCATTAAACAATTACTCTGAAGGTCTTTTTGAATCCAGAAGGATTACTTCCAACTTGTGTCATAGAGCTGGTAACACCTGGAAACCTATGTCCTCTTAGCAGTGGAGGATCAATGGGGAAAAAACTGTCCTCAGGAGAGCAGAGCTGGAAAATGACTCATATCCCTGAGAACTAGAGGAACTTGCAGGGCACGAATCTGTGTCTGTCGATGTACAAGTGGTGTATAGGAATAGTAGTGGTTAGACTGAGTTCTCTAGGAGCAGAGCCTGAGATAAGGATTCTAGCGCAAGTGACTTATTAAGGCAGTACACTGGAAAATTCATCAAGAACTGAGGGGAGCAGGATAGGGCAGGAGGAGAAGACAAAGGGATGGCTTCAGAATCTACTTAGCTTGGTTTCACAGGGGAATACCTCAAGAAGAGCACCAGATGGTTTTCTTGAGGCAAGAGCAGTGGGGGGCTGGCCCTTTTACCTCCAGATCAGTCCAGCTGGCTGCGGGCCACCCAAGGGAGGGGGTGAAACCTCCTAGGCCTTCTTCAGGTGAGACAGTTCCCATTGGCCAAAGCATGTTCTCCATTGAAGGGTACAGCTGTGAACTGTTAGCAGCCAGACTCACAGCAGCAGGAGAATGGGTTCCCTGGAAAAAGAGAGATGGCTGGGAAACAAGACCATCTATTAATACCACAACCAGTTATGGTGTCACCATTCCGTGTGCTACTGGAAAAGAAACTGACAGAGCAGGATCACATTCTGGAAATGAGAAAAAAAAAAAAGATTCAAAGGAGGAGGTTCCAAAACTTAGCATTGGTTGATGTTGTAAGAATATCTTTTCCTAGAGACTAACTAAACATTATCTTTTTCTTTTGAAGATCATGTGATAGAAAAGCTGGAGAAATGTGGTTTCTTTAATGATAATAACATCAGGAAGGACATATTTTTTATGACTGTTCATGATGCTGTCCTCCATCTCCAGAACCAGGTGAAATCTCAAGAGGTTCAAGATTCCATTTTAGAAACGGTAAACATTGAAACTTTCTACATACGTAGCTTTCCTAAACTACCATGGTTTCTGTAAATGGCAGAAAATTCCACAAACCTAAATTTGAATCCCAGGCCAGTGAAGTTTTTAAGCCACCTGCTTAACTTTTCAGAGCCTCAGTTTTCTCATCAGTAAAATGGGAGTAAAACATTCCCCTTGCTGGGTACATATGAAGATTCAATGGGACAGTTTATAGGAAAGCACCCGGTAGAAACCAGTACATTATTAGTTCCACAATGTGGGGGTTTACTAATATAAGTAGGCAGTAGCTGTACTGACTTTTAAGAAAAAAGGCACCAAATCTTGGATCTTCTATGATTTGTATGTAAATGCAATTTAAATTCTCAGCAGTCTGTAAACTCTTATCAGTTTTTTTTTTCCCTTTGGCCGCACCGTGTGACTGTGAGATCTTAGTTCCCTGACCAGGGATTGAACCTGTGCCCCCTGCATTGGAAGTGTGGAGTCCTAACTACTGGACTGCCAGGAAATTTCCTATCAATGTTTTTAAATAGGATTCATTAGGTCATAAGTGATCTTTGAAGAAAAAAAAATTGAAAACCACAAATCATCCTAGAGTTTATTCTCCGAAAAACAGGATAGACCCTGACTTCCCACTGGCCTCCTTATTTTATCATTTTTCCTGTAAAATACCCAGGAGAGTTGAGGATTCTGATGTGCGTCATTGGGCTGGGCCTACTGCTTAATACAAGAATGTCATCTCTCATGGACTGTCTCACAATGAATTTGGGAAACTAAAATGTCTATAAAAATGACAACAATAATAACCATTCTGATAACACAGTCCACTATATTTTAAATTGCTTCCTTTTTTTCTAAAAGTAGGATAAGTAGATTCTTAGTGTAGATTGAAAGTTACTGTTTGAAGTGAAACTAATTTAGAAAACAATAGTACATTATTCAATTCACCTATTGTTAGTAGAAAGATTGTTCTACTTAATGGTGTTGGAGAAAATACTACTTCTAAATACCAAGATGTGGATCTTAAATAAATAAAAAAAAAAGGTGCTACACTCAAGATGCTCAGCTTTGAAAACCTGCAAATATTTTTTAATATGTCTAAGGACTTCCCAGGTGTCTAGAGGTTGGGAATCCACCTTCTAATGCAGGGGATATGGGTTTGATCCCTGGTCGAGGAACTAAGCTCCTGCATGCCACGAGGCATCTGAGCCCTTGTGCCGCAACTAGAGAGAAGCTGGCGAGCCACAATTAAGACCCAATGTAATCCCAGGGATGGTGGAGCCTGATGGGCTGCTGTCTGTGGGGTCGCACAGAGTCAGACATGACTGAAGCGACTTAGCAGCAGCAGCAGCAGTACCCAAATAAATAAATGAAAAAAAATTTTAATATAACTGAAAATTGACTTATTGTTTTCCCCGTAGGTAACAACAACAAAGCAGGATAGTGTAAAGAGAATTGAGTTTTTTATTTGTGAGGTTAAAAGTAGCTAAAATGAAATGTTACTCTTATCTTAATGTACATTTAGAGTTGCTTTGGGAATATGCTTTATGGGTAAGACAAAGTCCAGATTGTTACTGGTTTCCTTTGTGTGTAGATTAAATTACACATTATGGCTAAAAAGCAGAATTTTCCTGAATAACCTACTTGGTCCATAGATATTGGTTTCTATCTCCAATAAAATTAATTCCCATTCAATTCAACTTGAGATTGTTTATTGTTGTCAGTCAGGAGCCCTTCACTTCGAGTTCCCTGGATGCTCAATGCTTTACTAAGTGCTCTTAGCTTGGTTATTGAAAGAAAATGACCATTGACTGCAGAATCATTTAGGCCGACCGGATGACTTGCTAAGTGTACACTTCAGAGGTTGGGGAAGAGAGTTGCAAAGGAGGTTAGACAATGAACTATACCAGTTCACACTTGAATGTGAAAAAAATGGTGGAGGGAGAATTCTAAGTGGGAAATATGAAAGATCAAGAAAGCTGAAAAGGATTTTGAAGTATGTAGATTTTAGATGAGAGGCACCAGCCAAGCTGCAAATCATTTTCAGTGAAGAACCAGGTAGGTTGATGCTATTAGGCTTCTAATAAATAGTCTCTGTGTTCTCTTTTGTCAAGATCACCCTCATCCAAGACTGTAAAGATCCTCTTGAATTAATGGAAGCAGAAATGATCGAAGAACAACTTGATGTCCAAGATGAGGTATGATCAGTATTTTTGTTCAAAGAAAAGAATTTGAATTAAACAGAATAATACTTGTAGTATTAAAAATATTTGATAAAAACTATCCAGGGAAAATAATTTTAAGAAAATACCAAGAGGGTAAAATGGAAAACAAGGATTCTCTATTGAAGACATTAAGTACCAGGGGATGGGGAGGTGCCTTTTGCTCCAAGCCTACAGATGTGATCAGCAACTGGAAGCAGCCAACACATTTGTCTTGATTTTATACCTAAACTTATGCACACTTTCTCTTTCAGAGACCTAAGGCCAGTGGGATAGGAGAAAGGTGAATGGAGGGAATTTTTAAGCCAGGAGTTTCATAAGCCTCAGAAATAATGAGTTGGCCAAAAAGTTCGTTCGAGTTTGCCAGCTCTTAGGGACAAAACCAAAAGAACTTTTTGGCCAACTTAATTGTATGTGAAGAGTAGGAACCTCTTCCTCTGACTGATGATGGCTTTAGAAAGAGACAGATTCCAGTTGAAAGATGTTTCAAAATCAAGTAGCCCCACATCCTCAGCTCTGCAGAGATCCTTCCTACCCCATCTCTAAGGATGTTGTCTCAGCTTTTGTGTGAATGTTTCTAGACTTTGGCAACTAGTAGCTTTTCAAGGGGGTTTGCTACACAGCTGGAAGTCTCCAGGTGTCAGCTGTGCTTACAAACCAGATTCACCCTTTCTCTAAGAATCATCCAGTGGACTGAGATCATTCTGGTTGCCTTCTCTGAACAGTCCTTAAATATTTGAGAGTAGCTTTCATGTTTATAACAGACTCTACCCTGAATGAGACTCCTGTTTTCTTTACTGTTCCTCACGGCTAAGAAATTTGTTAGTTCTTCCCTGAACAAGAAGGGGATACAAAATCCCAGACAGGGTCAACTATGATGTCCCTTGGTCTCATCAAGATATTTACATTACTGTGACTTAAGAATGGGTTTATTTTCATAACAGCTACATCAAATTTTTTGTCCTATTGAGCAGGGGTCCACTAAAGACTTGAGCATTTTCACATGAACCATGGTCTAGGTGGGCGCCTCATTTACAGTTATAGAATTGGTTTTGACCTTAATGCAGAACTATGTATTTTCTGCTAGATTACAGGCAGAGAAGATTTTTAGGGAAGAAATCACCAAGTAGAGTGAAAATCAGGGGTTCTGCATTTTAGCCCATCAGCTTAATGAGCCCAGGAATGTTATTATGAAGCTGTGAAGTCCTTCCAGCTTACTGTTTATGATTAAGGCTATAAGGACAAGTTAGTTGAATGAAAACTCATATATCACAATTGGAACTTAAGAAGGTGCCACACTATAGAAGTATTTTTGATGCCACATAAAAGCATCATTCAGGTAGGGCTCCTGTAGATAAGGAAACTGTAAAGCAGAGTGGTTTTAAGGGGCTGAACTTTAGACCAACAGACTTGAGTGCTGGCCCTGATTCTGCAACTAACCATCTGAGTAGCCTGCGACAATTTACTTATCCTGACCTCATTTTAGTTTCTTCATGTAAGATAGAAATAATAACGTTACAGAGTTTTGACTGTTAATGGATACATGTAAAGGAATAAAACAGTCTTGTACATAGTAAGTGCTCAAGAAATAGTAATGATTGCTTTTAAACCACATCCAATTAGCATATGATGAGGTACAAAATTAAGTTTTTACCCTACTTTCATTGTGGTGCTATACACCTGAGTAAATGGAAGCAACCAATGCTACGAAGACATATTTGCAAAAAAGATTAGGTAGACTTAAGGAGAATTCTGTTGCATCAACACTGTTTTCCCCTTGCTTCCACAGGCTATTCGAAGACTTGCTTCCTGAAATTGAGCTCAGGAGGTCACTCTAAGCAAAGACTGCGTGGCAGAATTTCCCCACCATGTAATTCTATGCAAATATTTTCTGCATTGACTATTTTCTTTGAACTTGAAACACTCATTCTTTTTCCAGTAGACTTAAAAAAAAAATTTTTTTTTAACCTCTTAACCACTGAAAGAGAAGCACAAAGATTGTTTCTAGGCTTTATTTATAAAATGAGTATTTCACTTCTAAAATGTGCAACATGGTCAAAGAGGGTTTAGCAGTTTGCAGGATCTGAGGGACCATGCTGCTACTCCTACAACAGATTTGCTAGGAGTGTGCATGTGGGTACATGTGGACTTCTGTGCAGCTGGGGTAAGGATCACCCAACAGTCTCTGTGGGCAGGTGAGTCAGGAACGATTATCCTGTAAATCTATTTCTGATTGACCTTGACACCTATGAGCTGCTCTGATCACAGTGTAATGTCACAGTAAGTAAAGGCCGAAATAGAATTATTAGTGTACTTATCAGTAAAGGTCTTTAGAAATCCCTTTTGGTAAATGCATCCAAAAAGTTTTAAAAATACAAATTTGGCTAATGAGGTATTACTATATGTGACCAGATATGTAACTAGAATAAAGGAAATGTTCATTTAAAAGCTATAGAATTGACTCAGAGAAGTGACGTGATAAGATTATTGTGGTTTATTGATATCATTTTTTGATATAAAAAGCAAAGCTCACAAATAAGATCCAGTAAAAATATATGATACACTATCTTTAGTTGAAAAATGCAGTTTTAATTTACCCTAGTTTATAGAAATGAGCATTGTGTACAGTATATTTAAGTATGGTCTATTTAAAATCTAACAGAAAAATTGTGTTATTTTGAACAAAAATCAAGTTTAATATGTTCATAAGACCATGGTGACTAAAACAAGTTTATATTTTTTGTTAAAATGTTAGCAAGTATGTGAAGTGATCTTTAACTAAATTCTAAACACCTTTCAAAAAATCTAAAAAGTGAACTGCTTATGTGTATGTTTATGAAGATAAAGCATTCTAAATGAGCTCAGTATCAAAAGAAAAAAGTTGGTTTGGAATATATACATTGAAAATATATGTTTTTAAAAATCCATATGTTAAGCCAAAACATTTTTACTTAACCTTTTCTGAGGGCCAAATATTTCTAGGCATTGTGTATAATATATCGGCTTTGGTCCTGTGGACTGGTTGCATGAATTTTACACTGGACTGAATGAAGTTGTACTTCATTTCTAGAGAAAAATACTCAGGTTTTCAATTGAGATAATGTCTTAACTTGACTGAGAATGGTATTGTATCTCTGGCACAGATGTGTGGAGTTCCTAAAGGCGTTTGGCTATCCAAAGGCAGCGTATCTTATCTCTGGTTTTCTTCTTAAATATAATCAGAAATAAGGTCTGTATCTACTTCTGAAGAAATGTCATTAGTGATCAGATCAAATTGGCTAACTAAAAAGCATCTTCTCTTCCTTCTACCCCCACTACATGTTAGAATTTCAGTGAATTATAGTGGCCTGTGATGCTACAATAGTCTTTGATGCTCATGAGTTTTCTGTCTTTAATTGATAGGGAACAGATTTCTCACCTAGTTGAGGTGAGAAACATAACCAGGATTGTAATGTTATCTCATTTTTACAGTAATACTTTTCTATAATGGCAACAAGTCATAGCTCTAAAGACTGAATGTAATAGTCTTGCAGAAAATGGATGAATACCTCTGTTCAATAGAGGAAATATGCACTGCTCTCTGTTTTTTCTTTTTTTTTTTTTAAGTCAAAGGAAATACCAAAGTTATATTTTAAAGGCTAGAGTTTTTTAAGATCTTGGGTCCATTTGTGGCTATATAAGACCACAGTCTATTTGACTTGTTTCCCAAGCACACTCTAGTAATTTTGTCTCTTTATGCATCTTGTGAATAGTAAACATAAGTTTAATTCTATATTTTCAGTAGAAATTTTACTTGAAAGCTTTTGTTATGTTTTTAACCTATAGGATAAGATTCTACTATTGTATATGAATTTCAACAACAAGTGAAAAAGTCAAATCATGTACATATGGAAATATTTGCACATATTTTTTATTAAAAATAATGTTACCTTTTAAACTACTCTGATGTGTCCCTTCTGAACGAAACTATTAAATATAATAAAAAATGCTAAATTTTAAGTGTGCCAGTACTTTTTTTTTTAATTGTGATATAGTTGACTTACAATATTATATTAGTTTCGGGTATATCATAAACTGGTTCAAAATTTTTATAGAATATACTCCATTTAAAATTATAAAATATTGGCTATATTTCCTGTGCTGTGCAATATACCTTTGAAGCTTATATATTTTATACACAGTAGTGTTTACCTCAGAAGTCCCCACTGCTATCTTGCCTACCTTGCTACTCTCCCCACTGGTAACCCCTAATTTTTTGTCTTTATCTGTGACTCTGCTTCTATTTCATTATATTCATTTGTTTGCTTTATTTTTTAGATTCCACATATAGGTGATAACATGCAGTTTTTGTCTTTGACTTTATTTCACTAAGCACAATGCCTAACAGGTCTATCCATGTTGCTCCAGTGGCATTTTTTCATTATTTTTTAATATTCCATTATATATATATATCATGTCTTCTTTATCTATTCTTGGACACTTAGGTTACTTCTGCATGTTGGTTATTACAAATAATGCTCCTGTGAACATTGAGGTGCACATTCTTTTCGAATTAGTATTTTCATTTTCTTCAGATAAATACCCAGCAGTGGAATTTCTGGGTCATATAGTAGTTCTAATTTTAATTTTTGGAGGAGTCTCCATAATGCTTTCTACAGTGGCTGCACTTATCTACATTCCAACCAGCAGTGTAAAAATGTTCTCTTTTTCCCACATCCTCACCAACATTTGTTATTTGTGGTCTTTTTCATGATAGTCATTCTGACAAGTATGAGGTGATATCTCACTGTAGTTTTGATTTGCATTTCTCTGATGATATTAACGATGCTGAGCATCTTTCCATGTGTCTATTGATCATCTGTATGTTTTCATTAGACAAAATGTCTATTTGGGTCTTCTACACATTAAAAAAAAAAATTTACCTTTTAGGCCCCAGTTTCTTTCCTTTCACTCTCTTTCTTCCTTCCTTTCCTCCTTTATTTCTGGCTGCAATGGGTCTTTATTGCTGTACAGGGGCTTTCTCTAGTTGCGGCGAGTGGGGCTACTCTTCAGCTGTGGTGCACAGACTTCTCACTGTGGTGACTTCTCTTGTTGCAGAGCACAGGCTCTAAGGCATGTGGGCTTCAGTCATTGTGATGCGTGGGCTCAGTAGCTGTGGCCCACGGGCTTAGTTGCCCTATGGCATGTGGGATCTTCCTGGACCAGGGATCAAACCTATTTGCCCTGTAACTGCAGACAGATTCATAACCTCTGGACCATCAGAGAAGCACTTCTGCCCATTTTTTTTATTAGGTTGTTTGTTTTTTTGATATTGAGTTGTATGACCTGTTTATGTATTTTTAATAATAATCCAGTGGATCATATAATTTGCAAGTATATTTTGTCACTGGTTTCTTGTGCTGTGCAGTGGTTCAGTATTCTTATCAGTCATCATTTTGATGTATTCTTCATAGCTCTACTTCCGTTTGTTTTGGGTGTAATTTATTTTTGTAAAAGACTTATTGATGCAATAAACAATGTCACATAAATATCTCAGTTCAATCTTATAATTCTTACCCAAATATTTCCAGCTTGTTCTGTGCAATGATTTTCATTATTTTAAGCAAACTTTTCTTTCTGGTATGAATACACATCAAAATGATGCAAAGCCTAGTGTACTGCATGAATTTTCACAAAATAAGCACACCAGTGCAGCCAGCACCCAGATCAAGGAGCAGGAAATAGCCAGCTCCCCAGATGCCCTCTCATGCTCTCTCCCAGTAATTGCCTCAATAGATAATTACTGTCCTGACTTCTAACACTTGCTCTTTGAATTTAATATAAACGGAATCAAAATGGAAAGATTTCTATCAAAATCATAAGATTGTTTCCCTTTCTCTTTTGTGTCTGTCTTCTTGCACTCAATATTACAAATATAAGATTCATCCATGTTATTGTAGATAACAATCTTCATTAATTTTCATTGTTAAATGGTATTCATCTGGGATTCCCTGATGGCTCAGATGGTAAAGAATCTGCCGGCAATGCAAGGGATCTGGGTTCCATCCCTGAGTTGGGAAGATCCCCTGGAGGAGGGCATGGCAACCCTCTCCAGTATTCTTGCCTGGAGAATCCCCGTGGACAGAGGAGCCTGGTGGGCTACAGTCCATGGGGTGGCAAAGAGTTGGGCATGACTGAGAGATTAAGCACAGTACAGCACATTCCACTGTATAAATTTACCACCACTTATTTATCTATTCTACTGTTTATGAATAGTTGGGTTGTTTCCAGTTTTCAGCTTTCATGAATAGTGCTGCTGAGAACATTGTTAAATTTTTTTGGTAAACATATGCAGACTATTCTATGAAGTATTCACCTAGGAGCAGAGTTGCTGTGTCATATAGTTATGTTCAGGGCTTCTCTGGTGGCTCAGTGATAAAGAACCTGCCTGCCAGTGCAGGAGATGTGGGTTCGATCCCTGGGTTGGGAAGATCTCCTAGAGAAAGAAAGGGCAACCCACTCCAATGTTCTTGCCCGGGAAATCCCAGGGACAGAGGAGCCAGAAGGGCTGCAGTCCATGGGGTTGCAAAAGAGTTGGACACGACTCAGTGACTAAACCACAACCACAATATGTCTGTTCTACTTCAGTAGACACTGCAATAGGTATCTACGGCAGACTATTTTCCAAAGTGATTGCATCGACTCACACTTTCATCATATATGAGAGTTTCAGTTGCTACATGTTTTTGTCTACACTTGGTTTGTGTGTCTTTTTCATCTGAGCTATTCTTGTGGTTGTGTATTAGGATCACACTGTGTTTTTAATTTGCATTTCCCTGATGACTAAAGAAATTGAGCACCTCAGATGTTTATTATCATTTAATACTCAAGGGAGTCATTGACCAACTCATTTGTGTATTTTTCTTTTTGGACTAACAGCTTTTTCTTTTTTTCTTTTCTTTCTTTTTTTTTGGCTGCACTACATGGCACTTGGGATCTTGGTTCCCCGACTAGGGATCAACTTGTATCCCCTGCATTGAAAGCAAAGAGTCTTAACCACTGAACCACCAGGGAAGTCCTGGGCTTTCTGGCCTGTTCCTGTGGTCTACGCAACTCACCTGCCTGTCTGCCTGCTCTCCATACAGGTCTTCAGAAAAGCAGCTGGGGATTCACTAGTATTCTCACAGAGCTCCAAGAAGCTGAAGACCTATCTAGACTTTATACTAATTTTAAATATTCTAAGGTAGCCCACTTCATCCCTTTCTTCAGGAACATCTTTAGGCCTAGACACAGAGGAAATATTTTTGCACAAGATCCAACCCACTTCACTGTTTTAGACCAAGTGCTCCAGTATTCTGAATCCCTCCCCATTACGTTTAAAAAAAAAAAGAGCCTTTTATTTTGAAATGATTATAGATTTGCAGGAATTTGCAGACATGTACAGCAAGGTTCCTTTGCACCCTTCACCCAGCCTCTTCCAATGTTAACACCTTGCACAATTACAGTACAATACAGAACCCAGGAAATTGACATTGGTACAAACCATAGAGCTTATCACATGTCACTGTGTGTGTGCGTGTGTATAGCTCTATGCAATTTTATCCCAAGTATAACTTCATGTGGGGCTTCCCAGGTGGCACTAGTGGTAGAGAACCTGCCTGTCAATGCAGGACCTGCAGGAGACGTGGGTTCGATCCCTATGTTGGGAAGATCCTCTGGAGGAGGGTATGGCAACCCACCCTAGTACACTTGCCTGGAGAATCCCAGGGACAGAGGAGCCTCATGGGCTAAAGTCCATGAGGTTGCAAAGAGTGGGACATGACTGAAGTGACTGAGCACACATGCACACGCATAGCTCCATGTACACACCATGGCAATCAAGATGCATAGCTGTATCATGAACACACAATTCCTTCTGAAGGGCCTCGAAAAAAAGCACAGCTACACCTCTCCACATCCAACTACTCCAGACTGAACAAGCACATTCTGAGTTGGAGGAGCACCTCTGATAATACACTTCCTGTGGCCAGGATACATCAATCACCAAATATTCCACTTTAGAATGTGCTTGAAGTTGTCTCCATTTTTACTCGTGACTATCCCAGGATGGAGGAGCTCTGGGCCATACAGGAGGAGCATGTGAAAATCACCCTTTGGATGTAAAAGAAGGATACAAGTCCTTGACCAACCAGTACTACAAGTTGGCAGAGGCCCTTCAATATGGAGAACAGGTATGGTTATTGTCCTACTCAGTTCAGGCTAGTATAAAAAATTACCATAGATGGAGTGGCTCAAACAACAAATGTTTATTTCTATTTCTCACAGTTCTGGAAGCTAGAAGTCTGAGATCTTGTGCCAGCACGGTCAGTGAATGCCCTCTTCCTGGTTTATAGAGGACACTAGGGGTTGTCTTCTTGCTGTGTCCTCACATAGCTAGTTCCCTACTTGGAAGACACTAATTGCATCATGAGGGCTCCACTCTCCTGACCTAACTACCCCTCAAGGGTCCCACCTCCAAATACCATCACTCTGGGGCTACAGTTTCAACATCTGAATTTGGGAGAGGGACACATTCAGTTCATTGCAGCTCTCTTCAAGAGACCTGTGAACTTGGTGGCATTGCTACACACCTGAGGATGGGTCCTGATCTCTGTGTGTTGATCAGAGTAGTCAGCCCGACCCCTTCCAGGTGAATTCACTTCTGAGCTCAACAATTCATGGTGAATATAGCACTTCAGGATTCTTTAACCCACTCCTCCAAGCTTACACCATATACAAAAGGAGGCCTGGGCATCCTTTGATTCCCCGGCACAGAAGTATTCAGGTGAATAGGAGTGGTCTGGACCAGTAGAACAACTGGTGTGCCCATGCCCTTTCACCAGTAAGCTCCCAGTTAAGTGGGTAAAGGAAGGAAGTGGTGAGAAATAAGGCTGAGAGGTGGACTGGGGCCAGATTACGAGGGACCTCGTATGCCACATTAAGAAGCTTGGATTTTATCTATCCTCCACTCTGGTAAGAGATAAAAGCAAAATGGCTGGGTTACATTACCTAGCTAATCCAATCAGCTGACCTGGATACCTAGAAATAAATTCAGAAGGTGAAATTAGAGATGAATGAAGCTTTTGTTGTTGGTTTCCAACGACAGAGTAACAGATGAAGGATTAAGCTCAGGGATTTTTAAAGACAATTTCAGAATTCTATCATCTACAATGATATGAGGCATCACTTTTATGATTAGGAAGGTATGTGCTATATTAAAGCGTTTAAAGCAGAAGTGGATACTGATTTGAGATTGAGGAATCAACGTTTCTTCATAAACATGTTGCTGTTTCTATGCAGGAGTCCCTGTCTTTTCTGGTTTTACCTTTTTTTTTCCCTTAAAAAAAAAAAGAACTTTTGGTCCCTAAAACAAAGAAGGAAGTGATTGCTTAATATTTATGTTTAAAGCAGTTGTTAAATGTCTGTGACAAAATACAAGGGTGCAAACGAGTACTCTGCGCTAGCTGTCACCTGCTCCGGAAAAAGCGAAGGCTTCCAAGCTGTGGGGATGAAGCCTGTTTATTATTCCCTCACCACCTCTTCTCTACACTGAGTGGTGGCCCAACCAGAGATACAGCCAGCCACTCAGTGAGAAGATGCTCAGGATGAAGATCTGGAGGAGAAATGGCATGCAGGCCTAATCTGCCTGCTTAAAGAGCTAAGGCTACTTTCATTTTAGTTTCATCTTCCTTTATTTTGTTCAGGGTAGTAGCTTTTCCATCAGCTCTTTATTCATCAAGTGCCTTTTCTGTGACATGTACGGAACTAGAAGCTGGGTAGACATTCAGTGGGCAACAAAATCAAGCCCATCTCTATCCTCCTGGGCTAAAGTCTAATGTGGGAGATGGTTGATAAACAGGCCAAGAGCCTGGTAAATAGAGGCTGACAATTTTACTTGTGGTAGAGGCTTGAAGGTGACACACAAAGGGCCTTCTGTCATGGGGGATGACTGGCTTGGGAAGGGTGGGTGTGCTCTCCAGGAAGGTAATGCTTGAGGAACGAACTAGCAAGCACAGACCTGGGGGAAAACTGTTCATGCGGAGGGAACAGGTCAAGAAAAGCCCTGAGGCAGGATTAATCTCAGCTGAGAAGCGGTCATTTGGGACCGAAAGATCGGCAGGATGGAGGAAGGTCCTAGATACTCAAGAGTTTGTAAATGGAAGGCTTTCAGCTGGGAAAGGGATGGCCAGCTTGGTTTTCAGAAGGTTACTCTGGGTGAATTGTTTGTTTCCATGTGCAGAGAGTATCTCTCCAGGAATACACAGGATCTGGTCATCCTGGTTGCCTTCAGGAAGAGGAACTAGGGATGACTGGGGGCAAGGGCAGGAGGAAGAAGCTTTGTAGACCCTTTGTTCACTTCTGATTTTGAAGGTATTATATATTCTAAGACTAGACACGGGAATAGGAAGAAAGCTATTGCAGTTGTCTGGGACAAATCTGAGACAGACGTAAAAAAATCTGGTGATCAGACTGTAGGAGTGAGGAACAGGGAGGAATTAAGCTGATCTGTGTTTCTGGATTTAGGACTGAATGACAAAGTAGATGGTGATGATAACAAATTGGGGAGAGTTGAGGACGGACAGTTTGGGAGCACTGGCAGCTCCAGAATTTCTAGTTAAAAGAGGCTTAGGAGCGCCCAGCTAGTTGAAGTAGTGGCTAGAAGAGATTTGCCTTAAACAATGAATTTTCTTAACATTTTTTTTTAATCAGTCAAGGTATGTCATATTATATGTAGTAACCCCACAATACAGACAGGTACACACACGAGAACTAAAAAAGCAAAACCTCAGTGACTTATATAACAAAGGGTCTGGGTTTTTTTGTTTTTTTTTTTTTAGAGGGAGCACTTGCCGAAGATTTATTTAGCTTATTTAATGAAAAAAGCAGCAAGATGATACAGCTGGCCCAAAAGAGAATTAGAGTTTAGGTAATTTCTCAAGAAAGACATATGAAATAATCTGTTTGGAGACAAAGCCATTTAACATCAAACAGGACAATAAAACCATAACTTTGAGATGTTTTTCTTTCCGCCGGGCCAAAATCATTTTCAGGTCTTCAAAACACAAATCTACACGTCAACTTACAACTTCGTAAGTCTGAGCCAAATTAGTAGTAAATTACAGGTCATACAAGCGTATCTGTCCATTGGTAATTAAATTATGCTTTGGTAAGCCTCTTAGGCTATGCTTCAACACATTGTTGAAGAGATTTTTAAACTCTTTGAGCTCATGGATCCTTTCCTTAGCTGTGTCCAGTCTACTGATATATTCATCACAAGCATTCATCATTTATATTGCAGTGTTTCTGACTTACAGCATTTCCTTTTGATTGTACAAATGTTATCTCTCTGCTCACATGACACACCTATTCTTGCATGTTGTCTACTTTCTATATTAGATTCCTTATCAAATTAATCATCAGATCAGATCAGATCAGTTGCTCAGTCGTGTCCGACTCCCTGCGACCCCATGAATCACAGCACGCCAGGCCTCCCTGTCCATCACCAACTCCCAGAGT
>NW_011494734.1:3122434-3123208 GCF_000754665.1 Bison bison bison
CGCATGAGGTAGCCAAAGTACTGGAGCTTCAGCCCCAGCATCATTACCCCCAAAGCAATCCCAGGGCTGATCTCCTTCAGAACGGACCGGCCGGCTCTCCTTGCAGTCCAAGGGACTCTCAAGAGTCTTCTCCAACGCCACAGTTCAAAAGCATCAATTCTTCAGTGCTCAGCCTTCTTCACAGTCCAACTCTCACATCCATACATGACCACAGGAAAAACCATAGCCTTGACTAGACGAACCTTTGTTGGCAAAGTAATGTCTCTGCTTTTGAATATGCTATCTAGGTTGGTCATAACTTTCCTTCCAAGGAGTAAGCGTCTTTTAATTTCATGGTTGCAGTCACCATCTGTAATGATTTTGGAGCCCAGAAAAGTAAAGTCTGACACTCTTTCCACTGTTTCCCCATCTATTTCCCATGAAATGATAGGACTGGATGTCATGATCTTCGTTTTCTGAATGCTGAGCTTTAAGCCAACTTTTTCACTCTCCACTTTCACCTTAATCAAGAGGCTTTTGAGTTCCTCTTCACTTTCTGCCATAAGGGTGGTGTCATCTGCATATCTGAGGTTATTGATATTTCTCCCGGCAATCTTGATTCCAGCTTGTGTTTCTCCAGTCCAGCGTTTCTCATGATGTACTCTGCATATAAGTTAAATAAACAGGGTGACAATATACAGCCTTGACGAACTCCTTTTCCTATTTGGAACCAGTCTGTTGTTCCATGTCCAGTTCTAACTGTTGCTTCCTGACCTGCATACAGGTTTCTCAAGA
>NW_011494734.1:3123308-3131689 GCF_000754665.1 Bison bison bison
ATGAAATGATAGGACTGGATGTCATGATCTTCGTTTTCTGAATGCTGAGCTTTAAGCCAACCTTTTCACTCTCCACTTTCACCTTAATCAAGAGGCTTTTGAGTTCCTCTTCACTTTCTGCCATAAGGGTGGTGTCATCTGCATATCTGAGGTTATTGATATTTCTCCCCGCAATCTTGATTCCAGCTTGTGTTTCTTCCAGTCCAGCGTTTCTCATGATGTACTCTGAGTGGTTCTGGCTTAGTCTCTCATGAGGCTGCATGGCCACATATCAGCTTGGGCTGCAGTTATCTGAAGGCTTATTGGAGGGCTGGAAGATCCACCACAGAGATGACTCACTCAGATGCTTTTGGCAGAAGGCTTCAGGTTTTTTTCACACAGACCTCTTCACTGGACTGATTGAGGGTCCTTATCACACTCCTCAGTTAAAGTTCTGGTGGCAGGAGTGAAGAGGAGACTAGCTTCTGAACAGTCACATGTAGTCTCACGGGGCAGAGGCTCCTGCATCCTCTGAGGTGAGGAAGGAGCATTAGGCTTCATTTGAGAAGAATCTTTTTTTCTTTTTTATTGTTTTCCTTCTTGCTCAAAGTTTGCTGCATGTTCAAATGACTCTCTGGGCAATTTTCTTCCACGTGATGGCTCAGCATTCCAAATTGCTTTAATCTTAGGTATCTTTATCTCAACAAACGATAACCTTAAAACAAAGAAGAGGGGGAAAAAAGCAAGGAGAATTGAACACCTAATCTTAAATATTTTCCACCCGGAAGCAGCACATGTAATTTTCAACCACATTTCAGTGGCTAACATAAGAGCTGGAGCTAAGCCTACCTTCAAGGAGGTAGATAAACATAATCCTTTTATATAAATAAATATGATGTCTAGGAAAAGAAGGAGAGCCAGAAGTGCTGGTGACTCTAGTAATGCTTACTATTGTATCTTACATGAGCATAAAAACACTTCAAAGATCTGTATCGAAGAATGGGGGTAGAGGTCAGAGAAGAGGTGGAACTTGGGTCCTCAATGAGCACCAACAACCCTGTGCAGTGTGCTGTGTTTTGTGCATGGAGACGAATCCCATCCACTCAAGAATCCCAATGTATTCTGCATACATTAAAGATACCTCTATCCAAGTGGAAATGTCAAATAAGCAGCTAAATCCGGTCAGAGGACTGGTCTGGGCTGGAGCTATAATTTGAGAGATTAAAATATATCTACCTACAGTTGGATATGAGAAGTCCACGAGAGTGGTGTAGGCATGAGAGTGTCTACATAAGGAAGATTTAGAGAGGATAACTGAGAGACAGTCATGGATAGAATCCTGCTGACAGTGAAAATTAAAGGGGGGTCTGGAAAGGAGACTAAAACCTTTACAAAGTATGCACATTTCTGCTCTTAGCAAAGCAAATGCTTCCACTTTCATGATGGAGCCCCATCCCTTCTGTAGCTCGATTCCTCTGTTTACTGAATCCATTCTGTTAGCTCTTAAACATGCTTCAGTGAGATCTCCCCTCTGATAAAACAAGGCCTCCTCTCTAGCCACTGTCATCACAAACCTCTAGGCAAATGGCTCTCCTTTCAGTCTCCCAACATTCCAAGTTCTGCGGTGCCTTTGCACTTACTGTTCCCTCTGCCTGGAGGCTTCCTCCCAGGGTCTTCTAAAGATTAACTCTTTGGCAACTTTTATGTTTCAGCTTAAATGGCATCTTCTCAAAGAGGCCTTCTTTGTCCATACTATGTAAAGCAGCTCTCCCTGTGCCATAGGTGCTTGTCTTAGTTTTTGGGCTGCTGTCACAAAAACTCCAAAAACTCAGTAACTTGTAAACAACACACATTCATTTCTCACAGTTCTGGAGACCGGAAAGTCAAAGATCATGACTCCGGCAGAGTCAGTGTCTGGTGAGGGCTCACTTCCCGGCTCACAGAAGGTGCCTTTTCACTGTGTCATTACATGGGGGAAGGGGCAAAGGGATCTCTTTAAGGAGTGATTACTTCCTCCTAAAATATCATATTTTCAGCAATTTTAAGATGCTATGTTGATAGGAGAGTTGTTAAGAATATGATGAGGGACTTCTCTGGTGGTTCAGTGGCTTAAGACTCCATGGTCCTGATGCAGGGGTTGGGGGAAAGGAGGCTTCAGTTCCTGGGCAGGAAACTAGATCCTGCAATTAAGAGTTCACAGGCTGCAAGAAACATCCAGTGTGCCACAACTAATACCAGACACAGCCAAATACATAAATAAAAGGAATATTAAAAATAATATGATGAAAATAATATTTGAGCAAGTGGTCTGAAAGGCAGATTGCAATGCAAAGCAGAGAAGTGAGTCAAAGTGGGCACGTTTATCAGAGCTTGCTGTCCTATTCATCTAAATAGTGGGGCTCACTTGCCCAAGCCTGGGGCCTGATATCTCTGATGAATGTTCTCACCTGGCTGCACCCTTAAGACAGAGCCTTATCTAGCTATATATCATAGTGCTTAGAACAGTGTCAAATGCATAGCAGGTGCTAGGTAATTACTGGATAAATGCTAACAGCTGCAATCAAATATTGCAGCTGGCTTTCTTAGACCAGCGCCGAAAACCACCCAAAGATCTTGACATGAGGAATTTCACTGGTAACCTGCGTGGGGGCATTTGCAATTGGGTGTTGGCAAAATGGTCTGATTGCAGGGAGGGCATAGAAAGAGAGGAGAGGAAGGGGAGCCAGGGAGACTGCTCTTCCTAGAATTGTGGCTGCAAAGGGAAGAAAGGAGAGGATAGCGGTTACAAGATGCTAAATGAAAAGAGAATTATCTTTCAAATGGTCGAGATTTGATACACTGCATCAGAATCTCCTGGAGTCTGGCAATCAAAAACCAGAACACATTTTGACCTGTAACTGTTTTGGACAACTGCTTTAATAATTATTATGGATCAAATGCTTAGTTTTGGGGCCACAGTATATGCACATTGCCTTATTACCACACTTCTTATTATTACACTTTTCTCTTTCCATAGGACTTCCAAACTTGATGGAAGACAGAATGTATGTGAGACTTTATTTACCTGTGACTAGTGCCATCTAGTGGAGAAGGCGATGGCACCCCACTCCAGTACTCTTGCCTGGAAAATCCCATGGATGGAGGAGCCTGGTGGGCTGCAGTCTATGGGGTGGCAAAGAGTCAGACGTGACCGAACGACTTCACTTTCACTTTTCACTTTCATGCATTGGAGAAGGAAATGGCAACCCACTCCAGTGTTCTTGCCTGGAGAATCCCAGGGACGTTGGAGCCTGGTGGGCTGCCGTCTATGGGGTCGCACAGAGTCGGACACTACTGAAGCGACTTAGCAGCAGCAGCAGTAGCAGCAATGCCATCTAGTGGACATCATCTCTGAAACAGCTTTGAGTTCAGGATTTTTATCTACCTGGCAAAGGTGGTGATGAAGATCTGGATAACATTCACTACATGCTTATTATTTATTAGTTGGAAACAGCCAACACCATTTTACAGACTATGTAGACTGAGACTGCTCAGGAAATAAATTTCAGGGTCCATGTGTTAATACATTGGGAGGTGAGTGGATGGTGGTGGTGGATTTAGCACCTGGGAGATGACTGATAGGTTCCCAGGAAGCAGCTAAGCTACCCCTGGGGCAATACAAAGAGACTAAAGATATGTCCTGCACTGGACACTGGGCAGACAGCATTCATTCTGAATTCCTCTGGTGCTCTAAGCACGAACACAGGGGGCCAGGCCATCACTTTTATTGTCTTTCATTGCAAGAGATAAACAAACACAATAAATGGGATAGCTGAAGTAGGGCAAAGACTGGCACTTTCCCTCCCACCATATCCAATTAGAAAGCTCAGATTCCACCCTGACCATCTGGACTCTCTTTTTCCTGATGAAGGAAGAGTATATATTTCTCTAGACTCTTAGTGAGAAGTTCAGTAAACTTCTCAACTCTGAAGTCTAAAGTCCAGAGTTTCACCTAAATATTATCTAAATAAAATATCATCTAAATACAAAAATGGTATTTGTAGATAGGATGAAATGTAGATAGGAATACATTCATTTCATAAATGAAAATGTAGATAGGATTCATCCTGAGGCAGAATTCCTCTCCAGCAGTAAAACCAAACAAGTGCTCCCAAAATATAGTTGTGGGACAGGCATAGGAGAGACACTTCCATTCTAAGAGGGAGAAATAGTTAAGAAGGAAGAATCAGTTCAGTTCAGTTGCTCAGTTGTGTCCAACTCTTTGTGACCCCATGAACCGCAGTACACCAGGCCTCCCTGTCCATCACCAACTCCTGGAGTTCACTCAGACTCACGTCCATCGAGTCGGTGATGCCATTCAGCCATCTCATCCTCTGTCGTCCCCTTCTCCTCCTGCTCTTAATCTTTCCCAGCATCAGGGTCTTTTCAAATGAGTCAGCTCTCCGCATCAGGTGGCCAAAGTATTGGAGTTTCAGCTTCAACATCAGTCCCTCCAATGAACACCCAGGACTGACCTCCTTTAGTTTGGACTGGTTGGATCTCCTTGCAGTCCAAGGGACTCTCAAGAGTCTTCTCCAACGCCACAGTTCAAAAGCATCAATTCTTTGGCGCTCAGCTTTCTTCACAGTCCAACTCTCACATCCATACATGACTGCTGGAAAACCCATAGCCTTGACTAGATGGACCTTTGTTGGCAAAGTAATGTCTCTGTTTTTGAATATGCTATCTAGGTTGGTCATAGCTTTCCTTCCAAGGAGCAAGTATCTTTTAATTTCATGGCTGAAATCACCATCTGCAGTGATTTTGGAGCCCAGAAAAATAAAGTCAGTCACTGTTTCCACTGTTTCCCCATCTATTTGCCATGAAGTGATGGGACTGGATGCCATGATCTTAGTTTTCTGAATGTTGAGCTTTAAGCCAACTTTTTCACTCTCCTCTTTCACTTTCATCAAGAGGCTCTTTAGTTCTTCTTCACTTTCTGCAATAAGGGTGGTGTCACCTGCATATCTGAGGTTATTGATATTTCTCCCAGCAATCTTGATTCCAGCTGTGCTTCCTCCAGCCCAGTGTTTCTCCAGGAAGGATCAGTTCAGTTTAGTCACTCAGTCATGTCCGACTCTTTGCAACCCCATGAATTACAGCATGCCAGGCCTCCCTGTCCATCACCAACTCCCGGAGTTCACTGAAACTCACGCCCATTGAGTTGGTGATGACATCCAGCCATCTTATCCTCTGTCATCCCCTTCTCTTCCTGCCCCCAATCCCTCCCAGCATCAGAGTCTTTTCCAATGAGTCAACTCTTCACATGAGGTGGCCAAAGTACTGGAGTTTCAGCTTTAGCATCATTCATTCCAAAGAACACCCAGGACTCAAGCAGGTCCAAAACTCCACAAGGCAAATTCCATTTGTCCTGGGTCTTCGTTGTGACATGCAGAATTCTTAGTTTTAGCATGTGGGATCTAGTTCCCCTACCAGGTTCCATCTGGATTGAGAGCACAGAGTCTTAGCCACTGTGAACCTGGGTCCCCTGCATTGAGAGCCCCTAGTCTTAGCCATTGCATCACCAGGGAATTCCCTCCATTAGATCTTATGGCTGTTTGGTTTGATGCTCTTGCCCTCCAGCCCCACAGCTCAGTGGGACAGCCCTGCCCTCATGGCTCTCTGGGAGGGACCTGTCTATGCAGCTCTGCTGAGCAGCAGTCCTGCCCTTTGAAACCAAGATGGAGGCGGCCTTGCTGCCTTCTTCAGCCTTGCCTTGGGTTCACTGGATCTGTGATGGGCGTGGCAGCCTTGAGAATCTGTGTAGTCACCTAAGGGGTCCATCTTGCTTCTTGAAGGATAGTTTCATGGTCCCACCCTTTGAAATCCAAGTCCAACAACCTTCCTTCATTCCATCCCATCTTCTCTATTCATTCACTTCAAACTGGCAGTCTCTGTCATATAATCCCATCTTTCTGCCTGCTTTCTGTTGAGATGGCCGACTCAGTCCCTGATTCTACCAGATGGTTGTTCAGCCATAGCCTTAGTGAACAAGCCTCTTCAGAACAAGCTTTTTCATTTTTTGCAATATGAATAGGCTGAAGATTTTCCAAATCTTCAAGTTCTGGCTCCTTTTTTTGCTTAACAATTCCTTCTTCAATTCAGTTCTTTCCTTTTGCATTTTACTATACGCAGTCAGGAAGAACCAAGCTGTCCCTTCAATAGTTTGCTTAGAAATCTCCTTAGCTAAACGACAGTTGCACCTTCCATGAAGCACTACAGTGCAGCCAGGTTCTTTACCATTTGATAAAGAGGACTGCCTTTTCCTGTAAGCGTGTTTCTGCAATAACATTCTACATTTCTTCTTAATGTCTGTATGCCTAGTACACATCTCAAAACTCTGCCAGCCTCTTCCAATCACCCATTTTCAAAACTTTAGGTATTTGTGACAGCAGCACCCCACTCACTGGTACCAAACTCAATCTTAGTCAGCTTGGGCCACCATAGCAGGATATCATAGATGGGGTGGCTTAAACAATAGAAAGTTATTTCTTCACAGTTCTGGAGCCTAGATCTCTAAGGTCTCTGAGGGTGCCAGCATGGTTGGATTCTGCTGAGAGATCTCTAGCTCACTGCCTTCTTGCAGTCTGCTTACATGGCCTTTCCTTGGGGTGTGCACATGAATAGAGAGAGAACAAATTCTCAGCTGTCTCTTCACTCATTTACTCAGTCATATCTAACTCTTTGCGGCCCCATGGACTGTAGCCTGCTAGGCTCCTCTTCCCATGGAATTTTCTAGGCAAGAATACTGGATTGAAGTGCCAACTCCTGTTCCAGAGGATCTTCCCAACCCAGGGACTGACATCTCTTGCATTGGTGAGTGGATTATTTCTGACAAGGGCACTAATCCCATTATCAGGGTCCCAACTTCATGACCTCATCTAATCCTAATTACTTTCCAAAGGCCCCATCACATTGGGGTTTAGGGCTTCAATATATGAATTTTGAGAAGATGGAAACAGTCCATAGTACCAGGTATTTAATTTCTTTTGTGTACATTTATTTTTATTGCAAATGAGTCTTTCCAGAGCGTTTCCAACTTTTTATTACCTAGTATTTCAAACACCAGAAAAACTGAAATACAGTAGTACACCACACCTAGATTCATTAATTGCCTCATCTGCCTTATCTTCATGACTTTATGCCTATTAGCTATATATTTTTATCTACATGACTTTATGCCTATTAGCTATATATTTTTATCTACATGGCTTTATGCCTATTAGCTATATATTTTTATCTACGTGACTTTATGCCGATTAGCCATATATTTTGTTTAAAGTATCTTGCTGACATGATATTCAACCTCCAACTATGACAGCATGCATCTTCTAATCAGAATACCATTATTGCTCTGAAGAAATTAATTCCCTTACGTCATCTTCCAGCCGATCCATATTAAAACTTCCCTAATATCTTTTATAGCTGTTTTCTAGAGTTTGGATCCAATGAAGCTGCAAGAATTGCATTTAGTTATTATAGTTCCTTAGTCTTATAAATCTAGAAAAGTCCTATCCCTTTTTTCCCCATGACACTGACTTTCTCAAGAGACTGAGGTGTGATAATGGCATTGTGACTTTATTACCTCTTAGGGATTTGTACAGAAATATTGACCAATAGGGGAAACGCTGTTACAAAAATACAGTGCATAATTAATAGACCTCAGATTTAAACTTCTTACCTGAGTGGAATCAGGTTTATCAACTGCAGTAGTTAACATACTGTGATATGGTGATAATACTAAAGAACACTGTATGTTCATAATTCTAGAACTCTGCCTAAATTTACCATAGTTTTCAACTTACGGTCATTAATGATTCAGCTCACCAAACTATATGGATGACAAATTTTTTAAAATTCCAACTAAAACTTTTCCAACAATACAAAGGGAGAAGGCAATGGCACCCCACTCCAGTACTCTTGCCTGGTGGCTGCAGTCCATGGGGTCGCTAAAAGTCGGACACGACTGAGCGACTTCACTTTCACTTTTCACTTTCACGCATTGGAGGAGGAAACGCAACCCACTCCAGTGTTCTTGCCTGGAGAATCCCAGGGACGGGGGAGCCTGGTGGGCTGCCGTCTATGGGGTCGCACAGAGTCAGACACGACTGAAGCGACTTAGCAGCAGCAGCAGCAATACAAAAAAAATATAAGGACAAAATTTTGGGAATCACTCAATGGCAGTCTATACAGAAATAATCATTAGTAACACAGCTGAACTGGAAAAGGAAATGGCAACCCACTCGTGTTCTTGCCTGGAGAATCCCAGGGATGGGGGAGCCTGGTGGGCTGTCGTCTCTGGGGTTGCACAGAGTCGGACACGACTGAAGAGACTTACCAGCAGCAGCAGCAGCAACACAGCT